>NC_046320.1:66970949-67296445 GCF_009819535.1 Lacerta agilis
AACCAGAAAATCCAGGGCCACCTCATGACAGAGAAAGGAGGCAAATGGCAACTTATCCCAGCCAGTCTGAAGAGAAGGATTCACTGTCTCTCCTGTCCCTGGAAAGCAGACTGTCAGTATGAAAAAGGATCTTTTTGGGAAGCCTGAGAGGGAGACGGCAGAGGAATGAAATGGGTGGTTAAGTAATGTTGAACTTTCCCGTCAATCCTGCTGTGTTGAGATTCAGCCATCTGATGCAGCCTGTCCAAAAGTGAATGGCTGAGCAAGAGGCATTCAGGGCTTGACCACTGGAATAAATTACAGCGACGCTGCACTGGGAAACTATGCTGGTTTGCTAATTCATACCCAGCTAAGAGGAACCTCTTCTGCCCACACACTCTGCCCACTGCTATGCCAAGCTGACTTTTCAACTCCCCTTGAGGACCATACGTCAACAGGTTTTTAGTTTACTGCATGCATTTGTTTGTTTGGTGTTTTAAATTTACACTTAGCATGACCATACTATGCAGATTTTTCCATTTCCTTAGCCAATAAGTGGGGGTGGGGGTGAGGATATCTTGCAGAAGCAACTTTTCAAATGAACTCCTTAAGTCAGGTTTGGGGAACCTCTGGTCCTCCAGAAATTGTTAAAATACAACTCCCATCATCCCTGACTGTAGGCCATGATAGCTGCTGGTGCTGATGAGACTCAAACAACGTCTGAAGGGATAAATGTTCTTCACCCCATTGTAAGTGACACCTTGTTGAACTGATTTTATTTCCCTTGATCCAGACATAGAAAAAGAAACCGTCAGAAACTATGGAATTTCTCCACATAATCAACCTTCTTACAAACCTCTGTCATTACCCCACAGTATTCCCCCGGCCCTAAACCAAGAAGTCCCAGTCATCGTAGTTTTTCTTCTTCTTCTTCTTCTTCTTCTTCGGGTATTTGAACTGCCCTTGTTTGTTTGAGTTGCCCCCTTTTTGCACCCTTCCAGCCCTACGAAAACCCTTTCTCATATGGAACAAACTGAATTGCATTCCAAATTTACATAATGATAATAAAAAAAAAACTTCAATTAAATTCAAGTCCTAAATTGTTTCACACAGAAAAAAGTCCTGAAGAGATTTACAACAACCTACAACAAAGATAGGTAATCTCCAGTGCGCTACACACACACACACACACACACACACACACACACACACACACCGGTATATATATAGGTTATATGGGTACTCTCATTTTCCTACTCATATTTGACCCCTCAATGAGGCCAAATGTAGATTCACCTCTGCATCCCCCCAGAAAAAAACACTGGTAACCTCAGTGTTGGGGGCCAAATGCAGCCCTCTGGGGCTCTCTTTCTGGCCCTTGAGACTCTCCTTAAGCCACAGCTCTCTCTGGCCCTGTTTTGCACCTCTGTGTTTCTTGCCTGGCTGAAATGTGTCCTTGAACTCCAATGATATGTTTTGCTTCCATGAATGCAGGCTAGAGAAGGTGTGGGTAGAAACTAGCCTACTACTACACAAGGCTAACATTGACATTTGTTGCTCCACCCACTGCCCCCCCATTGGCATATGACCCCCAGACGTTTGTCCATAAAGGAATGTGGCCCTCAGGCTGAAAAAGGTCCCCACCACTGATCTTCAAGATGTACACGATTAAAATTCATTACAACAATACAAATATACTAAAAGCGTCCATCAACCGGGGGGGGGGGGTGGAACCTGACAACATAAAAATAATCATCTGTCAGGAGCAAGAGTCAGGAGCAGGTAAGCAATATATCACACAGCATCAGTGAAGTTAACTCTTTATTCAAAGAAGCAAGGTCTGCTCAGGAGGCCAGGCCTAGTGAGCACTCGTCCCAGTATATCTTGTCCCTATGAGGCAGTTATGGGGAATGAAGGTCCCTGCCTAGCCACAATTCTTTAAGTCTCTTCCACTGCATCCTTCCCAAGCAATCTGAGACTCCATTGCAGTGTCTGTCTTTGCTTCACCCTCTTCATTCTGCTCCGTATTCTGGGAGACCAAGAGAAAGAAGAGCTGGTCACAGCAGGAGGGAGAGACGTTTTGGCTTCTTCGCCAGCCTGTCTCATTTCTTGAACCCCCTCCTTTCCAACCTCTGCTACTGACTCTGATTCTGGACTGCTCTCTACCACAGCCTCCTCGTGCTCTTGAAGCCCTGTTACTTCTGTAGCTTCCCACACTTCCTCCTCCCAATCTACTCCCTCTTACCACTCATTGTCGTCCCCCCACCAATCCCCTAGCTCTGAGCCTTCTTCCCTTGGGGGTTCCCCAGCTGATACCTCCCACCACTCCTCTGTCCAGTCAATCCATGACACTACTGCACCCAATACATACAATGAAGTTAAATAGAGCCTCCATGTTCAGAAGCAATGTACCCCTGAAAAGCAATTGCTGGGGGACAAACAATGGGGAGTAAGTGTTGATTTCATGTCTTGTTTGTGGTTTTACCCAGAAGCATCTGGGTGGCAGGAGGTAAACTAGGTGGTCTACTGGTCTGATCCAGCAAATATTTTCTTATATTGACTTTGCTTTCCCACTTTCTGGCATCATTGGCTGGGAAATGGGGGAGGATGCATTTCCAAGGGTCTGGAATCTCCTAAAAGTTGGCAGGGTTCACTCAGTTCCTTTGAACTCTGTGCAACACATAGCATGGTGCTATAATGTATTTCAAGGTTGTATCTACACACACACACACACACACGTATGTGGGAATTTTTGACTTTACTTCTTATCTTTTTTTAAAAAAAGAAAAGATGGGCTGTTCATTTGCAGACATTGTTTTCACAGTAGACCTCTGATCCTGAACCAAACAACATCCATTGTAAGTGCTGCTTGCAATACCTAAACAGAGGCAGCGGCACTTTAACAAGAACCCCCTAAGGCTAAGAAAGCAGCAATAAGTGAATCCAGAGTCACACTGTCTTGCTAATGAGATAGACCCGCAAAGACCCAATGCCAAGTTCATATGATCAAACTGGAAGGGTGGGCGACAACCTGTGTGGGAGAAGGGGTCAGAACAAGGCCCTAATCATATTAAGAATTGGATTTTTTGATGGCGGTCTGGAAAGATTTATCACCATTTCTAATGTTCAGGCTCTGGTCACAGGCAGACACCCACAATGTATAGTGGCTGGTGGCCAGAAAGACAGAGTTTGTAATGCTGTCTTTCCTACTTCCATTAGTACAAAATATGTCAGAGGTTATTTGCAAAAGTGTTTTTCCCCCAACCTCACTTTCTTCAAAGGGGCTGCACCCAAACTATCGACTAACAAAATAAAAAGATGGAAATAATAATAAACTCAATTTCCTGCATGTGTCCCCACACCTACCCACCCCAAAATACATACAAAGACCCTTTAATACACACAAGATTTAAGCAGGCCAAAATGTTGATTTTTTTCATCTTCCAATTTCCTGCATTTAATTGTAGGTAAGGCCAAATAGGTAAGATCCTATTTGGCCTTACCTACGTAAGATCCTGAAGTTGAGGCTCCAGTACTTTGGCCACCTCATGAGAAGAGAAGACTCCCTAGAAAAGACCCTGATGTTGGGAAAGATGGAGGGCACAAGGAGAAGGGGACGACAGAGGATGAGATGGTTGGACAGTGTTCTCGAAGCTACTAACATGAGTTTGGCCAAACTGCGGGAGGCAGTGAAGGATAGGCGTGCCTGGCGTGCTCTGGTCCATGGGGTCACGAAGAGTCGGACACGACTGAACGACTGAACAACAACAAGGCCAAATAACAACTCAGGGAAAAGGTTATATCATTAGAAGACCAAAAGCAAAATGTTTTGCATTGGGCTCTAGAAGAAATATCATTCAATAACCACTTTTGTTTTTATTTTATTTTTAATATATTTATTTTGACCAAAATTAAATTTCATTGCAATGATGCCATCCAAATGGAACAATTATTAGAAGCATTCCATGCCTATTTTAAATTATAATAATCATCTAAAGAAACTGGCATCTACAGTTTAGCATGTGCAAATGTTATGCAGATAAGTGCTCTCTTTTCTGGTAATGTGATTCCTCCTTTTTGGCAATGCATAACTGGACACCTTATATACAGATCTTACCTAACGCTAAATGTCATTGTGAATGGGAAATGTTGACACCAATGAAAACTTTTTTTAAAAAAATTCAGAAAGCACATGGGGGTGGGGAGAAAGCCACTTTCCCCTATGTGATGCAGTGTCAAAATAACAACCACCCTCTTGCACTTACTTAAAGTCAATATGGTGTTATCTTTTTTTTTCCTGGACTACAACTCCCAGCATCCATGAGCATTCACCATGCAGGCAGGGGCTGAGAGAAATTGGAAGTCTAACATCTGAAGAGTACTATCTTGTCTACGTCTGCATTAAATTGTGGTTTCTCAAATGTTTTATTTCCAGGGTCCACTGGAGATGACTTATAATTACAGTGTGTTTGTGTGCGCGTGCGCGTGCACACACACACAACCCCAGTCACAAAATGGTGGCAGAGGGAGGTGGATTTTGACATAATTCTACTGATATCTAACCTACCTTTAGAAATTCCTAATTTTTTTGCTACAACATTTTCCTTGTGTCAAAGAGTTCCATAGCTCAAATTTCCAGAAAGAATTTGTTCTAGAGGTATAGTGACTCACCCTTCCCATTTTAGGCAGACTGTGATGCTCCAGGAGCTCAAATCCACATGTATCTCAAAGTAATTTTACCAATCTTCTGTAATCTCTTCTCCCAATCTCCTTTCACATTTGACTTGTACCTTACCCTCACCCCTCCCCAAACTACCAGATTCTTTCATCCCTCCTCCCTGGTCCTTTTTCATTTTTTTTACTTCTTCCTCTTGTGACAGCCTTCTTTTCTCATCTGCTTCTTTTCCATTCCAGCAACATTTGTTTTTATATAGTATTATAGTTAATATTAACATATATTTAAACCCTTTATTTCACTTTATTTCCTCTATCCATTTTCCCCTCAGAGGGGATAGACTATCCCTTCTCCACCTTCACCCCAGCCCCACCTTGATTTTTGCTGTCTCCTGGCCACCTTTACTCAGCATGCAAAGAGTTGCTGGTGTTGGCATTGCTCCCACCAAAAGTCTAAGGCTTGGCTTGAAGGCAGGAAGGCAAGTGAGAAATTACAGGACAGTACTGGGGTCCAACCAAAAGTGGCCCAATGCCCACTGATGAATCCCAGCCTGCTCTTTAGAGAAAACCTGTATTAATAAATAAACAAACCCCATGAGATTCAACATCATATATGAGTAGGTGCTCGCAGTCCGGCTCAAATGACCTCTCTTTGCCCCTGACTTGATGATATAGCCAGCCCCTCTTTCCTGCTTCAGTTGGTTTCTTCTCATTGCTTCTTTAATTTACCAAAAGCAGCTCAAGCACTCTCTCTGACCCCAAATGCAGGCACACATTTAATGTTCAGGCTCTGCATCAATCCATCCGGTAGGTACCTCTTAAGGCTGCAAAACTGGAATACAGGAGCTCAGATCACAATGTCCAATGTTGTGCTTCATGAACTGTCCAAGTGACCGTGAATGTACATCTCTCAAGGAGCTCAGGGAACTGGACAAGGCGTTGTCTGATTTTATCCTCCAAACAATCCTATGAGGTAACTGAGGTTGAGAGATTGTAACTTGCCCAAGGTCAGCTAGGCAACTTCTTGGTGGGGCAGGGATTGAAAAACACAGGCTCACCATGTCCAGCTACAACACTATACATCACACTTCTTCTTCTTCTTCTTCTTCTTCTTCTTCTTCTTCTTCTTCTTCTTCTTCTTCTTCTTCTTCTTCTTCTTCTACTACTAAGGCTTAGGCCAATTTAGGCCCACCAGGATTTGCAAAGGCTGTTTTCTCCACCAATGCCCATCTGCTTCATGCCTCCCATCACATGACATCAGGTGTGGGGACAGGTAGAGCCTCAGCATTCTTATCAATGTAAATGTCCATAGTAAGTTACAAGAGATGCTGTGGTGTGATGGTTACAACCCCGAGATTGTTAGATGGAAACCCAAGGTCAATTCCTCTTTCATCTGGGAAGCTCACTGAGTGGCAAAGCAAAAGTGAGCTATCCTGCTAGGCAAACCTGGTCAAGAGCCCTTCATTCAAGTCTGTGATCAAACCAGATCTAGAAACATTTTTGACCCCCTGGTATACAGGAGGCATCTTTCAGTTAAGTAGCTGCTTTGGAAATGAACTAAAACTCGTCAGATAATGGACTGAGAGAGATGTTATCAGTACACCTTTGAGCTATTAGAAATACAACTTCCTACCCCTACTAATTCACACACAGCATTTCGCCTTGCAGGGAGAGAAACTAAGTGTGGGGATTTGGGGGGGGGGGTGCTAGGATTCAAACAGCTATTTGGCTGCAATTATATCCATGATCCATTGGTCTCTTGCTCATCTGTCCAATAATTGCAATAGTATTGGTCTCTTGCTCATCTGTCCAATAATTGCAAAACAGGCAGCTGAAGCCTCATAAGGACTTGTGCTCCCAGCCGGATCAGGCCCAAGGATCAGACCACAGTACTGTAGCGACTCAGATATCTCTTAACTCAAAACAGTGTCAAATGGAGAGCAGGGTGAGCAGGGGCAGCCAGGAAAGACGTGCCAGCACTTTCTTGTCTCTATGGCAAAGTCTTTACGGTGCCAAGCACATCTCTTATCCTTATTCCCATAAGCTTAAGATATGCATTCATAATTTTTAAAGAAAACTGTGACTGTCCTGATCAAGCTACTTTAGACCAGGTCACATACCTGATCAGTTAACCTTGTCAATGGTGATTCTTTATATCATAAAGGGACAGAAAACCAGTGTTCAGATATGTTAGCCTGACTAGAATTAAATTCCCAAGTTGGCAATGAACTACGATAAGCAACACCATTGAGCTTTAAAAACAAAACTTTGAAATGTGATCTACTAATGGCCCAAATGGCACTGATAAATGCTGAATGACATTTACAGGGAACATAAAGCTACGAACCTGTTCCTTCAACTTGTGCCATAAACCCCCCCATAATTTAGGTTGTCTCAAAGCAACTGACATTTTTTTAATGGACATTCTAAATAAAAGGCAAATACACACAGAATCACAAATAAAAATTATTAATGGCGTATGAGAAGGGAGGCTATGTAAAATGTCTGTCGTTCTCTCATCTATCAAAATAGTTTATTTGTGTACAGGATATGATTTTGTGACTTGTATGTAGAAGCAATGCAAATGGAAATTCTCATAAAATGTTCTTCGCTGAGGGATGGGGATGGCTTTATAAGCAAATATTTATATTTGAGTTTTAAAAGACCTGCTTGAAAAGATGGCAATATTTTCATGACAAACAAAACCAGCCTTTTCCCAAGGAGATGCATGGGGATATGATTACAGCCATATATATATTTTTGATCAAAAAAAAGCACACATATTACATGCACAATAAATAAATCCCACAGCAGTTACTTTTCAAGCTTCAGAACCCTGTTTCCTTTGGTCTTAAACTGTATGGAATAATTCATTCTTTTAAAAATGGTTATCCTATTTTGTGCTGGCTCTGCAGTGGGACAATGTGAAGCAGCTGCAGCAAATGGCAAACTTGGGGCACATTAACACTATGGGAGGCAACGAGCTATGATATATGAGGCACAGATGAAATTAGGAAAACAGAAACATGGGGAAAAGCCTTATACCAAAATCAGAGAATTGATCCATGTAGCTTAGCTTTGCAAAGAAAGATTGGCAGCATGCTCTTTTTTGTACTTTTTTCTTGGTTTACAAAGTGTGTGTAATGTCTCTCATATTTTTCCATAAAACATTTTTACAAATCAATTTTAGTTGTTGAGACATTAGGGAGAGAGGGGGGGAAGGAAGTGGGTGGGAGGGTGGGGTGGGGAGATGATGTTTCTATTTTCCTTAATATATGTAGGATTTGGTATCAGCGTCATTTGTGTTGGTTCTCTGTTGTTTGCTTGTGTTTCTTTGGCAGTGAGAGGTCGTGATCGGCGTAGGGTTTGATTGTTCATTTGTGGTTGGCTGTAGTGATCTTTGGTTTCCTGTGTGAGTGGGGTGGCAGCATGCTCTTTTGAGTCTTGGACAGGAGTCTCTCCCAACCCTTTCTGGATCTGTTGGAAACTGAAACTTGGGGCCTTCTGCAATGGGCCACCTTCTCTTGTCTTTAGCAACAACAAGTAAGTTCTTTTTAAAGAAAACCTGCGGGAAAGTTTGCTTTAACAAGCCCCGCAGAAACAAACAGGAGCTCCACAAAACACTTGTGTTTTATTGAACTAAAATCCATACCAATTGTGCTGAAAATGGAGGTTATTATTATTATTATTATTAGCAGCAGCAGCAGCATTATCATTATTCAACCTGCCATTCATCTTAAGATCCCAGGATGCATAACAGCAATTCCACAACATAGGGAGACCCACAACTTTCAAATATTACTATAGGGTACAAATCTAAATGTATGCTTATGTGTGTGGTTAAGTAAATTACAGGGCTATTTCCCTTGCCTCTCCTTGCACTGCACCCTATGTTTCTAGATTGTTTATTTCCATTATGTGTTACTTCAATAATTCTTAAAGATTTCATGATTTACAAATTCAAAGGCAAGTGTGTTTGTGTATGTGTGTGTTACAACACAACCTCTTCCAAATCACTATAATCCTACAAAACACAATTCCCTAAACATAGCTTTAAAACAGCAGAACCCAAAGCAGCTATCAAATCTGAGGCCAAAATCCTATTTTTCACCAGCACATCAGATGTTCTGTGCAAAGGCTGGGATGTAAAATACTGGCATTTGCAGCTGCCATTTGGGCACTCATCATTCCAGAGCTCATAAACGTCCATCTGAGGAATGAGTGACTGCAGGGACGAAATGGAGGAGAAACGAGGGCATGATGCTGTCAGTTCATCTGTCAGAAAGAAAACTGGACCTTCCCCTTATGCAACTCCTGAAGTGTGATTGTTACAAATAAAACCTTTGGCTGGCAATTTAATCGTGGGGGGAAATACATATAGATCACCCATGTGGGATAATTAAGAAAAGAATTGGCTGGATCCCTAGACCCAAAGAGCGGTGCTAAACTCACTCTCCAGCAAGAGAGAGCCTCCAACAGAGTCATGCAGCAGATGAAGTGTATGGAGCGTAAGGAATATAGGCTGTTAGACCTTTTAAATATCTCATCCTGAGTTACTTATACTGCTCTCCAATTCTATCCCTCTTGCAAAAAACAGACCACACCACCAGTAATTTTAAATGCTTTACTTACAAACTCCAAAGGTCATCTTCATGTGCAGCAGCATGAAGAACACAGGTAGAAAGTATTGGGTTTACAAAATACAGAAACAGCTCTAGGGACACAGTCTGAGCTTGTAGCAGACAAGCTACGTCACCTCCTACTTCAGTGAATTCACATGGTGAAAGAGAATGAACAAAGAAGGAAACTAAACTTCCTTCCTTCCAAGTGAGGGGTGTGACCTAGCTGAGTCTAGGAATGCAATGAGGTGCTCTTAACTTTTCATGCATTAAGTAGCCCTATGCTTGTTAGTTATATTTGTCTGCAGTTTGCCTCATTAATTTGGTGCCTTCAGCACAAACTCAGCATTGGCAAACCTGAAATAAAAGGCACTTCATGACAACCTCCACACCAGCTGACTCCTGTGCCACCACTCTAGCAGGGATGGCTCTACCATTAGGAATAGTGAGGTGACCACCTCAGGCAGTAGATTCTGGAGAGGAGGAGAAGCATCAGGCCCCCTGCCATTCATCCTGAGCTCCTCAGACCTTCTGTTGGAGGACAAAGCTCTTGTGTGCTACACAGATTTCTCTGCACGCCTTAAGCTAGCCTGTTCTCCCCTTAGGTGCGGTGGCAGAAACTGTCTCATTGCCAGGCTGAAGTAACTTCCAATCTAGTCCAGCTTCCAATCCAGCCAGTTCTGTATGTGGAATGGAGGGGAGCAAACTGCCTTGGGCTGGCCCTGCTTCTTTAAACCCCCCAAAAGGACACAAAGTCCTCTAAAACACACAAAGGACCTCCAAGTATGCAATAAGATTCCCTGCTCAAGACAGTCACCCTGCTGAAGGGTGATGAGGACGCTCACCAGAGCAGCCGAGGATCTAACAAGTTTTCACCTTTTTACAGAACACCAAGTCAGAAGAGGGCTGCAATAAGTGACTTATTCATGCCTGTCCACTCAGAATGGGTTTTTGTTTTGTTGGTAGAGATGCAAGGGGGAATCAATGTTATTTTGCTTTCAGCCTCTCTCTTTCCAAGCAGCCACATCTAGAGAGAAGCCAGGTAGCTTGATGCTAATAAGGCTTGCAAAGCCTTTGTCTCGCAGCATCCAAGAGAGCCTCTCTAATGGCCTTTGGGTACTTCTTGCTTCTAGTGACTTCCCCATCCAGATTAGGAGGGCAGAGTCATCCTCCTAAGGTGTCACTCCCAAAATAAAACACAAATAGCCCGGTAGGTTCTTGTAAGTTTGCATCTCAGAGTTTTTTTTTGGGGGGGGGTGTCAAGGTAGCAGCTGCTCTTGTCAGTGGGGAATGCTTGATTATAATTATCCATTAAAGAAGTCAATAAATCAAATTGAATCAAGCAAACATACATCACAATCAGTCCTATACTGGATTTCTTTCCCCTGCTAGACACTTCAAAAAAATATTTATTAAGACTGCATGCTTTTGTGACTAGGAGCGAAGGAAGCTGCCTTGTATTGAGTCTTGTATTTTCTACACTAACAGATCACACGTCTAAAGGGTTTCAGACAAGTGTCTCTCCCAGCCCAGATGCTGGGGATTGAACATGGATCGTTCTGCATTCAAAGCATGTGAACTACCATTGACATACAGCCCTTTCCCAGATAAATCAGCAAATGCTTTAGTAGACTGGGATATGGTGTGAGTTCTGTGGAGATGGTGCACAGAGGATGACCAGAATATACTTTATTTTTAATATTATTATTTATTAAACTTGTATACTGCTCTTCATCCATAGACGACAGGGTGGCCCACAGAATAAAATACAAGACAAAAACATAAAATACGTAAGAACAAAACAAAAAACATAAAAAAGAACAAAACAAACAAACAAAAACCAATATCCCTCCTCCCCGCCATAGGAGAAATTTGGGTAATATAGGAGGCCAACCTAGGGAAAGGTCCTAGCAGATTGTGGGATGAGAACTTGAGATCTGGATTCAGGGTAATGACGTAGTGGCATTTCAGGACAGCAGCCTACTTCTGTGATATCAGACACCCCAAGAAGTATGTCAACAATTGTGGGGTGGCTCTGGTGTCGCCCCTGTCATGAAAGAGCCTCCCCATGAGATACGTCTGACAGCAAGTCAGCTATGCCTTCCAAAGTATATTATTATTATTATTATTATTATTATTATTATTATTATTATTATTATTATTTACCCACCTTTCACCCTAAGGTCCCAGGGTGGGTTACAAGGACCACCCCACTGATAATGTAGTGTTGCATCATAGTCTTCCACTGGGAAGTGTGAAGCAACTGGAGAACAGGGCAGCAATTCAGAAAAGTAAGCACTGCAATTAATAAACGCCAGGATTTCACGGAAGTAGCCATGGCATCACACAGCCCCACTGCATGCCCTACCCTCTAAGTGAGGGAGGAAACAAGAGCTTCCAGCAGACTCATACTGACAAACATCTTCAAATCAAAGTGCTAAAGACACATTATCAGGTTCTAAAGAGAATCTGAACCCATCAATCTGAGAAGCGGAGAGTCAAGTTCACAAACACACACACGAAGGACACCTCCCAGATACTCATTAAACAAAATCCATTTGTTTGGCATTCAGGCCTCCCCACCCCAAGATCTGGCAACCGTCCCTGACTGTGTCAGCATGACTGCTGAAAGCAATCCTTAAAAGAAACTCCAGTTCCCCCCTTGCACCTTCTTGGACAGCTTAAATGCTGATTGATAGGATGCAGTGTCACTCACACTTGTCTGGGATGGCAAACTGATTTGGTTTTGCTGTCATTTACTCAACCCAGTGCCTTTATTGTTCCTTTGGCAGCAGACACAAGAATGTGAGAGTGCTTTCTTCAGAGGGAGACACAAGTTAATGAATACACCCATGAGTCTTTCATTTTTTCTTAAAGGGAAAAAATGAAAACCTATATGTGAAACTGAATGGGCACGAAACAAAAATGCCTGAAACATTTTTATTTTCTTTAAACATTTATTGGAGTTTTGCCTGCTCTCCACTCTCCTAAGAAACCAAGTGTTTGGGTGTCTATTTTGAGATTACTCAAAAGGTAGGGCCCATTAATATCTGCATAGAAATCCTAAGCACATTCAGCTGAACAGATTTGGGAGCCTCCCCATGAATTGGTGCCCCCCTGACATCAGACAAAAGACTAAATTTGTGGTAGTCTAGCAATTGAGACCAATTTGAACTGTGGAATTTTGAAGGTGCTAGCTGAAAAGGATGAGGGAGATTGGTGTGCTTAAGTCCCAAACAGCACATAGTATAATTTAGGTGGGGATGGACAAATAAGTAAATATTGTTTTCTCCCAGTTTCACATTTTTTCGATCATAGATTAAGGGCATGTCCACCGCTTTCCCCTGCGAAAACCTGCTGTTTACCACTGACTCGGAACAAAGTCTTTTGGCATTTTTAATGGATTGACATTTCTTTCTGATTCAGCGGTGAACAGTAGGTTTTCCCAGGGAAATTGGCAGGACAAAGGAAAAACCACTTGAACCCATGCACAGAAAGCAAAAGAGAAGTGGAAAATTGATCAGACTCATGCTTTCTAGGCATAGAACAAGCGCAAGTGTGGGTGAGCCCTCACATTTCTGCAGTAATTTTCATTTTTAAAAACCCTTCTTGAAAATCCATCAGCATTTTAGTGTAGATGTTCTCGTAATATAATATTTATGTATACAGTAATACCTCGGCTTACGGCCACTTCAGGTTGCATGATTTCGGGTTGTGCACCGCACCAAACCTGGAAGTAACAGAAAGCATTACTTCCGGGTTTCACCGCTTGCGCATGCGCAGAAGCACTAAATCATTCTTTGCGCATGTGCCATGTGAATGCTGCGGATTGCAAACGCGCCTCCCGCACGGATCGCGTTCGCAACCCGAGCGTCCACTGTACAGTGTTGACTAGCGTACACAGTCTTGCAAGTATGTGAGCACTAGGATCAGGCGAATATCTGCCAAAAAGTTGTTGTTGTTTTTAAATGAAAATAAAAATGTCCTCTCCAACCCCACACTATTCTCTCTTCCTTAGGTTATATAAGCAATAAAGTGCTCACAATCAGGGCTTGTAATCGGCGCCGATTCGAACACTTTACAACTATATTTTGTAGCTGGGGTGTTCAGGAGAATGGGGAGGGGAGACATTATCAGTTTTCTCAATTCTATACATGACCAAGACACCTGCAGCATCAAAGATCTTCTGAAGTTAGCATATCAAATCTCATGGGAGACTAAGTAGAGCGACGGATCCTATCATGTCACATTGCTTGACTTACAAAGGAAAGACCAGTAAAAGGGGGGTGGGGAGAAGCAGGAGGGAGGAGAAGAATACCCACTTAAATTTATATCAACACATTTACTATTTGGGTAGCCCTCAGAAAGCTCTGGCTGGAAGAAAACACTCATGAGGTTGTGCCTGAGAATGTGTGTTTACCAAAGATAAAAAGGAATATCTTGGAGCTTGCAGTTCAGTCGAATTCTAATTCAGTAACTCATCTCTGCAGCACCTTCTCCAGCTCTAACAGAAAGATCCCACTAGCATGCCCACAAAGGAAATGACTTATTTGTGCTGTCAAAGGGGTGTCATTAGAATGCTGAAATTAATAAGGCAATTTTGACTAGTTTATTATTTTACATTTATTCAGCAACCTTCTCTGGAGGCTCAAGGCAGCTTAGAATAGTCTCATATCCACAGACCCTACTGCTAGAACAATCCCCTTGATTATCTTCTGGCCAGCAAATGTCTGCCTGAATGATGTTCAAGAAAATGCCTCCAGGGGAAAGCTCTTAATGGAATATAAATTAATTGCTGTTCCAAACGGAGATGGACGATGTGCTTGGTTCAGGACATACCCAGGGGATGTCCTGCAAAGGCTACTTTGGGCACACTGCACTGATAGTGATGGGGTCCCTCTATCCAGCTTAAGTTCATCATAACTACATTCCTCTGAAACCAGTAGAACAAGTCCACTCAGGATGGCCTCCTTCGCACAACATGGTAGTCCAAACTATGGATTATTGCCAGGATCCTGGCCACAGGGTATCAGTGGGCCCCTGAGCCCCTTCCTTATCTCCTCAAACCATAACCCTCCCCTCGATTCCACCCATTTAAACAAAAACTAATTTTACCAATAGGGAGATGCTCTGTTGTCAAAGGAAAAACACAAACTTAACTATTTCACTAGTTGTTGTTTCAGCTTTTCTATCACCAATATCAGTTAAAGATAACTTCAACACACCTGCCTGGCAGTGAGTCCCATTGAACTCATCAGGGCTTACATACATTTGCAGTGAAGAACTTAAGAGATACATGCACAGAAAAAGCACATGCCCAAAGTGAAACAACATAGTAAATTTTACCTCCTCCCCTTGAAATTTGGTATTTTGATATTTCGGCAAGGGAGAAAAATTACTTGCTGAATCTTGAAGACTATCAGATTGGATTAACACATAAACCTGTTAAAACTCTGAAGCCTGTGAGCACTTTGTGAAGTCCTTTCGCATGCTACTAGGACCAGTCTCTTCATCTCTGAACTTCTTCAATGATGCACAATTTAGCAGAGTAGCGCAGCTTTTCCTAGGCAACGATCGAGACTGTTCAGTCAGGACAATGATCAGGAACAAAGCTGATGACTAGTAACTTGATTTTGTAGATTATATATTGCAGTAAACTCACAAGCTATATACAAGTTACTATATACAGACATGGACTTCATCACTCTCCAAGTACTCCAGAATACTCCTAACTAGCCAAACAATGTCATAGGTCATGCTGCCTATATGAGAGACCTCAGCCAATCACCAAGCTGTTACTAGGTTCTTTTACCTCCTGGCAAATTTATCCCGTGCTCTGTCTCCCTAGCCTGTAGTCAAAACACTAATTGCTCTCTTGCCAAGCTGCATGTAAACTATGAACTCCAACAAAACCCCTTCATGGTTTCAACATGTCCAGAGAACTGTATGTCTGGCAGTGCAACTCCCCCATAACCTCATACAACCCCAAGTTAGCTATGTCCTGCTCATCCTTATTATTTCCCCTACACATTGATGCGGTTGCTATCTAGTCACAAGGAGCACAGACCTATCTAGATACCTACTTACCTGTCCCTCATCTGCCTCTCATGCACATCTAACTACCTGCGTGTGACTATCTCCTTCTCCCACACAAGGTCAGGCTGAGATCTAATGTAGCCTCAGTAGTGATGGCTAGGACCTCTGCCCATGCTCTGACAGATTCTTCTTTGAATAGTTCCTATATTTGGAAACTTGGCATGAAGTTTGGTAGGGCTCATCCACGCTGCCTTCTGTCCGGTGATTTCAACATTTTTTCTTTCATCCCACCACTTTCCTCAGGAAAATTCGCTGTTTACCGCTAAATCAGAGCAAATGTCAACCCACAGAAAACGTTTGTTCTGATTCAGCAGTAAACCGTAAGTTTTCCCAGGGAAAGTGGTGGTGGTGGGGAATAAAAATGTCTGGAATTTGTGGCTAGAAATCATGGGGAAAACCTGCGCTTTCTGGGCAATGGCCTGTGCTTTAAAGTTGTTGTTGTTCAGTCGTTCAGTTGTGTCCGACTCTTCGTGACCCCATGGACCAGAGCACGCCAGGCACGCCTATCCTTCACTGCCTCTCGCAGTTTGGCCAAACTCATGCCAGTCGCTTCGAGAACACTGTCCAACCATCTCATCCTCTGTCGTCCCCTTCTCCTTGTGCCCTCCATCTTTCCCAACATCAGGGTCTTTTCTAGGGAGTCTTCTCTTCTCATGAGGTGGCCAACGTACTGGAGCTTTAAAGAGTCATGTCCAAACACAGGTGGTTTGTTTCTTCGACCCAGTCTGTTCCCCACGAAAACCCACTGAATCAGAACAAATGACAGTTCAGGTATTCTATGGATTAATATCCTGGGTAAATATCCCACTGTGGATAAGGGTTATTGCCAGGGCAAAGTTGCTGGGGCAAAGAGAGCAGAGGAATGTTATCAACTTCCCCCGTCTTGAGAATGGTGGGGAAGGGGCACTGTTGCAGCCAGTCTCTAGCAAAGATGTCTGCCAACCTCCTTTTGATCTGGAAGGATGTTGCTGCTGGTCACGCTTACTGGTGCCGCAAGAACATGTCGTTTCCTGGAGAGAAGCTCAAGCTCGCAGCCACCTTGCTTCTCCCCAGTCCTTTTCTTTTCACTGCCTTACCACACTGAGCTAAACCAAGGTTTGAGCATCATTGAGGCAGACATTTGCTGGCCAGAAGATAATCAAGGAGATTGTTCTAGCAGTATTTTTGTGGATATGAGACTACTCCCAGCTGCCTTGAGCCTTTGGAATAGGGTGTCAAAAATACAAAAATAATAAACTAGTCAAAGTTGCCTTATTAATTTCAGCATTCTAATGGCACCCTTTTGACAGCACAAAATAAGCCATTTCCTTTGTGGGTATGCCAGTAGGATCTTTCTTCCTGTGTTGTGCAAACCAGCCCAGTGATCACTCCCAAAAGCTAATTTTAGCTATAGTGGAGCCAAGGAGCACAAGAGTTTCTAATTATTATTATTATTATTATTATTATTATTATTATTATTATTATTATTTACTCAAATGGATCTGTTTTAGTCTCTCATTTCCTAATCTTACCATTACCAATATGGCATGGTGGTGGAACAGCTCACTTCCCAGTGAGGGGAAAGGGGAGGTCAAATTTAAAAGCTAAAGAAGTCCATTGGCAAGTAAGTTGAGCCCTCTCTTCAGCTGCTTTCTTAGAGTATTTTATCTCATTTCTGGTATTGGAACTATTGCAGAACTGAAATGCTCACCATCATTCAGTAATTTTTCTGGGAGTGTGTATGTGTGTGATCTCTCATCTCTGTCTGGGCTGAGCTTTCCCTTGTGGTCGGTGCAGCAGCAATCTTCTCAGGATCCACTCTTGCCTTCCAAAAGCACACACCCCTGCCCCCATCCTGCTAACAATGCACAGATGGAGGAGTGGGGAATATAGCTACCAGCCTACAGCCACCAAGAGGATTGTTGCCACTATCTCTGGGCAAAAAATGGAAAAGGAGCAGATGATTTTACACATGCATTGAGCTCTCAAGTCCCAGCCAATTTGTGCTGAACATTTTTCTTCAGGAAATGTTTGTGGGTGGTGACGCTGCTTGGGGTGGTGGTGGTAGGTCTTCAAATCAGGTAATGAGAAATAAGCAGGGGTTCCCAACCTGTGGCCTGTGGGCCTCTAGTGGTCCACACACTTCAGTCAGGTGATTTGAGGTGTTTCTGTGAAGAACAGCAAGAGCAGCCACCACAAGCAGAATAAAAGTAAAGGTAAAGCTACCCCTGACCGACAGGATACAGCACAATAAATATTCAGATTGTGCTTTAATTGTA
The DNA here is from genome assembly GCF_009819535.1 of Lacerta agilis. Taxonomy (NCBI): domain Eukaryota; kingdom Metazoa; phylum Chordata; class Lepidosauria; order Squamata; family Lacertidae; genus Lacerta; species Lacerta agilis. The sequence goes on from NC_046320.1 coordinate 66,988,576, forward strand.
TTTTTGTTTTCTTTAAAACAATTTGCAATATTTTTTATTTTACAATAAAAATGCAATTAAAAATCATTCAGCATCTATCACAACACATTGCGATTACTACAACAGGCAAGGGGGTGAATCGTTATGGGGTCTCCCAAGACCCTCAACAATTTTCAAGTGGTCTGGGGCGGGAGAGCGAATCACTGGATTAGAACATTCAAAAATGAGGTTCGTATATCCAGTTGTGTTTTACACAGGAGAGGAGCATAGAACAGCTACAATTATGTTAAGTTTAGAAAAGCAAATACAATTCCAGACAACTGAGAAAGACCGGCAAAACTAAGAGGCATATTTTTTTTTAAACAATTCTAAACGTTAAAAACTCAGCTGTGTTAAATCACTGGGGACATTGACTCCCTGCTTATTTTCTGAGGGGCAGGGGAGGTATATCAAAATGCACTTAAAAGTATTTAAGCACATCTGTGCTTGCCATGTTCCATACATCAGTGTATTATGTTCTACATTTCCTCACTAATCTTTTTTTTTCTTTTCGGGAGGCAGAGACTCAGAGGCTCCAGAAGGAATATGAGTGGACTTCAAATACTCTGCATTTGCTCTCTCTCCATAGGGTGCCTGCGGTGTTCCCAGCTATCAAGGTGGGACACAAGTGCCTGTATTGATTGCATAAATGAGAGGCATTTGATTTTAACACAGCACATAGCTGTAATCTTGCATCAGTTAATTTTAAAAAGAAAATCATTTTTCCTCCAATCAATTTCTTGTATAAAATATGGACATGTGCAGAAGGAAGTTGATTTGTGAACCACATTTTGAACACAGGCACAGCAGTTTGTTATAGAGGGAGGTTAATATAATAAATTGTTATTTGGTCAGTCCTATCACAATCTAAGAACAATTTTTCAGCATCATATTTCTTTTATTTTCAGAGTCCCTACATTCAAGTTATAAATTAGAGGAATTTTCTGGAGCTTCTCAGGGGAGAGAAACTTCATGCTATCAGCCTTTCTAATAATGTGGGAAAGCATTAGAAGCTGAGCATATCTTGCTCTTCAGCAAGTTCCATGCCCTCCAGTATTAATAGCCACCCACTCACTTATTTAAGTCAGCACAATGCTAAGTAAACATTAATTCAGAATATTATTTAAATGCTAATCTATAGCTACTTTGACCCTGATAATTTCAATATTCAGCAATTTACATTTTGTATTATCTCAGTACACCCCCTCCCCATTGATTCATGTTAGTCTAAGAACTTCTCATGCTCTTCACTGTCACCATCATTAATACATTCATTTTAAGTGTGAAATTTGTTCTTCGGTCCTTATTTTCAAGTTGAAAGCATAGAACCAGTACTTGGTTGAACAAATCAAACAGAGTAATAGGTCTGGGACTCGTCTAGTGATTATTACTCCAGATGAGAATTTGTGGGATGAGGAACATCAAGGAAATTACATGAGAAATATCACTTCTTAAAGCTACAAAAGACTCACATGTTGCCTACCAGAGCATATTAATTTGATATCCATGTAAATTGCTTAGTAAAATAAAATGCATCTCAGAGATTTATTTGGGTGGTGGAAGTGGGAGTGGGGTTCATAGGGTAGTGGCAGAGAGATCGACAATTTTCAAGTAGAAGAAAGAATATGACTCTTTTTGCCTCTATGGCTACCACTCTTATTTTCAGTTGTGGTTGTTATGTCCTTCATTGCCTAAAAAACATGAAAGGCAGGAATGGGCTCATTTCTCACATTTATGTCATATCTGGTTCTACAAACTCTATAGAGTAGCTTTTGAAATCATCATCATCATCATCATCATCCATGCTAGCTGAGAAGCCATGCTAGGCACCTGTTACAATATTTGATTTGGTAATGTTGGAAGCAAAGGGGGAACTTAAAAGACCTGGTTTCAAATATGTGTGTCCCTCTGTAGGTATATATTATTAATCACAAAATCTACACGAACACATGGTGACATGCAATGGAATGTTATATGTCAGCATAAATTCATCTCTTCACACACAAGATAAAATTCTTTTAAGAAAGTTGATAGATGGCAACACAGCAAGTAGTCAGTGACAAACATGTCGGAGGGGCTGTAAACAAAAGGGATCTTATCTCCACCTTTGGTGGAACTGTCCAGTGGTAACATCTTTTTGAGATGGTGCATTAGCAGAAATGATGGACATTAAGGAGCAGAATACTGGATATGCAAACGTCCCATAATGCTTAAAAGGAAAATACTGGCATAGTGCTTAAAAGATCTGGCATTAATCATGGCTGCAGCAACCCATCTGGCTATTGCACAAAATTGGAAAAACCTTCTAAGCTTAAATGTGAACAACTACTATAGGAAACCATGGAATATTGTAGAAGTTGAAAAACTGAGCCACCAACTACAGTTAGTACGAGGCAAACATCACTGGAGGCCTTCTAAGGAGAACTTTATTACATATACCAAAGCACATACCAGTGCCAATCATCTGCCGGATAATAATTAGAGAGCTTCTTTGCTTTCTCCACAGCACCCTTGGCGAGGATTAGTGATATCCCAGAGGAGCTGTAATCCATGGGCATAGCATTAGCGGGTCAGCATTTTCATGTCATAGTTTGAAATAAGAATCAGAATAGTTTTGTTACTTTTGGTTGTTATATATACCCACTGTGGGATGAAGGTGGTGCTGTGGTCTAAACCACAGAGCCTAGGGCTTGCTGATCAGAAGGTGAGTGGTTTGAATCCCTGCCACAGGGTGAGCTCCTGTTACTCGGTCCCTGCTCCTGCCAACCTAGCAGTTCGAAAGCACATCAAAATGCAAGTAGATAAATAGGTACCGCTCTGGCGGCAAGGTAAACGCCGTTTCCGTGCGCTGCTCTGGTTCACCAGAAGCAGCTTAGTCATGCTGGCCACATGACCCAGAAGCTGTCTGCAGAAAAACGCCACCTCCCTTGGCCAGTAAAGCAAGATGAGCACCGCAACCCCAGAGTTGTCCGCGACTGGACTTAATAGTCAGGAGTCCCTTTACCTTTATACACCCACTGTTAGCTCTGCTAGCTTTATATATTCCTTAACAAAATTTAGAGAAAAAATAGAATCTGAGTAAAAGCTGGCAAACTGGGAAAAAATGAAAATTCAGTGCTTGAGGGCAAGCCTGCTCCTCACATCACAGCACCTCAGTTGGTTTCCATGAGCTGTGCAAACTCAAGGGATTTTTTTCAATTCACAGAAGAGAAAATGAAAAATCATGAGACTAAATTAATAGAAAAGGAGTGCTGCTGCACTCAGGTCCTGCTCATGGGATTCCCATAGGTTGGCCACCATGAGAATACAATGCTGAAACCAATAGGCCTTTGGTCTAATCTAGCAGAGCTCTTCTTACAAGACATAGAGATGAGAAATCACTCTCACAAGAAGTAGTGAGGGCCACTAACTCAGTTGACTTTAAGAAAGGATTAGACAACTTCACAAAGAATATGGCTATATATGAAGACTAGCCACAACAACTATGTTCTCCCTCCACTGACAAAGGCAGTATGCCTCTCAGTATGACTTGGTGCGCTCAGATACTTCTTGTGGGCTTCCGGTGGAGATATGGTTGTCCACTGTGAAGACAGGATCCAGGATCAAATGGGTCATTGGCCTGATCTTCTCATGTTCTTGTGAAATATGTTGCCCAATTTACCGAAAAATGGTTTCTGATATAGTTTGGTTTAAAAAAAAGTTTAAGCTCTCAACTTTCAACCAAAATGTTAGCTGAATGGGAAGGAGTAGCAGCAGCTCTGCTAAATATGATGCTATTGATTGACATGATGTATCACTGCATGGGACAAGCATTTGCTTGTACTACTCATGCTGACAGTTATGTCACCTTAACTTCAAACAAAAATAAAATAAAAAACTAGTCCATTAATCATCTGCTTTTAGACATAGCAGAAGCTAACCTTAATTTTTAAAGTATTAAACAGCAGCCTTAAAGCAGTATTAGACTTTTTTTATTGTATTCAGGACTTTACCTTGTCACTACTTGTTATCCCAGAGTTGTCTATGCGACTGTAATAGTGGTTCTGTAGAAACATTACAGCATATACTTTTTTCCTGCCCAGCTTATTCGGCAGCCCGGTCTACATTTCTGTCCCCTCTTCTGATAGGACAGGCTGACGGAACCCAGGAGGCTAAATTAATCCATTTATTGAATGATAAGGAACTGAGTAGATCTCTTACAGTCGCTAGATTTTTGATAAATGTCCTATCCCAGAAAAAGAGAAATGGGTCACTGCAGAGTTTCGATACTTTAACTAATACCAAGTATCATTAAGAGGAAATTAAGTTATTAATCAACTCTTAAATTAAGTTTTAGCTGAATCCCTATGCTGTATATGTATTAACTAAATTGAGGTAAAATGTTGTTCTTGATGGGCTGCTTAGATTTGATATTGTCAAATTGCAGCAGCTGCTGCCTCTTTTTTTTTTAATTGTCTTATTGTTTTTTTTTAATTGTCTTATTGTCTTTTTTTTAATTGTCGAGTTGTTTTAAATTCTATGTTTCGTTTGCTTGTCTGATTTGTTCTTGATATGGGCCAATGGCCGTAATAAATTTTACTTACTTACTTACTCCCAGAGTTGTTTGTGTTATATTTCTTTGGGTGAAATATTTGCCACGGCCCATTCTATGAGGCTTAGGCTGCATTCACATGTATTGCCAGATTATAATTTAATGCTACGTGAACAGGGGGAGCAAGTTGCAGGCTCATGTGTTCCCTCTCCTAAATGACTTCTAGTCTCTTGCCAAACTGGTTTGTAATATTCACATGTAAACTATGGTTTGCCCAAAACAAAACAAAACAAAAAACCCATAAGCTATGTTAGCATGTCATTATGCACAAGTGAAAGAGGGAGCAAGAGAAGATCAGAGTCTTGTCACTCCTTGCCCTGCAAACACAAACCCACTTACTGGAAATAAGCAAAATTCAGCTCAGTGGAGGGGGTGGGAAAACAACAGATTTTTATTAAAAAGCATGTAACATTAAAATGATATGCTTTAAAATGGCAATAAAGTAAATACGATAAGTGCTAGCTAACAATTTAGGGAAATTGATCCTCCCCCCGAAAACATCACATCAGTTCTCCCCACCAGCACATATACGTTTTTCACACTAACCTTAAACAAACACCTTCCTCTTTCAACTCATTATTCAATCTAGCAGAAATTTAATTCATCATAGCATTTACAATTCAGTTGTAGTTCTCGTGAAAACAGTTCTCAGGTCTGGCAATTTACATGTTTGTTTGTTTGTTTGTTGTTGTTTTTTAAAAAAAAAACTTTCCCTAGTGGATAAGTGATTCAGATATTTGGTTATGTTGGCTGAAGTAATTTGAGTGAATTCCATAAACATTAAAAGCAAGTCAAATGACATAGCAATTATCTTCTCTCTCTCAATCCCCCTCCACATTTCACACACATGCAAACACTAACAGCTTTTTAAAACCTTGCAATGAGCAGAAATTTAAGTGATAAATTTCCCCATGGTATCCCTCCCCCTTGTAAAGAGCCCAACCCTCTCTGCCCTGCAGTATTCTGAATTTCCAGCATAGAATTACTTCCAGAGATAAAACACAAATCATTTCCCCTCCATAAAAGTATGGGGCGTAGGGGTGGGCGTGATGTGGATTTTCCACTTCAATTTTATTTTTTTATCTTTCACTCCAAATTAGTGCCTACTACAGATCCTACACTAGGACACAGTTTGCTCCCATGTTGTTTGTTTGTTTTTAAAAAGTTAAATATTAGAATTTGAATTGCTCCCACTGGTTCAACTTTTGTTCTCGTAAAATTATAAAACCATATTGATAGTATGGTGAGATGTTCCAGCCAATATTTCAAGGAAGCCATAAAAAGGGCATTATGAATTAACAGAAAGTTCAGGAACATCTCAGCCTAACAAGCTAATGTATGGACATCCATCCCCTTTGCTGTCTGTGGAATGGAGGATGCTTGTTTTCTCCTTCAGAACTCCAAATACAAAGAAGGCAGCTGGTTTGCATGTGTTCACTCAACTAACTTGGCTTAAAGATTACCCCGAAAACAGTCACTAAGTATTAGGCTGCCAATACATCACACATTTAGAATCATGGAATTGTAGAGTTGGAAGGAACCACAAGAGTCATCTAGTCCAATGCAGGAATCTTTTCCCCAGTGCATCCCCTGGGCTAAGGTTGCTGGGAATTGTAGTGAATGTGCTTTAAATGTATGATGTGAACACAGCCAATGGCTCAGACAGGTAGCTTGAAGCTTGCCTAACAAAACCTGGGAAACTGTGATCTTTAAAGTCTCTTCCCTCACACACCATCAGCATACATGAAAGGCTCCTTTCTCAAGGACATACACAAGCCACCTTACTAGGGGGAGGAAAGGAAAGAAGCAGAAGCAGGGAGGTGTGTGAAATCGATGTTTGCTGCAGTTCAGGTATCTCCCTGTTGGTGAGCTCTGTTGAGCCCTGCTTCTGATGTTAAAGAGAAGCGGAGAATCAGGAATGCAAGTCACTTCCACACTTCTGCAATCTCCAAATCTCAGGCTATACTTAAGAAAGGATACAGAGAGCCCACTGGAACTGCCAGCCTACATCAGGAAAACTGTAGTTTTAGTGGAGAAAGAGGATGAGCCAAGAAGCTTGGTAAAGGCTTGTCACTTACAGAAAATGTTGTCCCCTCTGGGTCTCTCCCCTGCCCCCTCCAATCTTTCACTGTTTAAAAATTAAGAGGAAGATCATGTATGCTTTTTAAAAGGATGAGCGGCCCATTTATAATGAACAAGGGGGGAGACTGATAGAGCGTGCACTTAGTTTAAAGATAGCGGAGCACGCTGACATCTAAAATCCTGCAATTGCTAATTAAATTTAACAGAGCTGTCTAGTTGCTCTGGAAATTTTATCCAAAAATAGACTTGTCCACAGCCTGACATAAAAGAATCACAGTGGCTGCTGCTGGTGCTGGACCACAGCTGTCGTTTAGCGTAAAGTATTATGCAAGGAGCAGTGCAGAAAGCAGTCAATCCTCATGCAGCAACTCCCTGTGATTGTTCATTAGCAACGCAGTTGCTCGAGCATCCATTCATTTAGTACATTCTGGGTTGTTCAAGTGGGGGTGTGGGAAAGATTAAATTTTAAATATTCATTCACATCACACTTAACTCATCATACAAATTCCAGCCAACTTTCCTCTGATTACAGACCAGTCAAACATATAGCATGGACACTATAAACTCTTTTCTTCTGTTGCATAAACTGGCCACATAGAGCAGGGGTCAGCAACCTTTTTTAGCAGTGGGCCAGTCCACTGTCCCTCAGACCATGTGGTGGGCCGGACTATATTTTGAAAAAAAATATGAATTCCTATGCCCCACAAATAACCCAGAGATGCATTTTAAATAAAAGCACACATTCTACTCATGTAAAAACACGCTGATTTCCGGACTGTCCGCAGGCTAGACTGAGAAGGCGATTGGGTTGCATCTGGCCCCCGGGCCTTAGGTTGCCTACCCCTGACATAGAGCCATAGGAACCAATCCAGACCCTGCAGTCATCACCTGAGGCCCTTCTTTGTGTGCCACCCTTCACAAGAGGCCTGGAGGGTACCAAACTAAGAAAGGGCATTTCTGTGGTGGCTCACCTGGCACCATCATTATGTATCTTTAGGTGTCAGGCAAAAACATGCCTTGGTAACTAAGCCTTTGGCATTTAACTATCTGTGACCTTAGAAAAGAGATGTGTTTCTCTCTCTCTCTCTCTCTCTCTCTCTCTTCCCCTCTTGGTTTTAATGTATTTATTGGGGGGTATCCATCTGTTTGGTTGGTCACTTTGGGTTGCTCTGGGCAAGTTAAACCAAATAACAAATTCAATAAGTAATAATAATGATAAGTGAGGGATTTTTGCAGTTGGTAACTGCCATTGCAATTGGATACAAGGAAGGAAATGGTTTCAGGAGCAACCCAGGCTTCTTTGGGTTGGGGGTACTGAGCTGAAACAAGTCTGTCTGTGGTTCTTCCAAAGAGTTCCATTATTTGCTTTATCTCACATTCTTCTGGTCTTGTGGTTTTGGGGAAGTGTCTTTTTTTTTTTTTTGCCTTGATAGCTCAAGCTGTGTTCCCAGTTGTTAGAATCTATTTTGACCATGTGTAATGTTTACAGTCTGTAGACTAAAACTTAATAATAAAAACTAGGGGTTTTATAACATCTCCAAGCCACATCAAAGAACCAAGGGTTATGTGAATCCCTTTCACCCAAGACCTGTGCCAGAGATGTTCCTCAAAGGGAACAAAGCAAAGAACACTATTTTATAGATATGTGTGCTTCTTTAAATTTAGTGGAGAATCCTGATTTCTTCAAAAGACATTCAGCACAGTAGGAAAGAAACCAAAGTCCATCTCTTTGTTTTGATATATTTATCAAAGAGCCCAGCATAACCCAAATGAGAGAGGTACCTGGGTCTGGTTTCAGGAAGGTATTAAGGAAGGCTGGCAGGTGACCCATAATAATTTTAGCATATGCAAGTCACACATTTATACTTTGCATTACCTTGGATGAAGAAAATGTAACATTCTGATAAGTGCTACATTGGGTGAAGCTGAAAAGTATGTGTGGTTTTGCAGAAAGTGAGAGAATCACCAGGGTGTCTGGCAAATCAAAAGAGAACAAAATGTTTACCACTACTTCTTTTCTTCGCTTAAAGGAATCTTTCCAACTGAGGCATTGCACAGGAGAATAAACCTCATGCTTTGAGTGATCAATGACCATCCACCCCCTTCTAAGTGCAAAGGGTCACTGAAATGACCTCTTCCTTGCAACTTTTGAAGCTAGTTTTGCACTTAAACATGACTTTCCTTCATATAACTAAATTCTGAATGGTAGGAAAAAGATGACAACAGACTCACTATTCTCACCCCAGCAATGTTTAAGTGTATTAAAACATATCCACAGAAACTCTATTCATTGGGGGGGGGGGGAATTCCATTTGTCTCCGCAACAGCTTATTCTCTAATTGGAGGAAGTGGAAGAATCATTTCCCACAATACCTTGAGTCTCATCTTATATATATATTTTTGTAAACTAATACAAGCAAGGGTGTTATTTTCAATGGTTTAATGGATTAGCCTGTTAACCTTTAAATGGATAAATGCAAAGAGAGTATCTTTTCATCTTCTGATACACAAAGGAATACCATGTTCAATTTCTGAGAAATGTTGAAAAGAGAAACATAAGGCAAATCAATATAAATTATTATTCAGGACTGTGTTATCTCAATGATTGCAAAGATAAAAGGGGAAAGAGAAGTAGAGGATAAAGAGGTTTTCTGCTTGATTAGAATTTTAAGCTCCAGAATATATCCCTAATTCCTCTGCCCAACCTCAGCTGCTAAGAAAACAAAAGGCTCCATTACAGGAAACATTTGAACATGTTAGGGAAATCTGACCAGTAAGCTAAGCAAATGCATTCTCATTATATTTATAGCCAACCCATCCCAAAGGACCCAAGATAGTGCTCAGCCATACGTGACCCTACCTTTAAGTTGCTGTTTTTGTCATATATGGGCTGCCTTTCACCCCTTCCTCCGTCTGAAGGGGATCACAGCATGACTTCTCAGATGGACTATAAAGACCATCTAAACATTGTTATCCATGAAACAATTATTAAGGTTAGCAGGTGCAAAAACTGTGCTGGGATAGTGTTCCTTGCTTCCCCATAAATATGTGTGTGTCATTGCAGACTTACAGCTAGCTGGTTTACACAGGAACATTTGACCAGACAATTGCATTTAATTGCTCCATCATGTAAATGTGGCATGTGTGCCTTCAAGCGGCTTGTGCATTTCGAAAAGTGTTCAATGTGAATTATACCAACAATTAGCAACAGCCTGGGAACACCAACCCTTGGAAGACAAGAAAAGTTTGCTGTTGTTTCTGCCATTGAAGATCTTCAGAGCTGAAGAGTCCTCCAAGAGAAGTGTAGGTACCCACTTATGTGTAGGCACATCCACATCAAAGCAGTGCAGTTGTTGCTGCTTTAAACCAAGAGAAGCTACTTCCTATGTGTTGATGTTTCAGGTGTCACATTCCACATGGGATCTGGAATACAACACCTATCTTCGTCAACCACAGGAATTTTCAGCTATGGATGAAGGGAGTTATACTGTACTTCAACCCCCATTATCCCAGGTGGAAGGAAAAGCTTTAGTATCCGGATACTCCAAGCATCCCCTTTAGCTCAGAACGCAACAAATGGGGGTTGGATGAGCCACCAGGGCTGCTTCTCCTTGCTAGCCTCCATGGCCTCCAAGGTAAGCTTCTTCTCTCCCCCCCCCCCACCAGGGACTGGCAGAACCCAGTAGTTCGATGGGTGGCAACTGAGCACCCTTTAAAGCAGCCCATTCAAGCACTAGCCTCTCTCGAAATGATGTTGATGTTCATTTGATCCATCTGGAATCACCTCAATTCATTTACAGGTTGAACCAGGGCTTTTTTCAGCTAGAACTTGGCCGGTACTTACTTCGGGCGCCATTGCCATTCTAAGAGAACAAAGGAGGTGTTCATGGTGAGTTCTGGCACCACTTTTTCTAGAAAAAATAGTACTGGGTTGACCCATCCCTAAAACTGAAATCCATGCAATACTAAAGGTTGAGTTTGCACGAATGAGTCTTTGTCCTTGATAAATATTATATCATAAGAATTAAGTGAAAATAGATGGCTCAGATTTGCCGAACGGCAACTCACAAAAAAAGTGAAAGAAGGAAAAAAAGAAAATCAAACCAATCACCAAACTTCTTTTTCAAAAAAATAGCTCAGAATGATGAAACCAGAAGATGTTCATGGAATTATAAAGTTAAGCAGCACTTACTCTTATTTAAAATGTCATATCTGCTCAGTGTAACTGTTTGATATTTAATGCTGATAGATGAGCTAAGTGGACTCTATGAAGAAAAAACTTCCTTTTTTACAGCCACTCTAAAAGCTTTTAAAATCTCTCTGTCAGGAACAATTTGATGGCATATCAATTGTATTCCCTTTCATACAGCAGGACTTATTATAGGTGATCACCACATGGATTGGGGGGGGGAACCCTACATTTGGGGAAATATTACAAGTAAATGTGTATGTGGGGAGACTAATTTTGTTCATTAGCATTTCATTCAATTACAAGAACACCTGGATGTGGATGATTGTTGCCACTTGAGGATGTTGATCAATGTGGAAGTTCTGGATGAGTTTGACAAAGATTTTATAGCACTGCCAGTGTAACGTTCTGGCCTTGAGATGGCTCATGAAAAACTAACTGTTGGTCACAAATAGGATGTGTTTTAAATAGTGGGCTGGGTGAGTCTCCAAGCAATCTGAAATGTCAATCTGACGCCACTGGTATCCAAACACACAAACAACACGGAATAAGAAGTTGTGCTGTGCCTACACACTATCTGTTGTAATCCCAGCTAGAAATATCAAAGGGCAGATGGGACCCACAAGGTCTCATTTGCTACCCTGAGGCCTAATCAAAGTACGTGTTGACTACACATCAGTTGGATGGAAGATATCTAACTGCAATATCTGATTTCAACATTAGCTGATCTTTCTAAAAAGAAATCTGCTGAAATTAACCTCCAGCCCCAATATTGTATACAGCTTTCAAAATGCCTCTCAGTTTTGATGTGTCTTGCAATGTGGTAAAAAGAGCGTGAGGCTTCTGTTCAAACTAATCTCCAAAGTCTCATTTAGGGATATGAAACTATAGAACCTAAGAGCCTGCTGGATCAAGCTATGTTGGGATAAGCAACAGACTTTAATTGATATTCACTGTAGTATGGAGGGGGGGAAACAGTCAATATATGGCTAGCATACTGTTAAAAATTTGGGGTGAGGGTTCTGGAAAGCTGTTGCACAGACTCTAAGAGGCTCTCATGGGGCCATCCAAGATCTCATGAGAGCTCCCCACAGCCTAGCAAGCAAATCTGGGAGCTTTAAAGCTCTCCACCTTCTCTGCATTTAATTTCTGCAATTTCAACCAGCCAGTTTTCCACTATGTAAAGTTGAAATTGTAGAAGTAACAAGTGTGTAAGTTGTGAGTTACCTCTACTGTTACCAAATATAGTTTTAAGTTTATAGTCATGCCCACCTTCAGCATGGTGAGACAAAACATACTCTGCAACAGGCCACCACCATCCCAGCCTGTTCTCACAGTGGCAAAGCACCAGCCAACTCCTCCAGATGATCTGTTTGTTTCACATTCATTCTGATCTGTTTGCACAATGATCGTTCCCCACATCAAATGGGGGGGGCGACGTTTGCACGGCCGCGTGCAGCCCCCTGGATTCCAGTGTGACTCTTGGTAGTTCGGGCTGGTGTCGCCTTCCCCCAGGCAGGGATACCTGGGGTCTCTGCCTACCTCACTTAACCGCCCAATCCCACCTGGGGAGGCATTGCCAGGGGATTGCCCAGGTAAAGGGGAGGGACCACCCAGCCCACACAATAGAAGGTGTAGCCTACCTGGGAAGTGGCAGTCAGGCTCCAGAGCTTCTCCCACCCTCCACTCCCTCAATTAACACTTATTTTTTCAGGTTAACCTCTTCTCCACAGGTAAGCAGGCACTGCTATGTCAAGGTCGCTGTTGAAGGGCCAGAAAGGAATTTCCTTGCATTGGCAGGTTTTGCCTTTCCTGTAGCAAAACGTCACAACTTTAGTGGTTTCAGGCCTTGGGCGGAATCCTTTAGTCATCTTCCTAAATGGGGATGTGTGTGGGGTGGTGACTCCACGCCCCCAGTGTGATGGCGATACCAGGGTTCCCCATTAAAGAAGTCTTGGGGGGAGGCATTGGACATACGCGAAGAGGTTGTCATTGCTCTCCCCCACCAGTGGCGGCGAATGGGGGGTGGGCTCTCTGCTTGAACATATGTTCTCCAGAGCCAGCCCAATCCCCACACATTCTGGATAACCCTGAAGTTTCCCAGATCCCCAGCTGGGGACTGGGAAGGATAAGCCCAATGCCTGAGCCAAGGTCTCCCTACATCTGAATCTTAATAAAGTTGTGGCCAATTTGAATCCCATAACACGTTGTCTTGTTTCATTATTCCACTCAGGGGTTGCCTGGGGTTTGGGGGACTCTGCCTGTCCATGCAAAGACTATATCCAGTCACTATTAAGCATTCATTCTGATTTTGTTATGGGGTGGTTATGTGACAACCAGCATTCATCCTGATTTTCTTGCAGGGTATTTACACAGCTTCCCATGAATCATTAGTTCATGCCACACTTTTCAAGCTATTTCCCAGTCAGCGTCTCTGCTAATTGGAACAACAAAGAAAGAAAGAAAGAAAGAAAGAAAGAAAGAAAGAAAGAAAGAAAGACATACATTTGTTGTACTAGGGCTACAGAGCGCTTTAATTCATTTTAATGCCACAAACCTGAAGTTCTGGTCCGTTTCTGATTCTCACCTGAAAAATAGTGACAGTTCCTATGTTTAACTACAGGCATGCATATGTGAGTCAAATTCTTCATGAAATTTGGTAATGGGAACCTCTGCCCATGATTTATATGGAGCTTCTTTCTTTGAAGTTTTCCACAAAAAAGCTGAGTGTTATCTATTTGAGATGCTTCAGCTAGTTGTCTCCCTCACAAGGCAGGGGCCTTTGATGATTCCATTACTGTTCATAACTTCTGCAATAAATATAGAGCAAACAATTTTCCTAAGCTGCCCCACCCCTTTACAGGAAAGAGCTGAACAAAAACACAATTATTATTTTTTTATGCATGATCACTTAACTAATTTTGACTTTACCAAATAAACCCATATTTGGAGGGCATTTTTGGAGGGCAGGATAGAATACGGTGCTTCTTCCATGTGAATTCTCCCACTGCTTGCTTTACAGCAAAGGATGAATGTCAATAATGTGTGTGTGTGTGTGTGTACGCACTGAATCAATAACACATTACCTCTCCTTGCATATTTTACACAGCTGCCATATGCAAGATAACAGGGGAAAGAGGGAAAGGGAAAGGACAAATGCTACCACAGCAATTTGCAGCTGCATTTTCCTCACATCACTTTTCATATTGAATTCTTGCCTTTTGTACATTAGACAGGAACACCCATGGACCTTCCAGCAGGCTTAAAGTAACTCTCTTCAGCTCTGTGTTTCTAGTAGATAATTCTCTCACCTCCCTACTGCTTGCATTGTACCTCACAGCTACAGCATAGTAGTCCCACCTAAACATACATTAGAAATGGTTTGAGGCATAGTATTGTGTTGATATATTACATGCAGGTTAAAAATACTTCTAGTCGCAGACCCGCAAAGAAAAGCAATATAAGCCACAGTGCCCAATTCTAGCAATATTTACATAGAAGGAAGTCCTGCTGGACTCTGAACTGCAGCCCCCAAAATGCTCCTGGAACTGCAACCTTTCTGAGAGAGAGGACAGTGTGAAAGAGCTTTAAAATGGCAATGGTAGACTGCCACTCAAGCCAAGGTAGTTGTTAGATAAAGGCCTAAATGAAGGGTATGTCCTGGTCTGTGGGTTGGACTGATAACTATTTGAGGCAGGCTCAAGGTTGCAATGGAGACCATGAACTCCCAAGCTGGACCTGAAGCATCTTCAGTGTGGATGTTGAAGTAACCCATAACCACAATTCTGGGTTCCTCCAACACCATGCCTAATATAACCTCAGCCAGCTCACACTAACCACTACACCACATCGGCAAAGGTGACATAACAAAATTGAAGGAACCCCATCTGAAAAGGAAGGCTGCTTCTCAAGACATGGAAAGATGCTATTAAGACCATTCCCAATGGCAAATCCCCCAGGTCTACTGGAAATAATGAGATGTATTATTAACAGAAGCAGAGTCTAGACTTTCCAGAAGAAGAGCACACACTTCGCCTTTAAGCCTGTCCAAAGATGGACGGTTCTCGCCGGCTCATAATGAAAAAAGAAAAGTTCCTTGTAAATCTTTTAACATGATACTGTCATGTAGCTTCTATGCAAGGTTGCTATGATACAAGCTATGTAGAATGAGACAATCTGGTTCTGCATCACATTAACAACCCTCCCAAAGCAAGGAAATAATGCCACTATCTGAAAGAATTAGGCCCATTTAACTTGATTTTTAATAGGTGTTTTAAGGGTGGTGCAGACATGGTAAGTGTTAAGTAAAAGAGCACGCACAGAAAATATACTCAGATGTTCTGTGTGGGAAGAATGTGATGTGGCCACAAGCAGTAGATAACTAGCTATGAGAAGCTAGGGCAGACACTCTCCTTCATGCTATACATTACAAGTTATTTTAAAGAATGTTGTGCTCTGTTACTCTGCAAAACAAGAAGAAAAAGGTGGGAGTGTTACAGAATGCAAGACCATTACTGCTGCTTTTATTTTAAGTTTGACATTCCTTCTACGGCACTACTGAAATTGTACAAATCCATAAAACAGCAACATATTTCACAGTTTGTTCTGTCACATAAAAATAGCAAATTGGGTTGTGTTACACAGTCTGTCACATAAAAAAACCAGCCTTCACCTGGGAAATTATGTTCTGCTGATTCGGCTTTCATGGGGTTAGAATTGAATTCTTTCTACTGAACAGCAATGGGGCTAAGGATGTGATCCGAACCTCACTTACCTGGGAGTTAGGTAAATCATGGTTAGGACTGCACTGTAATTCTGCCTCGTGAAATCTGTTCCAGTTTGCTACTTCCCCACAATTTTTTAAGGCATATGACTTCCCCACACCCACTGACCAGTAATTCCAATCCTGCTTTGGAAGCCGCTGTTGGTGAAAGACACTAGTTCATATGGATTTTTATACTTATGTATATTAAAATGTAGTATATTAATTGTTAATAGTGTTACTTCACAACACACTTTGTACAAGAATTTTTAATCCATGTGTATTGTTCAAGAAGAGATCCTGTTTGGCTTGCTGGTGCTCGAGGAGTAAATAAATACTGTTGCAACTGTTTCAAAGCTGTCATAAAGGTGTGAACCTTTAGAAGATTTCCCTGATATGTTTTTGCATGCTGTAGCTTAAAGAAGAAATAAAGAGAAGGTCCCTGAGGTGCAACTCCTTTTACATTTCCATAGCACCTCTGGAATAAGGAAAGTACAAGTTGAAATTTAAATAAAATGTTCTCTGCACCATAGACTGGCTTTTCTCCATGTAACCTGTTTTATCTGTACTGAACCAAATTGATGGAACTGTCGAATTCTGCCAGTGGCACCTGCTCCTCAGTGCTGTTCCCCTAACTCTCCAGCCCCCACTCAGTGCATTCATTGTTCTGTCCCTCAAAAAGACATTATATTCAGTTACAGCTGAGCAGGGCTTAGAGAAATATCAGGGCTGCGGGGGAAGAAGAGCGAAGGCAGATCAGGGCTTTGAGTCACCCTATGCTCGACTGCACTGGGCAGAGAAAGAGGCTGGCTGATGTAGTAGAATGGAGCCTGGTCCTTGGAACTATCGGATTTTCAAATTATATTTTATTAGAATACTTGTAAATATTTTAAAATGTGACAGCTCAATTAGCATGCACTCCTGACATGGTTAATTAAAAAAAACCACTACTAAAAACTACTAATGTAAAAGGATCAACGAACTGTGCTTTAATTACATATATAGGTTGTGGGTGACAGGTTACTTATCCCTGAGATGTACAGTCACCAGGGAAAGTTAATTACAATTTAGAAATTGCCCAATTTTGCTGGTATTGCATCTCTTCATTAGTGGCACTGATTAATTTGATGAAACAATTCACTTTTGGAAATGGAAAAGTAATATAGACTCATAATGTTAAACACCATAGCCATGGCCACAGCATCTAAAGTCAAGGTAAAGAGGACAGGAAAGAACCAGCAGAGGAAAAATTCTGGTAGAAAGTCCAGCAGGGGCACATGTACACTTACCTTTCCTCTACTCTTTCCTTTTCCTGTGAAAACCCGCTCTTTAAAGTTTAATAAGAGGAAACAGCAATTCACAGAAAACCTGAACTGACGTTTGTTCCGATTGAGCACTAAAGAGCGGGGTTTTGTGGGGAAAGCTCCAGTACAGGGGGGAAACCTTTAGGATACAGAGCTTTAAAGTGTGAACCTTTGCCTGGAAAGATCACAGCAGGGAGGTGTGGATAAGCCCAGAAGCGTGTCTGTTGAATTTCATCACCTTGCCAGGAGCTGCAGAAACTAGATGTGCAATGTCAAGCTCAGGCAGTTTTTAGACTCCAAAGATACTTGCTTACTTACAGTATTTATACAGAGCCTGCCAACATGAAGTATTCATAGTAAAAAGGGGAAATTTAAACATCCAGATATCTTAACTGGACATGCGCAGACATGCGCAGTCGATCCAAGATGGCGGACGCGGACAACACCCCTCCCGACCGGAGCGAAAAGGTAAGCCTTTACAGCACAAACGCGGCACCGCGTGGCTCCGGTGCCGGTCGGGAGGGGGCTGTGGGATCGCACCCGCCATCTTCAGTGGGGGGGGCGCGATCCCACGGCCCTCTCCTGACCCGCACCGGAGCCGCGCGGCACCGGTACTGGTCAGGAGGGGGCCGTGGGATTGCGCCCGGCATCTTTGGTGGGTGGGCGTGATCCCACGGCCCCCTCCTGACCGGCACCGGCACCGCGCGGTGCCGTGTTTTAAGGCTGCAGCAATCGCTGCAGCCTTAAAACGCGGCGCCGTGCAGCTCCGGTGCCGGCTTACAGTGGTACCTCGCCAGACGAATTCGTCTTGCGAAAAACAGCCATAGACGAATTCGTCTCGCGAGTCAACTAAAAACTCTCAAAACCCTTTCGTTTTGCGAGTTTTTCGTTGTGCGAGGCATTCGTCTTGCGGGGTACCACTGTAAAGAGATATATCCCTATCTCTAGCTAGCTAGGAAAAGTGTCCATAAAATATTGCATTGGTTGTTCATTTAGCCAAAGCCACAAGCTGAAGAGTTCTGGGGCCAAAGAAGGGATTGATTGATTTATTCGCTTGACCCACTTAGTGCAAGGACACTTTGCTTTGTGTTAAGCAGAAAAGGTGTGACTTGAAACTAGTTAATGTGATCAGACAATACCTTTGAATTCTCATTGATGAAACATGCATAAAACCACCACAAACACACAAGAGGCCACTGAGATATTAGCACCCAAACCTCTCAGAAATACACAAAATCCAATACAAACGAATATTAATAATATGCAGAAACTGGAAATGGCAAGTCTGACAGACCCAAGCAAGAGACAAAGGACATGTACACACTCTTCAAATACAGCAAGGCTGTCTCCCCACACTGTGTTTGAAGTTGTGTTTTATATTGCTGTACACACCTCTACCTGACTTGTTTTCCTGAGTCTGCAGCCCCCCAACACCTTTGTCAATGAAGCTGCCAGTTGTGCATGTGCAATGGTCGTCTCAAATGTACATAGTTTAATTGCAGAATGATGGTGGCTTGTGTTTTCAAATTGGGTGGAAACTTGTTTAAGAGGAAATGCATCAAACAGCAGCATTTCTCAAGAAAGATATGGATTGTGGCTAATGTTATGTGTGTTACTCTTCAAACAACACTGGTGGGAGCACATCGGAGCCAGAATAAATGGTAATGTTCACCCAGCCAAAGTGATGGGTTCCTTTTCAACACCTCTGTCATAAGCAAGTAGTGGCATTAAAACTCACTCACATCCAGTGCCTGCACTGTTTTCTTTCCCAATAATGATAAATCACTACCACAGAACTGCTCCCCCAACACACACAAAAGAGAATGCAATGGACTCTCAAATGGGGTATATCTACAGCAAATTCTCCTCCCCTCCAATCTGACACTGCTTTGTGTGTGTGAAGGGTGAATCAAACAGCCCAATCTCATCTATGCCTTGCCTTGTTTCACACATGAATGCTACTGGGTGCTGTTAAGAGGTGTATCCCATGTATTAAATGATAGAGGTTTTTTTAAAAAAATAAATAAATAAATTCTTGTTTCATAGACTTGCTTGCATTTATCATCTGTTAGACCATGACAACTAATTTCAGTTTCCTATAGTGCACAAGTAGCTGGATTCTGAGACGATTTTTAGTGCATGGGTCAGTCAATTAGACATAAGCATCTTAAAAAAAAAAGCAGCATATTTCCATTTTCAGCAATGTAATGGGAGGTATCATTGACACACCTTGTATTTGTTTAAAAATATATTTCTCTGTCTGTCTGTTTCTCTTTCTTTCTCTGCACATGCATGAGATTCCAACAGTTTTAATGGTTGAAGACTCCTATATTCAAGGAAATAAAGGTTCCTTTGTTTATAGGCAGGGCACCCTCAGTAACAATTAAATTACAGCAATGAAATGTTACAAATGTTCTGGATGTGTGTTCACATTGCATTTTTACATCTTTTTTTATTTATGCTGCTGGGTTTAATTAGGATGACAAGTAGAGGAGCTGAAGCTGCAAACACAACACTCAGAAAGTAGCTGATAGTAGTAACAAAATAAGCATTAGCTAATGTGAGTTTCAAATCCCATTTTATCTCTCAGCTCCAACCACCCCACATAATTATTTTCCCAAGTCATTTTAATTGGTTAGCTTCAAAAATGTTTGCAAGAGTGAAACATCAAGAGCTTTCTGGGTGAATGTCATGGCAGTGGAAAGTGAGAGGAAGAAGCCATCATAAACATGAAAGGATGGGGGGAAACCTCATAGTAAATCCTAAATAAAAACACAACTGGCAACTTTTATTTGGTGAAGCGGCCAGGTGGAGGGTGGGGAGAGAGATCTTATGGAATCTACTGTACTGGGTAAAAGAATCTGGACCTAATCACACTGCCTTCGCCCTTCCATCAAGCTCCCCATCGGGAAAGGTGGGTGATTGTGGCTATCACCTCTTCTTCCTCCTGTAGCCTCCCAAAGACCATGACTTATGGTCATCATGTAACTAAGTGAAGCCAAAAAGTATTGTACAGAAAGCTAAACAGAAGAGCTGTGACTCAAAAAAGAAGGAAGGCAAGATGTTTGGCCATGAGGCCAACACAAAAGGAATAGGAGGAAAGGGCCCTCCCAGGGCCAGAGGTTTGCTCAGGGGAAGGAGGAAGGGTAGTTGTAGGGTGGATGACATGCTCCCTTGGCACCATAGGTAGTCCCTCTATAAGCCCTTAGTGCCTCAATAGGATGAGGTCTGACTTATTCAGGAGTAGGAACATCTAGTCTGAGGGCAGCAGCTCTGGGTCTCTGTGTCGAGAAGGGTCACAATGCCTCTCCTCCCCACTCCTGTTAACTGTGTCTGTCCCAATTGATTAAATAGCCTTTGCCAGCCACCCCAGTCATAAATAAACATATGCCATTACTGAGAGATCTCAAAGCAGTTTTCACATAGATACCTATTGGAAATTTTGGGTGAATAAGAAGAGAAGGCCCTGGAAGGTGTTGGGAGATTCATTTCCCATGTGCAGTCATGGGCTTGTTGTCTATCACATGATTGGGTATGTGTTTTGATTCCACAGAAATGGGATGTGACGACATAGACAGGATGTTTGTCTTACTGTGTTCCCTGAAGTGGGACTATTGTTCTTTGTTCTTTCTCTTTGCTGCCTGATGCTAGAGAGAGCGGGAGCCATGTTGAAGTGCTCCGTGTGCATTATAGGGCCATTCCATTGTCACGGGTGGGACACTTTGACCATGTTTTTTGGTATTCACACATGTGTAACAATGTAAATATACATAAAAATTAACAACCAAAATTTAAACTATGTTCTTAATAAGATACTGAACATTTTACTAATGTTTTATTATTTTTATGGATATTTTTGACAATTTTATTAAATGTTAAAAGTGTTGTCACAGGTGGGGCAAAAAAAGGACATGGGGCTTGAGATAAGTTTGATTTATGGAAAAACTCTGTGAGTTGGGAGGTGACTCAATGATAAACTCATTATATCTGTTTAAATCAATGTTTATTGGTTACGACTGTGCAATCAGGAATTAAGTTTAAGAAATTTAATGATACAAAATTAAGGAAAAAATGCTGTCACGGGTGGGACAATCATCAGAAAACTTTTAACTTGAACACTTCTGTGAAGACTACGTGGGTGGACTTTTGAAAAGAAGGTCCATAAAATAAACTTCTTTTGTCTTTAGCTTTTAAAAAAATGGTTAGACTGCACGTTTGGAATCTTCCTCACCAAAGTCCAGCGCTCATCTAGCATTCTTATCAGGCTCATTTTTCACGGAATGGCCCTATATGTAAATAAAGTAGATTAGCCTACATGCTGAGTTGCTGTGGTTTGTCACGCAAGCTGGGCAAACTCTGCAGATCCAGTAAGTGTGCTGATGTCCTCCCACATCAGACACTGATGTTCGGGCTGAAGAAGCTTATGAAGCTCCTGAACGATCATCCAGGAAGGAGGGAACATGCCAGTCATGCATGTGTCTCTGCCTGGGTCCTACTTGTGAGTAGGCCATTTCCTGACAGAAGGGAGCGGCAACGGACTAAGACTATGGCACAGCAGACCAGGGCAGCCGCCTCCCCCCCCCCAAAAAAAAGGTTGCCAGTTGGTAACAGGGTGACTAGATGGGCAGTAGCAGTGGAGCAAATTGAGGTATTTGTGTGCCAGCAAGTTGGAGCAGTGCTTCAGAAAGGAAGGACAGATTACTTCTAGGCTGTGGCAAAGGAGAAGATGACTTGCCTACCGATGATCAACAGAGATAAACAATAGTTTGTATAAAGCCGTTAGAAAACTATGCAGGTGATTTCTGCAAAGGAAAAGAAAAGGAAAGGAAAAAAATATTTTAAGCATGTGCCTTCTCCCTCAAAATAACTTAAAATATCGTACCCAGCCTTCACCTTAATGGTCTGTATATTTAAGCACAATGTTTTAAACATGGTTTTAAAAGCTATAACTTTAGCTTTGTAGAAACAGCTAAACGATGTTCATTCAATGCAGAATGGGAGGGGGGTTAAAAATGCATAGCCTAGTATTAATTTCCATAAAGTAACTGAGTAGCATATTTCTTTTCATGGGACAGAATATGGTTTCCAGCTCTTACTATACGCTACCTCTTAAAACGTCTTTTTATCCACTTGCACTTCATCCTTTCTGGGGTTGAAGGGGAAGAAAAAAGGAATACACCACACACAGTTCTGTCTTTCTAGATGTACCTTGCTCCCAATAAAATTCTTTTCTATGCCATACAGCCAAGCATAACTGCAAGAGTCCAGAATAATTGGGAGGAATTATTCTCCCAATAAAGGTGTGCTCAAAGATTTTGTGTGGCTTTCTTAAATGTTTATCATTTTAAAGAAAAGTGTGCTTGTAGCATAAATTTCACTGAAGTGATATGGATTGTCTACAATATGCAGAAGTGAAAAGGAAGGACAGGCGGGAATTAATTCACCTCCCAACCAATAACAGACCTCAGCCCATCATCTTAGCTGCCATGCCACTGCACCAGGCAGTTCAATTTCTTTTGACTCACACCTGAAATTATGTGTTGCATTCTCGTTGCAAATTCCATGGTTTTCCACCGGAAATGTACTAAGTCACTGCTTGTGCACATTCTCTGGTGGCCATAACAAGACAAGCTGTTATTAAGATGGACAGCTCCACAATTGGATTCAAACCTACCTGTGGCACCAGGCAATATGGCCCTGCCCTCTTGTTTATGATCCTTGACATCCACTTTTATGAGAAGCAGCCAATTATGCACTAAACCTTTTTGAAAAAATAGCTTTTGGCATTCAAGGAGAATTCCTGATTTATTTATTTTTAAAAGCCCTAAACAAATGTGTGAATAGATGCAGAAATATAATTATATACCTTTTAAAAGTACTCTGGACCCCTCTCTGAAAACATTCACTGAATTCCCATAGCAAGATTTAGACACAGTAATGTGTGTCTCCTTTTCCAGGAACCTAATCAGCACTTTTGCTACAGATCTGCCTGTTTTGAAAACTCCCAAGGTGGTCATTCGGGAGGCAGACCACCGCTATAACAGCCTTCCTCAACTCTGAATCCACAGAATCTTTTGGGCTGCAACTAGCCATATCCCTGGCCATTGGTCATTCTGGCTGGGGTTCATGGGTTTGTAGTCTAGCAACCCCAAGGGTTGGCAAGTGTGCTGTGGTGACCACTTCTAGTGAAAGTTATGGCACAACTGCTAAACCTCTTAAAAAAACAACCACCCTTACATAACCTACAGAGCTCAATCCATCATCAACTTTGCTGTGACAGGCCAGCTCTGTCAGGCCTTCTCTCCCCTCAACTGTCATCTGGGGGCAGGAATTTCATAAGGCTGGCTCAGTGGGAGAAATAGGAAGCAGGACCCATTGCATCCACTTTGCTGGAGGGCCAACTCCAGCAGGCACTTCCTGCCTCTAAACAATGCCAGCTGCTCAATATAGGAACAATCATCTAGAGTTCAGTAATGCTTATTAGGTAGTATTTGCCTTCCTTTATAAAGAACTGAAATTCATCTTGCTTGTTTCCCATAGTCTGTGCATCAGTATTGAGGCAGTTGAATCCACAGGTTATTTCCTCTAGCTGCTTCCTTCTTATAGGTTC
Organism: Lacerta agilis; assembly: GCF_009819535.1. Lineage (NCBI taxonomy): Eukaryota > Metazoa > Chordata > Lepidosauria > Squamata > Lacertidae > Lacerta > Lacerta agilis. The sequence continues at coordinate 67,012,132 of NC_046320.1, forward strand.
CTGCCCTTTATCAGGTTTCTGTAACACCACCTTAGTTTCCTGTGCATCAATTAAACTATTTTCCCCAGGATTCAGTGTTCCTGTCATCTGTAATATTGGCTCTGTCCCCATCAGAATTTAGTTTAAAGATACCCTGCAGGTTCACGAGATTATTAGTAAACACATCCTTTTAACAACAATGTACCATGCTTGCTTGCCTGAGTGCAATGTCTGTTTTTAGGGTACCATGAAAGGTATGACTTAACATATCTGATTAGGAGATTTATGGCTGCTGGGTTTCTTTCACCAATAATCATGCTTTATTTTGCTTGATAAGCAATTTTACACAATTCGGAGTATTCCTAAAATAATTTATATGCTTTGACCTCCCACCCACTCACCCACAGTGTGAAGACACTTCAGCAAAACCTAAACACATTCTACTTGGTGTCAGCAAAATCCTAAGCACCAGTTGGGTTAACAGAACTCAATACTAGAACAAAGGATATAAGAGTCAACACACTATATAGCAAATATACTAACTCTGATTTCTCTCTCTCTTTTACTGCACTGCACACCAGGCACCGCTCACAACCCTAATTAGTATATTTAGCAGCCAATTAAATAAATGAAGTGATAATAATGGAGCAGATTATACAAACTATTTCAAAGCATGAATAAACTTTGTCTCTTTGCTACAGGAAGACACAGCTGCAGAATTACAAATAGTTACAACTTCCATGAAACCTCTGCTGTGAGCAATTACAGGCACACATATTTCGCAATTGCTTTATTATTAAATAAAACCTTCAGCATTAATGGGCACGGCATTCAGGAGTTAAGGAATTATGTTTTATGTAGAGCTTGAGGGTCTAATTTCTTGATACCACATTAAAATATAGTATTGTGGCCATTTTAACCATCTTTAGCATAAACGGTGGAATGTGGAAATTCATTGGCTCCTATGGTACATGGAATATGTCACTAAGGATTGCTGTACTGGATAATCTCTACCCCGACTGCTGTTTTAGGCAAATAACAATTTCAGACTGTAAAGCAATGCCAAATGATGCACATGTAGTCCTAAGAAAGTCAGTGGGTTTAAACACCTATATATTGGCATCAGATTGCTTCCAAAATTACTGTTCCCATATCCATTATGGGCCATTGTTGCTGAAGAATTCCAAATCTTTACACTATTTGTATTCAAAGGAACTGAAGACTCAAGCTGGGTGAACAAGCTAGAAAAAGACAGAAGCAAACAAGCAAAACAGGGCTCTCCAGAGCTGGTGATAACTTAACCAAGGTCATGTTAATGAATCAAGGACACTGATTTCATGTGCTACCTGTTTTAGTTATTTCACAATAAAATCTAGCCTAGCAGTTCAAAAATCCATATGATTGGGGTTGATTATTTTCCCACTCACAGATACACAATTTTGGGAAAGAAGAAAATCATCAACAACTGGAAGAAAAAAGATGAGTTAATCATCATAATAGGTGATTGCTGTGAAAACCAGGGACATTATTAAAGAGCAATTGAATAATGATGTTTGTTTCCATACCAGTTGTTTAGTCTCAAACTGTCACACTTTGTTCACTCACTTTTTTACAAGGCATCCGCTCAACAGAATTATCAGGGTGGGAGGAGCCTCACATGTTCCCTGCTGTTCCTCCACATGGTGCTGATGTGGGGGTTGAGCTCTTTCACCAAGAGCATGGTGATGGTTATGGAAGCTGAGCCAAATTACCTCCCCTGGCTGTACCTTCATCTTCCAAGTGACATTTCCTTCCTTCAGTGCCATTTTAGCTTTTTTGATATATAAAACAAGAATGATTAAGCAATTAAGAGATAATGTTGGGAGAAACAGAGGGGAAGACAACTTAAGAATGCATTTGTTAAACACAGCTTGTGAGATTTTCAAGCTGCTGGTTTTCAACCTTCTGTGGGCTGATGAGAAAGCAGTAATGGGAACAGAAAATGAGGAGCAACCCTCAAAGAAAGATTGCAGTCCAGCCAGAAACTTGACTGTTCTCCCCTTCCTACATGTTGCTTTGCTTTTTCCTTTCCTTTCTATTTATGCATCAACAACTAGAAGAGAAACAGTCAGACAGCCCTTACCCTTCTCTACACCTCCCTCCCTTATTTTTTAAAATAAAATTAAAAAATGGAATATCTGCAGAAAATCATTTCCCCACATGAGTAAGACTGGAGCTTAGATGATGTCTGCTACTTTCAGCAATGAAGCACCACAGGGAGGATAGACAGACAGACAGAAAGACAGACAGATAGATAGATATGAGCTGGAAACTCCACCCCTTTCTGCCTCTCATTCAGGCTCTTATCCAAGCAGTTCTCTTGCATATGGTTCCCCCTCCTTCAGACTAACCTTACATGCAGCTAGTCAGACACTTAAACTGCAGATCTGTAGCTCCTGCATGGCTTTTACAGTCCACTTCAGTAAAAATAAAATAAATAAAATAAAATAAAATAAATGGATTGGCATTCTCAAGTGTGTGAATCTGTGGGAAACATGCAAGCCCCAAATGAAGAGCTTATCAACTAGATATTGATCCACCTAGTGCATGCAGTGTAAACTTAGTTTGGCGTACATAAAATTACATCAAAATAAAAAAATAATAAAAAAATCCTTCCAGTAGCACCTTAGAGACCAACTAAGTTTGTTCTTGGTATGAGCTTTTGTTTGCATGCACACATCTTCATACCAAGAACAAACTTAGTTGGTCTCTAAGGTGCTACTGGAAGGATTTTTATTTTTATTTTTTAGTATGGTAGACCAACACAGCTACCTACCTGTAAATAAAATTACATGTAGGGGAATTATTTCCCATGATTAATGGGCGCAGGAGAAAGACTGAAAATTTGTCCTTGTTATTTCTCCTCTAGGCAGCTTTTGATACCATCAAGCCTGGTATCCTTCTGGAATGGGTGGTGCTTAGGGAGTGTTCTTCAGCCCTAAGAAAATAAAAAATTCTTTCCAGTAGCACCTTAGAGACCAACTGAGTTTGTTCTTGGTATGAGCTTTCGTGTGCATGCACACTTCTTCAGATACTTCTTCAGCCCTGTGGAGCTTTCAATGTGAAGTTCTTCAGGGCTCAGTTTTATCATCTGTGCTATTTAACATCTACCTGGAACTGCTAAGTGAGGGTCTCCAGAGTTCTGGACTAAGTTGTCATCAATATGCTAATGATATGCAGCTCCTTTACATCTGCACATGAGGCAGTGGATGTTCTGAACCTTCATCTTTCCTCAGTAATGGACTGGATGAGAGCCAACAAACTGAAACTCAATCCAGATAAGACTGAGTGGATGGTTCTCTAGACTGGATGGCTGGGAGATTGTCTGCTCTTGATGGGGTTACTCTCCCTCTGAAGGAACAGGTCTGCAGCTTGGGTGTCCTGCTGGATCCATCCTGTGGTGTGAGGCTCAGGCATCCTCGGTAGCACAGAGTGCCTTCCATAAGCATTGGCTGGTGGCACAGCTGAAGCCCTATCTGGACAGGGATATCCTTACCCTCTGTCATCTATGCTCTAGTAAACTCTAAGTAAGATTACTGCAATGTGCTATATGTGGTGCTGCCTCTGAAGATGGTTCAGAAACTACACCTGTTGTAGAATTCAGCAGCCAGGTTGCTCACAGGGGCAAGAAGATTTGAGAATATAGTGCCAATCCTGGCATGACTGCACTGGCTGCCAATTAGTTTCCAGGCACAATACAAAGTGCTGGTTTTGACCTATAAAGCCTTAAATGGCTTAGGACCACCTCTCCCCATTTGAACGAACCCAGAGCCTGAGATCATCATATGAGGCGCTTCTTCGTGTGTCTCCTCTGCAAGAAGTCTGCAGGGGAGCAACACCAGAATGGGACTTTTCTGTGGTGGCTTCCCCTTTGTGGAATGCTCTCCCTAGGGAGGCTCACCTGGCATCTTCATTACATATCATTAGGCACCAGGAAAAAGGGATTTCTTCTACTAGGCCTTTGGCTACTTAAACATCAATAGCCTTTTAAACTAGGCATGTGTGTTGTTGTTGTTGTTGTTGTTGTTGTTTTCTGTTTTACTATGCTATGTATTAATTAATTAAATTAATTAATTAATTTCATTTTTATATTGTTAACCACCCTGTGATCCTTGAATGAAGGGTGGAATAGCAATTTAATGAATGATTTTGATTTCCTTCATTTTCCTACTTTCAATTGCTTTCCATTTTAATAAGCCTAAACTGAATATCAAGTTGCAACTAATTGTGCTTTCCTTACAGATAATCAACTCAATAAACTGAAATGTCTTTAACAGAAAATATAACACATTGTCACATATATATATCTTGGGTTACTTCCCGTCACATCCTATGTGTTGACTACAATACATTTTCTCTCTGCCACTCAGTCCTGTTTAAAGCCAGCAGCTTAAAAAACTTATAATTAACTATTTATTTATGTGTATAGTTTCCCCCTACTTCTTTGTCTATTCGTTTTATCATAATGAAAGGAATATTAGGGCTCAAGAGATAAATCTATTATGAACCATCCCTAGATGATTTTAAATGCCTCTTCACAATGTACATTACAAATTGAAAATTAATGAGGAAACTTGTTTAAAAATTGACTCCAAGGTTTCTTTAAAAAAGGTGAATGTAGAATTCATTTTTAAATGCAGTAGTTCCTAGTGATAAATAAGTCATTTTGATTCTCAGAATTATCACTACTAAATTCATTTTTCAATGTTTTTATCATTAGGGATGTTATTATAGCATCTCTGCATACTGCCTTATGCAGTGTAACAGCCATTTAAATTATATTTCCCTAGGCAAGATGCAACTTACAGAAACTTAGGATTCAAAGCAAATGAACTGTGACATGCTACAGATATTCTCCATGAGTGAGTGGCAGCATACAAATTCCAGATTCTGTGGTGGGGAGGGAGGGAAGGGAAAGGGAAGAATGGCCTGATCCTCAGCTCCACATGGGCTTCTTTGAACACACACAACTACAAACATAGGCTTCCCTGTCCATTTCAATGTAGGGGAGCTATTGCATATGCGTACGTCTCATTGAGCACCTGTGCCTACCACCTTTACTGAAATGAATGATTGTCTTTCTGAATGTTCACTTGACCCTCTGTGCCCACAAATAATGACTGAATTTGTGAGGTGGCTTCAAAGGCCATTCATTCTAGACTTCTCCTACCCCACCCCAGAAAAAATAAACCTAACTACCAGTAGGATCCTTTTTGGTAATTTATTTCACAAAGCACATATCCCACTCATTCTACAATATTTACAGCACTCAGGGAAGCTTGCAACAGTACAAATCTTCTCCTTTCCCTCCATGGTGCTTCGCAAAGGAAAAGACAATAGGTCTCTGCTCTTACGGCACACAGAAAATCAGAGAGGAATGAAATGGGGACATGGGGAAATGGGACAGATCATGTAATTGGTGCTTAGGTTTAATACTACAATATAAAAGTGTAAAAGAGCAAAAAAGAAACAGCTTTGATAGGTAAACTAGTTTAAGAACAGGTCATCATTAAAACTCCTAAGCCTGGAGTAGAAATGTTCTTAGCTAGATGACAGGTGGTAAAGAGAGGAGGGGAAAACAGGTTTAGGAAATGCAGCCACAGAAAAATCCCTCTCACATGTGTTGCCATCAGGATGCAGAGAAAGCCTCCCCCAACAAATCTTAAGGACTGGGGCAGCTGGTATAGGAAAAGACAGTCCCTTCGGTATCCTGCACCCAAGCCATTTAGATTGAACCTCATCGTGACCATATGTCATAGGCAGTGTTGATAAGGGGACTTATACCAAAGGTAGTTGAAGTTTTCTTTTCTTCTGAAATACACTTCACCTACAAGATGGTTCAAAGAACTGAGAACTACCCTACACTACATTGAAGGGGAAACTTTCCTTCTTTCCTCCCTCCCCACCCCCTTTTAACCTCTATGAAAATTATTATTTATTTTTCTGTTAAACATCCCTCCTAGCAACATCTCAGACTACATGTGGCAGTCATTGATGCTTCAGCAAAAGGGAATTGTGAGAGATATCATTAGTGAGGAGGTTTGTGTGGTATTTTTTCCATGAAGTCATGGGCACCCAAGGTGATTCCAACCAGAAAATTTTCAAATTATATTTTATGGCATTTATTAGCTATGTTCCCCAAAGACACTCAAAATGACACACAGTATGATTTATCGCACAAGACATACAAATGAAACTGTAATTAAGTCCAAAATTTATTATGGTAAAGTATGAACCAGTTACTATTGTACTAATCTGGAGTATTTTAAAAAATATAGAGCAGCAAGCTTTAATTATACTGATTATTCAATTAAAGCTTTAATTGGCATGGCTTTTTAGATTTCCAATTAATCAGGACAGGCATTAACCCCCTTGGACAGTTAAGAGTTTTCTAAATAATGAGAATAATAATAATATTGGAGTTGGAGGCAAAGTTTTAGTGACCCATATTTTACCTACATTTACCTTGAACGCCAAGTACAGTTTTTTTTCAGAAGTGAGATGAGCATCACTCTGAGAAAGAAAAACACTTCCGAGGCGCCTTGTCCATCCCGGGGGTCAGGAGCCGCGCTACCGCAGCGCGCGGCTCCGTTTGGGGTGCGGGAAGAGCGTCCCGCACCCTGGGCTCCCCGGCTGTGCCCGCGGAGGCTCCGAACCCTTCCCCTGCCCCCCCTGTAAAGGGGGAGTGGGGGTGAAGGGACAACCGGAGCCGGGCTTCAGGGGACATGCCCCAACCGGGATGCAAATGCGGCGACAAAGCCCGCGGTGAGCGTCCAAGTTCTACCTGCGAAGAATGGAGCTAAAAACCCGGTGGTCGTGAGTAAAGATTTGGATTAAAAATCGCGTTTTTGGAACGATCCGGGGGGAAGGGGAAAGGTAGCCTGCCTCCCTCCCTTCGAGCCGAAGAATGTAACCAAATGAGGGTTTACTGCTACAGAACTGGTTTCAATGTAGCTAAAATTGACACATGAGACTGGCAAACTCTTTTTTCGGGCAGTTAATTAGAGGAAAATATCTCCATTTAAAGTTGCGGTGTTTGCGCTTCAGCACAGAAAAATGGCGTTGAACAAAGAGGAGAGCAGAAATACAACACCCACTTCCTCCTCCTCTGCCAGTATGCTGGGTTTTGTCCTTGAACTGGTATTGAACTCTGGACTAACAGATGAACAGAGACTCATTGCCTTGAAGGTGGAACTTGTTTATAGAAAAGTCAAAGTCTTGTGTGGGGATCTGAAAGGGAACCAATTGCCCACAGAGGAGGCTTTTAAAACTTTTGACACTTATGAAGAATGTCTTGCTAATGAGCTGAGAGAGTGGATGGAAAGATGGAGAGAACTGAGTGAGCAACTTCGGAGAAGAAATTCGCTTTTTGGGGGTGGCAGCCCCAAGGCGACGTTAAGATTTGTTATATCCAGTCCCCGGGGTGTGAGCTCGGGGGCCAGGGACAGAGAATTAAGGTATTTACAAGAAGAAAAGGAACGTTACAAAGAACCGAAGAAGCAGGGAGATGATGAGATGGACACCTCTGAACTCGTGGCAAGAAGAGACATGGACTGTGCCTGGATCTGTGGACGTTGGGAGAGAGAAGTTACACGGATGTTCAGTGCCGATGCCACCAGGAGAAGAATAATGGACAGAGGGGGTGTGGGGTGAAGTCTTAAACAAAATTTAAAGTAGTCTAACACGGCAAATCGAAAGTGGAGGGTGAATACTGTCAACAATACTCTGTTATATTTTTGTTTGTATATGAAAGGAGATATTTCAAGTTTTTATGTTATTAGCAGTAATCTTAAGGATAGAAGAATTAGATTTGATGCGAGGAGCAAGATTAAGACTTAGATTAAGTTAAGAAATTGATAAGATTGAATTAAGAAGAACTAGGATGAGGTATTATTATGGTGATGTATTTACTAGTAAGGTGTTGAAAAGATAATTTGATGTAAATATACAATTGAACTAATTTTTTTTTTTTTTTTTTTTCAGAAGAAATGGTTATAAAATAGATTAAGGATATAAAATCGAAGGTGAAAAGGCAGGGGAAGTCAATGGTCAAGATATGGAAAAAGAAATTTTTCTTTTTAGAAAGATACTATAAGAATCTTGACACTGTTTGTATTTGTCATATTTGTTTTGTATTTGTGGGTGTGGGTGAGGGTATATGTTGTTTGGAAAAATGCCAATAAATTCTTATAAAATAAAATAGAAAAACACGAATCTAAACTGTAGGAGTTTCTAAAGATAAATATTTCAGATAATTAAGTGAACATGGCCACTGGCGGGGAACAAGGGGTGGGGGGAGCGCACCCCCCAGCACAATCTGGGAGGAGGGGTACCATCACGGCCTCCCGCCCAGACACGTGCCATGTACCCCCTACCGTGCTGGGCAGCACACCCCCGCGGGCTGCACACCACGCCCCAGGACATGCACCAGCCACGCCCCTGCTTGCTATCCGTCCCCGGTGCCGGACCATGCAGCTTTGCCACTGAATGTAGCTGATTATTTATTTTTTAAAAGAACTTCAAATTATTATTTTGAGCTACTCCTCCAAGTTAAAAATGCTTGATCAAAGCAAGCCTTTTGGGACAAAGAGAAGAACAACTCGATCATGCCTATAAAGTTGGGGAAACTGCTTACTTCAAACCAGTTATTGTCTGAAATGAAACCAAAACTGACACATAGATATACTGATGAACCTGAACTGCACCAATTTATTTTTAATTGGCCACAACACAGCTGCAGTGTTTTCATTTCATTTCATTTCAAAATCTATTTATATATATATTTACAGTGTCAGTACTCACCAGCAGGCAGGGGGAGAGGCGGCAGTGGTGGGTTAGCAGTTTGATGCTTCCTCGCCCACCCCCTACTGGGGCACTGCCCCCCTTGTGAAGAGGCCTCCCCTGAAAGTCACCTGCTGGCAGTTGCTTTGGCGAGAGAAGACCTTTTCCTGCCGGTGGGGATCTGCAAGCCAGCCCCCTCCCTTCCCCTCCCCTGCTCAGTAAGGAATCAGTAAGACATTCATCTGACCAAAAAGGGAAGAGTTTCAAAATGGGTCAGAGTATTTTATTTCTTAATTAGTACTTTAAAATTTATTTTTCCCCACCCCTCTCTTTCAGAGGCTAAACAAATTGTAAAGGCTGGTTTAAACTTTCAGATTCCTAGTTAACATACTGATTTGGTTATTAAAAGGGATTAAAACCATGTAGGAACCTAGAATAAAAGGACAGTGCAATTTGTATAACCATAGATAGATTTTTATTTTTATTTTGGTCACATTATCAAGGTCTCATTTTATCATTTACCTTCTCCCTTCACATCAACCAAGTCAGCACACGTGGGATATTTATTAATGCATAAAGCTGTTCACTAATATAAATATCCATTTATTAACAGCAAAGTGAAGTATCATTGCTTTAACCTTCCCCTTATCGGCTTGTTTCCAAATGTTTCAGCTTACCCAGGCACACCAAAGGTGGAATCAAATCTCCCTTGACATTATTCTCTGGCCTTCCCTTAGTTGTTTATTGCCTACATGTCTATAGCTGCATGATTTCTACTGGCCTTGTGAACTGTGAACATTATAAATGCAGCCCTAAGAGGAGAGGTGTGTGTGTGGGGAGAGAGAGAGAGAGAGAGAGAGAGAGAGAGAGAGAGAGAGAGGGAGGGAGCCAGTGTCAACTGATTCCAGTAATATCCAGGGCTTCGCTAATAAAAGTCACTTTACTGAGGCATCTTAGAAAAACAAATCTCACCTGTTACCTTTATAAACTAGCATTTGTTTGATTCACAAATTTGATGAAAGTAAGTCTATTTGTTGGTTTAAGTAGGCTGATTTTCTCATGTTAATTATGTCATTTTTTTGGTTAATCTGAACTTCTGGTATTTTAAGAGAAATGGTCATCTTCATTCAGGATCCTTCAAAAATAAAGAAAAAGTTGCCACCTTCATTTATAACACACAGAAATTAAAACACTAAAATTACCTCAACTTTTTAAGCATCTGGGTAGGCTTGTCTAAACAAGAATGTTTTTGGCAGGACCCAGAAAGAGTATAGTCAAGGTGCCTGCTTGATCTCAATAGGCAAGGAGTTCTCACCAATGTGAAATGGGTATAACTGTATGTGTCACCTGTTCCATACACTGGAGTCTTGAAGGTGGGCCTTCTCAGCTGCGGCACCTCAGCTTTGAAATTCCTAACAGCTTAAATCCACCTGACGCCTTCTCTGATGATATTTGGATGCCAGATTAAAATGTGCTTGTTTACCCATGCCTTCAGAACCCAGCACTGGGGTATCACTGTTGTACAGCTGAAAGGGTTTGACATACGGTGTGAGTTTGTGTTCTGGTGTTATTATATATGTCTATTTTGTTGCATTTTATTGTTAGCAGCCCTGAGAACTTTGAGTTAATGGGAGTACATAAGTATTTTAAATAAATAAATACAATTAGCTTACTGTTTCGATTAGTGTTTTCCTTTCCCTCTTAGGAAAGAGTTTATCCTTGAGGTAAATGTAAGGAGAATGGAAGTCCTTGGAACGTTCTGTGCAACTTGTTTTTTGTTTTGTAGCAAATACAGGTCTTTTCCTGCTTCTCTGGGGTTGGAAAAGACAGGGGCTCTCCTGTTCTGTTGATGGGTACTACCATCAGTGGAGAAACAGCAGCTGAATACCACCAGGTACTTATATGGCTTAGCTACTTCAGTCTGAAGTTTTTGGTGTTTTTTTTTTAATTGAATTTTAATTAAGTACATGTATCTATCTAGACCTTTTTAAACAGTGTAACACTGGCAAATGTGTGTTCCTTAAAAAAGAAGAGGTAAAAAATATAATAGTAGCGAGAGCTCACTTCAGATATGGAACACTCATCTTGCATCACTTTTTCTTGATGAAAATCTAATTAAGGAATAAGTAATTCTTTTCTTAATTCTTCTGTAGGATAATCTAATGGAAATGTTATAATCAATTTCATTATGTGGCTGTGTGGGAAGTGAAGATGAAAAGTAAATTTGGAGTGAATACCTATATTTAAAGAAATGCTGAGATGTTTTACATTGAATGGAGCTGAAAATAAATGGTAGTTATAGAAAGAAAAGTGCTCATTTGCTGAATGGAGCCGGCGTGTAATTTATTTTGCTTCATTAAAGACTGTGTTCCTCAAACACTACTAAAATGTGAATCCTTTGAAACTAATTGTTATAAATATGTTTAATCACATCTTTGAAGTTACTTTCAACATTGCTTTTGCCTTCTGCTTAGATTAGACTAGATTTGTCCTGCCATTCAACTGTGGCTGTCTGGTGTGCACACCCTCGAGGAGCAGCGCCTGCAGAAACTCATCAGCTAAAGAGGCAGAGACAAAGAAAAGTGGACTTTTCTTTTGGCATGCAAATTGCAGCAGCATTTCAGCTTTATCACTGCTGTAACAAGTGATGTGATGCAAAGTGAAACCATTTATTTTAAAATCACAGTTAGTAGTTTGTACCAGGGTATTACTTTGCTAAGCAAATGGGAAAGGTCTATTAGCTCAGTAATAATCAACATGGCTTTCATGAACATGGTCCCAGAAAATCTGGGCAAGAGATCCTACCTCTGTTTCCTGTGAAAGAATTCAGGATCCCTCTGTCCGAGATCCTGAAAAGAGCCAGGAAAGTGCACATAGCTGAAGTGGTAACATCATATGGCAAGCTGATACCTTTCCTCGCCTCCGCTTTTTAAAAGCTGTTACTTGAGTGAGTCTAATCCCCGTGGCAAAACTTCCCTAGATGCAGATGGTCGGGCTGAATAGCCTTCAGAATAATCTTCTGGTCCATTAATTATCTCAGTAACATAGTCATCTTACAGGAAAAGTTAGTGTCCTCATCCGAATGTGACTTGAGAGCTTGTTGTCAAGGTAAATGGGGTAAGACGTGTAAAACTACTTGTACCCTGAAAGTATTGTCAAACCTCTTAATGATTTGACAAATGTACAGAAGCAAATGTACAGAAGCTAAGGTGGTTTTTTGTGGGGGGTTTTAAGCAGCAAGTCATTAGTTGTTGTCTCCAGGAGGCCGATCCACTATGGGACCATTCTTGATGGCTTCTTCTTAGCCTTGGGCCTGAGAGACAGAGCGAGAATGCTGCCAATGGGCCATCCCATTGCATCCCTTGTTAAAAGTGGCAGAGGTTGCCTCAGAGGTGGCATTGGGAGACTTCAGCATGCATTTCGAGGCAGCATCCAGAATGCACGCTTGGGGCTCAACGCCTCCATGGCAGCCATAGGGCTGCGTCAATACATCACTGGTACAAATACATGTGGCAAGAAATACTCTTCATCTGATCTTTGCTATAAAGCAGGTTGCTAGGCATGTGGTGGTGTGGTGATTTATAATAAACCAGTTGCCATGGATGCAGTGGTCTGGGAGCAGTGTTGCGTGAAAGGACCTTCTCGGTGATGGCCCCTGGTCTGTGGAATGTCCTTACACCAACATTCCATTCTTTTAATTATTTAATTAATGAATGAAAATACTTATATACCGCTGTAGTGCATATATATATATATATATATATATATATATATATATATATATATAGTTAAAAACAAGTTAAAAATATAAACAGACATCAATAGAATATTGTGCAGGATGTACTCTTTAATTGCCTACATAGGCCTGGCAGAACAGAGACGTTTTCAGCAGGCATTCACATCAGCAGGTAAAGATATCTGTTTGTTCAGGCCTATGCGGGCAATTAAGAGGGAGGGGGACAGGGTATGTGTTGCTTTGAAGGTAGCTACTTCCTTCAACTGTTTTTCTAAAGTTATTTTAATTATTCATTTAAATGCTTTCTATTGTTTTCCATATGCACACTGACCTTTGACCAGTTGGTGCAAATAAATAAATATGTTGCAAATGAATTAATGAATGAATGGTAAAGACAAGAGACTATTGTGATAGTCATCAAAACCATTGGAGGTACCGGGCAAAGACATTTAATCTACTTTGTAATTGCATATATAAAGGTAAAGGTAAAGGGACCCCTGACCATTAGGTCCAATCGTGTCCAACTCTGGGGTTGCGGCACTCATCTCGCGTTACTGGCCGAGGGAGCAGGCGTACAGCTTCCGGGCCATGTGGCCAGCATGACTAAGCCAATTCTGGTGAACCAGAGCAGCCCACGAAAACGCTGTTTACCTTCACGCTGGAGTGGTCCCTATTTATCTACTTGCACTTTGACGTGCTTTCAAACTGCTAGGTGGGGAGGAGCTGGGACCGAGCAATGGGAGCTCACCCCGTCGCAGGGATTCGAACCGCCGACCTTCTTATCAGCAAGCCCTAGGCTGAGTGGTTTAACCCACAGCGCCACCTGCATATATATTTATGCATATATAAAGTCATTTAAATACATGTGAAGTTAAAACTGCCCAATACTAGCACTGAGGCAGACCTAAACAATGGAGGGGTGAGTGTTTGGAAGGGGCGGAGACAGGTTCATTGTAGAATAAGGCAGGTGGCAATTCTACACATGGTGAGATTTGCAAATTTCCTTGATTAAAATCTATGGGGGATTGTGAAGAATTGCAGGTGAATTTCTACTAATGCCTTTGGATAGCTGTGATATACATCCTCTGGGAACTGGCTTCCACGTTTCTGATACCGATGGAATTAACTGTGCACTTGTTGAAGCAAGCATATCTGTGCATCCAGAAAGGGGGTTACTGAGTAAAATAAGCATGACAACTTTCAAAATCAAGAGGGAGGGAGAAAGGTGAGAGAAGAGAAGTCAAAGAGGCAGAAAAAAAATCAAAAATAGATCAAGGTTTGAGTGCATAGTGATGCACCACTGCTGAATCATATTGATACAGGTTGTCATCTAACCCTGGTAACAAAGACCAACTGCTCTCCAAATGTGAAATGGCAGCCTCCAAGTGGCACACAGGAGTTGCCTGCTCTCAGATGACTGGTTCATCTAGCCCACTGTCGTTTACTCTGACCAACCATGGGCTCTCAGACAGAAATTGCTACCTGAGATCCTATTCAGCGCCTCCCTGCTTCACACATTCCATGCCGGAGTGAGGGCCAGGTACTGAGATAAACTGCAAGTGAAGCCCATTCCCTCTGTCCCTGGGGGGGATTTGCAAGGATGATTTGCCTTCTGTCATCCTTGTTTTTCATTCACAGATGAGCCCCCGCTGTTGTGTGGGCTGCCTCCACTAAGGCAGGCAGGACCAGAAGCCCTGACTAATTCAGAGTTGGGGAGTAGGGGCACATTTTGGATCAAGTTATCCTTTGAGCATCCCCAATCCAGACGTTTTCGGGATGTAGAAGATTGACTGAGTATCAATACTTTAAACTTGACCCAAAGGCTAACACAACCTGTGCATCTCTTTGAGCAGTGTTATATGGACCTTGCAGTCAAATTTTGGTAATAATCTGGTCACTACATCCTGGACCAACTGCAGTTGCATACTTTGAACAAAGTAAGTGGAAGCTTTCCTATCAATAAGAACAGTGAAAATTCAACAGTAACTTCAGCTTCTGTGGTGATGAATACCTGTATATATAATGTTGATTCTTACATAGATTATTATTTGAGTCTTTTCATTTCACTTGCATTGCTACTGCTACTCTCAGATGTTCTCTGCCTCTTTGAAAAATACTGGTGATTTTATCACAATGTTCATTTCAGCATATTGCAGCCTATTCTCTTTTGCTCCAGGCCGATATATTTATACAGATTTGTGTGTGTGCATGAAAAGTATTTTAATGGTTAAACAACTGAATACATTGTTATAGTTTCCTTGCTACTTTTGGAAAAGGAAAGGGTGGGAGTCAATACATCATTAAATGACAGGTTGGTTCCTATCCACTTAACAGATAATGTTATTCAATCATTCTTTCTTTTAGCACCATTACTGCACATGCCTCATTAACTAACAGAGCTCCCAGAAACCTCAGATCTCCACCCTATAAGTTTGTACTCTACATTTGAACAATAGGGAGTACTTGGGTTTTCAAACTGGGGAAGGAAGAGAAACGAGAAAACACATATTTTATGGGTGCAAGGGACTATTTGGTGACTGAGAACGTAGGACTGAAGAAAGAAAAGTAGCAAGAACTGATACTTAAAGAAATAAGAGCTGAAAGATAGGGCGGGGTAAGGACATTGGGAGCTTTAAAAGAACTGTGTGTGATAAATATAGAAGATGATAGGAAGTCAGTGCACTGGTTTAGTTATCTACTAATAAAATAAGACACAATGATGCACTGGGTGAAATTTCACATAATCCACATTCAGTGATATTTTCTGTCTATTTTCAACTATTTTTAAAATGCAAAATATTTATTTTCAAAAGGATTTCTAACGCAATGTTGAACACTCTATAACCTATAGACTGAGTGCATCTCAAATTGTAGACTGGATTCTGGTTGTCCATATCAAAACCACTTAAATATCTAAGCTTGCCTTCATTGCTACTGCTTGCACAGCCATATATTTCAAACACTATCAGTTAGGGTGAAACTTTTATGTACAAATGGCCCTAAAATTAAGTCTTTTCTCTTACAACAGCAAGTTTTCAGTTTCTTCTTTGATATGCTCTTCCAAGTGCTTATAGTCAAACTCTCTTACAATCTAATTTAAAGAACAATTAGTGAAATGTATTCAAAACAAATTAAGTTGATCCACCCTGATTTGTCAATTCCTTCAACTGTAGCTAACTGTCATCTAAAGGTCGCCCATAGATAACACTGTCTGTAGAATCAGCATTAACTTGTCATATCATATGTCTAGTGCTGCAGTTAACCTAGGTGAATATTTAAAAACTTTTCTCTCTTTCTGGCTACTTGCTTGTCTATTGGTGGAACACTATTTTATCATGAACAGCAGAATCAATCCAAGCAAAACTTTGCAGAAACAATTGGCCAAGTACCAGCTGGGTATAGATTTGGTGTTGACCTTGCTCTCCTCCATTCTGTGAAGATAACAGAGCAATTGTCCCTGTCTGACTTAGAATAATAAAGCTGTAGAAGCCTGACAAGGCAACTTTACACTCCCCCCCCCCAAGAGCTGAGTGAGATTTGAGGGCTCTGTAATGCTTATTTTGGTTATATATAACTGCATGGTCCTGTGGCACAACAGGGCTATAAAGATCTTATTCATTCAGTCCTCCCCCTAAAAAACCCAAAAACCCTCTGATATAGTTTTGTGCTGTGGCAGTTTTGTGCAGAAGCAAAGGGTGATAGCAGGAGACCAAAGTAAGAATGTGGGAAAACTTCCAGGGAGAACAGACATTGGTTGCTTCCACAAGGATCAGGAATTAACAGAAATTAGATATCCATTGTACATTTAAAGCATATGCAACACACATTCAAAAAATAAGGCTTTCCCCAAGGAATCCTGGGAAGTGGAGTTTCCCCCTCACATAGCTACCATTTCTATCATCCTTAACAAACTAGGGTTCCCAGGATTATTGGGGGGGGGGTGTCATGTGCTTTAAATGTGTGTCACATCTGCCTTAAGACCTTAAGTACCTGAGTTACTATCCAAGCTTCACCCCACCAGTTGTGAGCTGTAAAAACTCAAAATAGATATTGCCTTGGCATACTGTTTGGCTGCCATAGCTGGACCCTGTACGAACCAAATGGGCCAGATAATCCAATTCCAACAGCTTACTACCAATAACAGGTACATTGGTTTATGACACTGTTGCATGCTTTTAACCACATTCTCATTCCTCCCCAGCATCCATGGCCCCTAGAATATGAATTCATTTTATTTCTCTAAAATTTAAAGTGGGTACAGCTATACTGTGGCTCAACAGATGTTGTTGGACTCCAACACCTATCAGTCCCAGAGAGCATGACAAATAGTCACTGAGCTACTGAGCTGTACGTCATATCTGGAGGTCCATCCTTGCTTCAAAGAATGCCATTTCACCCTGTGTTGACAGGAATGCACCATATATGACTGTAAGCATGAGGAAATGGGAGAGTTTGACTGGCCAGAATACAGATTCAACATCTTATGGCTCCATTGCTCACTTTGCTACCAAGTTCACAGTTATTCTTAATCTCTCCCCACCATGACCCATCTCTCACGTATGATAATGCAAGACTGACAAGTATTAAAAGAAACAAGATGAACTCTCCCTCCAACACCCACCCAAGACTGCAGTCTAGAAACAAATTCTGATTTATTGAATGCAAGTGCTAGTAATGACTTATCAGTCTGGGTGAGAGAAGTCTATTACCCTCCAACCATATATCAAGCGGTTTTCATTTCTGTTATATACAGCATGTCAGGTAGCTCACAGTCAGAGCTGAACACTAAATTCACTCCAGGGTTAATAAAACTTTGTAGTGAGCAAGCATGACAGACAAGGTCTTGATTATAGAGTGCAGGATAGCAATTTTGGAACAAGTGCTTCTATCTATATTTCAAAGAAAAACTTAAAGAGCTCAAAAACAAAGTATTGGATAGTGTAAAGTATAAAGAAATGAAGTAAAATAGACTGCAGGCTCTGAGATGTAGCTTATATGTTTTATGACTTCTGCCAATTCCTAAACACATGGAGGTTGCAGTCCTAAATAGTACATGAAAAGACTCTTCAGTCTACTTTTTGAGTTGGTAAGTGGTGGATTGGCTCTATCGCTACTGATGGTCAGCAATTATTCAAAATACAGCAAACCACATGTTTAGCGTGTCACTTAGTTGGACCTTGAAGTAGTCATTACATATACCAAAGAGATATAGTTGCTCAGCTTCTGCTTTGCATAGGTCCCAAATTCAATCCCTAGAATCTCTTGATAGGGCTAGAAACCCTGGAAGACCACTTGCCAGTCAGTGTTGCGCTAGATGCAACAGTGGTTCAACTCGGTGTAAGACAGCTTTCTATGATTATCTGAGTGTATTATGAGCAATAGATGATATCCAGTGTCAGCCATAATCAGATTAGATCCACTGAAATAAGTGGGATTACCAGTAAATTACTTATGTCCATTTATCTCAGTGGGACTATTTAGAGTGTGTGTTTGTTGGATATCACCCAATAAGTTTAACCGATACGAAAAACATTTGTAAGTTGTTCTTCCAATTGTCTGGATACATTAAACAATTCATTGCAAAGTTTATCTTGTTTTAGAACATTTATCTTGCACTCCATGTCCTTTCCCACATCCTTCCTTGATGGCCTGAACAGTGGTTAATGCTAACCATGAACTTAAGCATGCTTTCAAATCTAGCTGGTTAGCATTAGCCAAATTGTTGAATACTTGAGCTATGATTAATGCCACTGAGAGGAGGAGGCAAGGAGTTTACGTGTGAGAAAAAGAAATAGCATATTTCAGTAGCCCCTTTCCAATCTCTGAAACATGTTTAAAGAAATAATGGTGTAACATCTGTACCCACCCCAGACAAGAAAAAACAAACAAACAAACAAACTGGATTTGGCTAGATTGAACTGGAACAGGGGACTGGTTCACACAATTTCATCAAAATAGATGGGTAATGTGTGTTAGCACTTGCTGAGAAATAAGTTCCACTAGAATCAGAGTGACTTTCAAATAAACTGGCTCAGAATTTTTGAGTAGACTAAATTATCAGAAACAAGCATGGGGGATTTTCACCAGAAGCTGTCAACACTCCCAATAAGCCCAGTGATTTCAGCTTCTACCATGACTATTTCTGCAAACAAGTTCACAGTTCCTAAAATATAATTAAGGGAGGGGGTAGGAATCTCCCCCACACACACCTCCACATGCACATGTATTAAATATGCCAAGTAAAAATGAGGTGATGCTATAGGAGGAGAGATGATAATAGAGTGCCTTAGCATTTTTGTTTAATTATATTTTTTATCTTGACAGCTTTCAATAATGTCATTTCACTATTTGGAAGAGGTGGGGAGTATAACAAAACTGAATATGAGGAATTACATCTTATTTACACTGTTAGACTTAATTTTGATTTGGTTTCCAAATGAAAGCCTTCAAGCCACAATAACTAAAATGCCTGTGGTAAAAATTATTTTTAAAGTGCATTTTCCATTTTTAACAAGTTATTTATATTTATGGATTTTATCTTGTTTCTGTAAACCATCCTGGAAGCTCTGCCCAAAGGCAGTTTATAAATCTAGATCCAAAATACTTACATGTGTGTGGAACAGGGCTCATTACCTAACCCCACAACACATGAAAGATCACTAAGAAAGTAAGTGTCCCTCAAAGTCATTGGGAGCAGGCCATACATGAATTTATTGTTAAAGGATATTACTTCTCAAGCACATGACATAATCTTACATCTCACACTAGAAACAAGAGTGTTAGGCTGCAATCCTAAGCATGTTTAATCAACCAGAAACACCTCTAAATCAACTTGAATTACCCCCTCTCAACCTCTTAAAACTCTGCTGAAATAAGTTAAATTAATCACTAAGCAATGAATGGAAACACCTAATGTTGTTACCTAGGGAAATACACAACCACATGAAGGTATTAGGGGAGTAGTTTGTTTAGGAACATTGCATGAATCAGGATTCCCCCTCCCCAAAATTTTGACTAAAGTTTGGGGGAAATGTATAAGAGTACATTTGAAAGCAATGTACCTCTTCATTTTGGCTATTGGATGCTGGAATTGTTCTGATTGCCCATCCAATGAGCATTTAATGTCCAAGAGTATGAGTATAACATTCAGGGGAAATAGGAAACAGATGATGTTTATTCTAAATAGGCCAATTAAGCTGCCACAAAATACCACTGACTTGTCTCCTAATGGGAAATAATTTAAAATCTGGCTCTTAGCATGCTTGAACCTACTCATTTGTAGCTATTGGCGACAATGTGACAGATAAGCACGAGTAAATTCCCAGTGAAATCAATGTAAATTGTCCATGTTTAGCTGCTGCAGAATGGAAGTCCTTGCTTTCACTCAATGGTCACAGTGAAGCAATTCATTTGGCCCTATCAACAATAAAGCAGCAGGAGAGAGAAGGAGAGGCCCAAGAGCAAGGGGAAGCAAAAGTCTGTTTTGATGATCCAAGTTGAAAACAAAGAAAAAAACACTCGTGGGAGTAGCATGGAACATATAAAGCACTCTACTTGAACTGAACAAGGATCTAACTCAAGTGACCTGCTTCCAAGGCTCCATCTTTACTGTACATTTAAAGCAATATCGTATCACTTTTTAACAAGTCACAGCTGCCCCTTTAAAAACAATCCTGAGAACTGTAGTTTGTCAAGGTTGCCAAGATTTCTAGGGAGACCCCAATGCCCCTCAGAAAACTACAATTCCCAAAGTGGTTTGACAAGCAATTTCTCTTTTCAGGGGACTCTTGAAGTCCAGCTAGTCACCCCTACCTGGTCCCACCCCTGCCCATAGCTGTCAACTTTTCCCTTTTCTTGCAAGGAA
This sequence comes from Lacerta agilis, assembly GCF_009819535.1. Lineage (NCBI taxonomy): Eukaryota > Metazoa > Chordata > Lepidosauria > Squamata > Lacertidae > Lacerta > Lacerta agilis. The sequence goes on from NC_046320.1 coordinate 67,032,531, forward strand.
TGCTACTCAGAATAAGGGAATTTCCCTTAAAAGGGGGAGAAAGTTGACAGCTATGCCCCTGCCACAGCCATTTGGGGCCATTTGGGGGTGCTTTTACCAGTTTCTGCTCAGCCACCTGAGCCACATTAAGCAAGTTACCCTGACATATCTTCGTCTGAGCTGGATGAACTATCAATTTCTAATTTAGTCATGCCAGCGATCTTGCCCCCTAAACATGGTCTCTTTCTGCCTGCTTTCCCCCAGTTTGCTGCATCATTCCTTAGGCTTAGATTAAATAACACTGCCTTTCAGCGTTGTTTCTTCACCTTGAAGTGAAAGGAGCAGCAGAAAATCAAATTCCTTGTCAGGTCTGCATTAGCTTCTTAAACTATGCCAAGCCACTGGGATGTGACAGCTGATGTTTCATTTCAACACTCACCTCCTTTTCTCTTCAGAATAAGCAACAAATGCCCCAGGATGCTTCAGGGTGATTAAGTGCTTGAACCCCTACAGATATTCAGCTACATTTGAGGAAGAAGCAAATGGGCTCCAATACAACTTTGGCTTCTTTCCTTTTTGTTATCAATTTACTTAAAGCCTACCTTCCCAGAGGGAAGGTTTAGGGGATGGGTAATACCTCTGGTGGAGGATGTGCCGTGTTCCTTCTGTCATAGTTTGTCCACCTTTGGTTCCCCATCCTGCACTTAAACTCTCACCTGTGGCTCCTATAAGCTGTCAGCATGAAACAGTCACCCCACCCCAGGAATGGCTTTGACTGGCTGGCTAAACCAGGTGAGGGTAGCAAAGGGTCTCCTACCTTCAGTGAGTTAGGGACTTCCCCTGCATACAAAGACAGGCTCTGGCGAATTGAGCAGACAAGAGCAATTGTGGGTCCAACAATCAAGAAGGTGGTTATTGCATGTGCTGTAGTGGGAAATGAGGGGCAGGTGGCACTCATGAACTTGGGAAAGTATCCCATCTAGGAGAAGGAAAACTCTGGTCTTAAACCTCTGCTGACTTGCAGGTTATCTTCGGGAGAAGAAAATTGCTAAGCAGTAAACCCTACACAAATCCGGAGTGGAGTCCCTAAGGTGGTTGGATGATGTCTTGTATGCCTCCTTGAAGCAACTCCTGCAGCCCAGCTGGTGCCAAGTGTATTGCTTGGCTTTCCTTTGGACCACATTAGTGAGGCCGAGAGAGGGGTCATCATCTGGGCAGTCCAGGACCTCCATACATACTGCCCAGGCTTGTACCGCAGAGAGGTCACTCACTTGATTCCTGCTAATGCCACTATCTATTTACCACTATCTGCAGCCACAGCAGGTGCTGTGATTCTCCACCAATTTGACCTCACATAAGCACTCCATTGTCTCTCAAGACAGACCGATGCCAGCAACAACCTTCCTAAATTTCACCATCTCAGGGAGGTGATAATTAGCAACAACCTAGCATTAATATAGCATATTAAATGTTCAAAGCACTTCACACATATTCTCTCAGCAATATTATCAAGAAAATGCAGGTGGGGGTAAATGCTTGAAAGTAATTGCTTCCTTTTACTAAGAGGAAGGAAAGATGCTAAACTGTTATCTGCAGATTTTCACCCAAGAAAGGGCCTCTCCCCCTGAACACTTACTCCCTAAGAAATATTATGGGAGAATAGCACACATTTGATTTGCCTAGAGTTGGGATGCAGCAGCTTTGTGACATCTGCAATGAATGTGCAATCTTCATCCTTTGTTGTTTGAGTCTAACCAGAAGCAGCAAAGAACTTTCAACAGTTAGTTGTTTCCAGGCTACTGTTATTTGCATGAGGATGCATTTGAAGACAGTTAGGAAGCTCTAGCTAGCACAGAATGTAACCAAATTGCTTAATGGATCACCCACACCCATATGAGTCTGCATGTGCACTGAAATCAGCTACACAATTCCTCTTCATAAGCCCACCAGTGGGGTAAGCTAGGATGGTGGGCACAGAGGGCCAGGTTTTCTCAATGGTGGTCCCATTTCTATGGACCTCCCTTCCTCTAGAGCAGGGGTTGCCAACTTCCAAGAGACTGCAATCTACAGAATTAAAAACTGGCAGTGATCTACCCTCGTTTTATTGGGGTAGGATCGCTGGGGGGGAAACAGCCTCGGTTTGCAAACTCTGTCTTCCATTCTCCAACAATGGAGGCCAGGGTGGGGCAGGGCAAGGGGGCGGGCCTGGAAGGGGGCCAGTGATAGACTGCGATCGACCAAAACCTCGCAGGGATCAATCAGTAGATCATGATCAACCTGTTAAACATCCCTGCTCTAGAGGTACAATTACTTTCCCCTCCTTCTTTCCTTTTAAGGGGGTCCTGAGAACACGGGTATTTTAGTTACAGGTAGGTACCCATGTTGGCCTGCCATAGTAAAAAAATAAATAAAAAAAAAAATCCTTCCAGTAGCACCTTAGAGACCAACTAGGTTTGTTCTTGGTATGAGCTTTCGTGTGCATGCAGGTATCTGAAGAAGTGTCCATGCACACGGAAGCTCATACCAAGAACAAACCTAGTTGGTCTCTAAGGTGCTACTGGACGGGTATTTTAGCATGCTTTTAATTAAGAGAATACAGGCTAATGTTTTTTGTTGATATACATTGTTTCTAATGATTCTGAATCAGGATTTTAGTTCTTTTTACTTACTTACTTACTTACTTACTTACTTACTTACTTACTTACTTTCTCTCTCTCTCTCTCTCTCTCTCTCTCTCTCTCTCTCTCTATGTGATGGAATAGTTTGCCTGAAATGCTCTTCCTGTTTTATTATTTTAAACATGAAGTGTGAAGTTGTTTTTGTTTGTTTTTTAAATATGATGTGTACTGATTTGGAAATCTTTATAATGAATGAATACAGGCTGAACTGAGGATAGAGACTGGTGCTATGATCGCTGATGCCACAAAGGTTCTGCTTTCCCCCTTGCTATTTTGCATCTCTCCTAACCATGGTGATAGACAGACAGACACTGAAAACCACATATACATTCATCAGCAATTTGACTGATGCCAATACCAATGTTTTCCTAGCTAGATTAAGAAGACTGTGAGTTACTCAAAGCTCTGCATGTTCTCCTTTTGACATACTGTGCTGAAAATTTAATGGGATGGTATGAAGGGGGCCTGGCATGTTGATTATAAAAGTGTTGATCTAGATGACCCTTGGATATCATAATATTAGATATTTAGACACAAATTTGCTCTGAGCAATGCAAAGCACCATCACACCAAAACAAAGGAAGGTAATTGGTAGTGCAGACACATACTTCAATGTATATAAAGCTACTAGTGTGTTAAGATTGCCTTCCTACTCATTCTCAGCTGAGTGTACCTATTTCAATTCCCTCTCCCTGCCCCCAACCATACCTTAAAGAGGACTAAAAGATGTATATAGCATGTCTGCTGCCTGTTGAATGAAACTACAGAGGCAATATTATTCATCCAATAACACAACATGGATGGGTGACAGCAAAATATAATCTTATTGTTAGGAAAGCAGAAAATATGGTGAATCGTTTTGTATATTAATAAATGGCACACACAGGTTGTATGTGATGTTAAGGGAAAGGTATATCTCTGGTTGGAGACACATCGTGAATCTCAGCAACGAGTATTCACAGAACACATTCATCATGGCTAGCAGCTCTGGTTTGCTTTTTTAAATATTTTAGCTCGTTTATATACCAACTGATTTATTAATTTTCTTACGTTCTATCCCACCTTTCTTCCATCAGACACTAAATGATGGGGGTAGTATTTCTGACCTGAAGTACCAGCTAAACTTTCTCTGAGATGGGAAGAGGCTACATTTTAAATAAATGCAAAACAAAAACCGGTACATATGAGATAATTATTTATACAGTTAATCACCTCAAACCAAATAAGGCAGTTCTACCAGGATATTTTGCAAAGGTTTTGGGTACTGCAAGAAAACTGATTGAAACATATAAAATAAAATAAAAAATATTAGGGTTCCAAACGCTTTTGGCATTTATCTTACAGCCTGATTCTTCATAAATGTATTCATGTGCTTGAATGAAAACACTTAGCACCCCACATGTTAATAGATTGTCAAGGAAACTAAGTCATGGTTTTATTAGCTATTCATCCTGACTCAATAAATGGTCTCAGCAATATCCATCACTCATTTATAATAATAAAAAAATGGTTCATTTCCCTTGCCCTTTATTTTCTACTTAATATTCCTAATGAACTTAATGTAGCAAATGATGTAATCAGACAAAAGAACTGCAAGAACTCTTTCTGCCACTGTAAGCACAATAATCTTTCACTTAAGATTCAGCGTTAACAAAAGACTTTAGTTAGCTTATTCAGATCATCCTGTTTTTAGTGGAACATTTTGCCCCCTACTTTCAACACCACAGAAGGAAGCTACTGTTATAGCACAGTGAAGACTTTGGTGCCATTATGATATATGGTCTATTCCCACATACAGTATATACAATCTGAGCCTATGATGGAGGGGTACACAACATTCACACCCCAAGAGGCTCTGGCTTCTTCCACAGCCTCAGCAGTCTTGGACTTAAACAGACCCCAACCATTGCTCGCAAATGTTGCTCTCTGACTTTCTAGCCCACTGCTTACTAGCTGCCTTGCATAACATCTAACTGCAATCCCTGAACTCTGGCATTTACTAACTGAGGGAGAGGCACCATTCCGTTGAAACTTTGTTGGGCTAATGGATCATTACCCCATAGGCTATCATTTTTGTTGGCATCTGTCAGTCTCTGGAGACAATGGAGGAGTGTGCCTTTGGGGATGAAGTCAAACTGTTAGAAGGTTGCAACACCTGCTATAGCTGTGGAGATCAATGCAAGAGAAACATGTTTTGTTGCAGCGGGGGCAAATGAAGGTGTCCAGTTCTGCTACTGCAGATGCACCATGGCGTTTCTCTATGTGCTCCTCCCAGCAGCCATTCTTCCTCTGGCCAATCCTATGGTAAAAAGGAAAAGGTAAAGGAACCCTGGACAGTTAAATCCAATCAAAGGCAACTATGGGGTGCAGCACTCATCTCACTTCAGGCCAAGGGAGCCAGTGTTTGTCCACAGACAACTTTTCTGGTTCATATGGTCAGCATGACTAAACCGTTTCTGGTGCAACGGGACACCACGATGAGTGTCAGAGTGCACAGAAACGCCATTTACCTTCACACCTCAGCAGTACCTATTTATCTACTCACACTGGTATGCTTTTGAACTGCTATGTTGGCAGGAACTGGGACAGAGGAACGAGAGCTCACCCTGTTGCACGGATTTGAACCACCAACCTTCCAATCAGCAAGCCCAAGAGGCTCAGTGGTTACCACAACCTGTGCTACCACAACCTGTCTGTCTGTCTGCAGACACTGCAGTCATCTGCAAGGTCTTGATGTTACCATTTTCCATTCTGTGGACATGACCAAGCCAGTGTAGATGTCACTGCAACATGAGTGCAAACAAGCTGGGAATGTGGGGTTGGGAAAGCAAAAATTTTGGCCACCACTATACTACCCATATAGGTTGTCTTCTAATACAGATAGTTAAGAATTGAATTTTGATTTTCCTTTCATAAAGAGCAGGGACTTGAACAACCAGAACAATGAAGATGACTTTCAAGGCCTGCATGAATTTCTAAAATGTTTCTAGTCTTACTGTATCAAAACTATGCACACCTCTCTTATAGCAAATCAGAAAAGTCTGGTTGTTTGGCATCCAATTGGACTCCAGACCTTTGGCCCATTTGCTTCTTTAAGTCCACATGACATAGAATCATAGAGTTGGAAGAGACCACAAGGGCCATCCAGTCCAACCCCCTGCCAAGCAGGAAACATAACTATCAAAATGGTATGATTAAACAGAAAATGATACATACTACATTTTCCTCCTCCACTTCAGATGTCTCTCACCTAGCAGACACTCCCCCTTCATATTATGAATATTGCAGATTTGTATATATTTAATAGAGCATATATTATTATCTTATATACTGTTGGTCATGTAAAATATACCCAGGTAGTACAGTCTACATCAATCTCCTGATGATTTTCAATGTGTAACTTTGAGTTCAAGTATGTTTCTGCATGCCACACCCATGTTTGCCAGGTTGCTTCCAAACAACCTGCTTAATGAACTTTTTGCCTGATTTGTTTGTCAAGAGATTAGACAACATCAGCTATTTAATGAGTATTCGTCCTGATTTGTTTGTGGGGTGATTAGACAACACTGTGTCAAACAAATATTATCCCAGAATTTATAGTGCTTTGACTTTCCTTATTGCAAAAAGTCTAATCATTTTGGGAAACAGGTTTGTTTTGTCAGCCTTCCAAATCAGTTTTAATTATGCAACCTGAAATCACCAGGATGTGATTAAATCCTACTTGAAAATAGTGAGTCGGGAAATGCCCCTAGAAAGCTTAGATAAATTGGGATCACAAAACTGGAACCTGTTGCATCCTCAGCATTGTTTTGTCTGTGTGGTTTTGTTTGAGAGAGACAGAGAGAAAGAAAAAAATGCTGCTTTGTATATTAATCCCAGAACATGCATTAATGCCTCTTCCTTATTGTATCTGTATTATTCATTAAATAATTCATTGCCTGATTAAAAGGGAGTAAATTGAACTACAACATAGCACGACATAAGAAAGTATGTTGAACAGATCTCTTGTTAAGATACTATACACTGCAGCTAAGGTGTTCTGTCTGAAAGCTGTCAATGGGAACAAGAAAGGAAGCTGTCCACAAAAGTGCCCCACTGTGCTAGTGCGTCCCCTCTCCCCACCCCACCCCCCTTGCTCCACAGCATCCGCTGGAGGGAGCTGAATTCCAGCAAAACTTCACAGTTTAGTTTCTGTGCAGCAAATCTTAAGGTATCACTGCAAATCCATGGAGTTTTATAAGCTGCTGGAGAAGACAGGAGCCACAGGCTTGTCACTATTGGCTGGGGATACTGTAATTGCAGGTTTCATTGAATGGCTGCTATGACGTGTGTGTCTTGGGGGTGTGGCGACAGAGCTGTGGAGTGCACCTTCACTTCACACCCTGAAAAGGTGTAACTGCCTTACAAACCAAGCCCAATATCACAAATGTAATACATGTGCAGACATGTAAACATTCCTAATTTAAAGACCACCTTATTAAAGAATTATTATGGCTGGAAAGGACTGGAGGGAAGAATTAATGCAAGTTTCTATAAAAGCTGTCTTTTCAGAGATGTTCCCTTTAATTTGTAGTTATTTTCTCTCTCTTTTCTCCCCACCTTCAAGGTTTGACTGTAACCCCCACGTGAAGACAAATTACTTTATTATCTTCAGAAAGTCTGCTGAAAATCATTGAATTTTTAGTCCTAGTTGCAGAAGATATTTCTTCCTTGACAAAGTACATCAATACCTGTCAGTGCCATAGAGATTGAAGACAAAGCCATTTATATAGAACAAAAGAAACAAGGAAGATTTAACCATGACATTCATTTAAAGTAAAACATCCCAATATAATAAGAGCTGTCAAAAGTACATAGCCAAAGTCTGTATCTGCATTTGCTTTAATCAGGGGTCCACAAATGCTGGCTTAGCATTGACCAGTCACTGTTTGTAGTGACCCTGAGAACACTACACATATGGAGAGGTATGGGTGGGGGGGGCATCTGCAGAAGAAGATGCAGGATCTCTTGCACCCTTTCTCACAAGTCAGTGCAAAGGGCAGCAGAGTCCCCTCCCCCTCACTCACATACTCTATGCACGTAGTATTTGCAAGCAATGGGATATTTGCCTTGATCACTTGGAACTCAATCAGCAACAAGAAGTCTGGCCTCAAAACACACTCTCTCTCTCTCTATATATATATATATATATCACAATATTGGAAAAAATATTGGGTAATACTATTATGCTAGATGTTAGACTGATTATTTTACTACAGCAACCCTACCCACTCACCCCATAGCAACTCACCATTTATGTTAGTTTTGCTAGTGACACCTGGCAGCTGAGCACAATGACTAGAGAGTGAACAAAAAGTTTGATCCCTACTCCACATTCTTTGTACCGGTAATTCATGGAAGGTTAGTGGTGGGGCAATCCCCTTTAACCAAGATGGCAAGAGGATTTGTGGTGCTCTGTAAACAAAGCCACAATCATCGGTCAATCAAGAACAAGATCCTGAAATTCATTTAAGTGTTCCAGTTACAGGTGGGTAGCCGTGTTGGTCTGCCATAGTCAAAACAAAATAAAATAAAAAATTCTTTCCAGTAGCACCTTAGAGACCAACTAAGTTTGTTCTTGGTATGAGTTTTCATGTGCATGCACACTTCTTCAGATACCTTAAATGTTCTTCAGATACATTTAAGTGTTGTTATTCAATAACAATGATGCTCAAGGCAGGATAAAGCAGACAACTATAACACATCAACAGTGAATGTTAGATACATGGGCTTATTTTTTATTATAGTAAAAGGCAAAAATAATATTTGCAGAGCCATTATTACTATAACTGTAAAACATTGCCCCATGTGAGTTCAATTTTGAAAAAAACAATGAATATACATTTTAAATACCAATCACAAATGGTTTCAGAAAACCATCACTCCATGAGTTCTGTTTGGTCTTCTTGAAATAATCTATGTTGCCAGTTTGCTTCTATTTTGTGCTCTTAATTCTTTTTTTGTTTCTCAGTGGTAGGCTGGAAAAGTCTAGTAACTAATGGCAAAATTCTTAGCTATCAGGACAAGCCTCCACCCTGAAATGCAGAGGAGAGTGTGCTAATGGCTTCAGCTGCAGAGTTATTGGATATGGGATAGGCTAAGCCAATACCTCCTGCACGCAAAAACAGTTGAATCAATACGCTACCCCTTATTGATTGACAAACACAAGTGTACATTTGCAATCTTCTACCTATGACCGAATACACCCATCAAGTGTCCCTATTTCATAAAACAGCCCTGGCATGTTTGTCCTTTTGTTTTCCCCATAAATGTTCATTTTCAGTAGACAAGCTTGTGTTTTTCTCTCTAAAAATGCCATTTCTTTCAGACCCCATGTTTAGTGTATTTCTGGGAACAGTCCTGCAGGCAGATGCTCTGGCTAACAGTTGGGTACCAATCTTTGCACCCATCATTCCACGTCCCTGACCAGCAGAAGCCTGTGAAGAAACCATTTAGTATTATTTAAAGTAAAATGAAAAGTGCTTAGATATATGATCATGCTATGAAATAACTAGGTTGCTTGAAATACTTAAAATTCCTGCACTTTAAACAAGAGGCAAATCTGCATGTGATTAGGCCTCATATCTCTGTGAAGGTTACAGTGTATGGAGGGCCTGCCAACAGATGCCAAAGGAGAGAAGCACTTTTGACGCTTAGCAGTGCAGAAATTGAATGTCCCTGGTATGTATACTGATGATCAGGGGCACCAGAAAGGTCTAATCCAATTGCTGTGGAGAGAGTCAATCTCAAAAAAAAACCTCCATTAGTCTTTGTCAGGGGCGCCGCTAGGGGGGTGGGGGCGGTACGCCCCTAGTGACTATGACGACAAGCGGCGGGTGGGGGTGACAAGCGGCGGGTGGGGGTGACAAGCAGCGGCCCCTCCCGCCATTCCCAAGCGCTGCCGCTCCCTCCGTCACCCCAGGAGCAACAGCGCATGGCCGAGCGATCACCCCGTCCGTACAGCGCTGCTGCTCCCGAGGTGACCGGCAGCATGGGGAGTGGCAGGAGGGGCCGGCGCTTGTCACCCCCACGCGCCGCCACTTGCTCCGTCGCCCCGGGAGCAACAGCGCACGGCCGAGGGAGCACCCCGTCCGTGCAGCACTCCTGTTCCCGGGGTGACCGGCGGTGCGTGAGGAGTGGCGGGAGGGGTTGCCGCTTGTCACCCCCACGTGCTCCCACTCTCTCCGTCCCCCCGGGAGCAGCAGCCCATGGTGTGTGCGGTGCTGCTGCTCTCGGGGCAACGGAGCGAACGGCGGCACGTGGGGGTGACAAGTGGCAGCCCCTCCCACCATTTCCACGCGCTGCTGCTCTCTCCGTTACCCTGAGAGCAGCAGCGCACGGCCCGACAACGGAGTGCGCCTGCGCGACATTTCGCGCAGGCGCACTCTGTCGTCGGACTGCCGCTTCCACAGCTTCCTTTTGAGCCGCAGAGCTTAAACGCGGCTCTTCGGCTTAAAAGGGGGCTGCAGAAGCGGCGGCGGCGTTTCCTTTGCCGCCCCGGGTACCGCGGAGCCTTGCTCCGCCACTGGTCTTTGTTTCTGTGAGCAGTTCATGTCATTGGCTAGAGGCTGTGACTAACAGAGAATAAAAGACCTGACAAAGCCCTATCGGGAGTTCAGTTGTATCTGGAGTTGGGCAGAGAAGAACCTAAGGAAGAGAGGAAGACAGAAGGCCAGAGAAGTCAGGAAAAGTGGCAGAAACAGCAGCAGTGCTGAGCCTGAGAAAGTAGTTCACAGCCTGAAGAAAGCCTAGAAGATCAAGGGCTAGAAGGTGACATAAAGTTGTGCTTTAAGGCAACAGAGAGGCTTCACAGCATAGGTAGATGGAAACCTAGTGCCAGGGTCTTTGGGGTGATCTTGACACAAGTGAAAAGGTTTCTTCTGAAAGAGGTCCTCACCTGCAACTGAGCATCCATCAGGCCAATGAGCAGCACTGTAACAAAGAATTATATCAACTATGAACTTGTATAAGCAGAACAAGTAGCTATTACCATAGCAACTTAATGCAAGAATGACACACCACAAAAGATTTATGAGATTTTCACATCTCATTCCTCTGATAAATTTCTTAGAAAGATGAATATGTAAAATAAACTATCCTGGATATATTGATATTTCTATAATTTCACAAGGGAAAATTATTAGATGGGGGAGGTGAGCCATAACTCAAGAATGATCCATTTCCTAGTTCTTATCTATTGAACTTAACACACTGAAAAGGAAGGCGGGTCGGTTTCGATTTATGGATCTAAAATTCTCCTTCAGTTCAGAGACTAATTACTAAATTTTGTTTACTGCTGAGATTCTCAAACTCTGTCATGGAAAGTTTCTCTAAAAGAAGAAAACAAGTATATGAATGTCAAATGCAACATTTCACTTTCTCTATACTTCTCGACTGGTAGAAGCTGACAACATCAGCGGAGTGCTTTCAAATAGGTGTAAGGTATCCTTAGAAAGCCTCTGGACCATTAACCACCTGGCCTGCTTACAATACAGCTAGTCTCTCTACAAACTGATCATTGAAATGGGTTTAGGATACTGTTCCTTGCCTCCCACACAGGAGAGTGGAAGGGAAGCAGCAAATTTTCCTCCTAATCAGCATCACTTCTATGCTTCCCATGAGCATAAGTATTTCTCAGCACCTTGGTTCAGTTCAAACTCTAGAGGGAAGGGTCAAGGCTGCAAGGTAGCATGGTTTGAGTTTGGTTTCGATAAGAGATAAATTGTCCCAAAATCAAAGGAAAGGGTGAGGTGTTGATCTAAGTACAACAGGTAGATAAAAGTCTTCTTCCACTGAAGGTTTCTTTATATATGGGTGTGTTGCTTGCTCTGAGCAGAAGCTTTCAGGTGCTTGGTTGAGGAAAACCCCAGATAGGGCTAACAGCACCTGACAGTGGAGATATAATGTTGATGGATGATTGAGGGCAGCAGAAGGGACAACCTTGGAAATCTGCACATGGAAGGACAGTGCTGGGGAAGTAGCACAAACAACCCTGAGGGCTGCTCTCAATTACTTAATCATGATTAAGAAGCAACCAGCCTTGCACCTCCACCACCCATAAAAGTAGTCTTTCTGCAAATAAAGAGATACAGCACATTGCTTAGCAAATGCAGATGGAAATGTTTTACAGCTTTAGTAAACATTAATAGGTATTAAAAGGTGCACACTCTAAAACCAGCTTAGCTCTGAAGCACAGGATTAGATCAAAATATTTTATAGCTCTCAACTCAGTTTGATTCCAAATATTACACTGCAACTGCCAATTCAAAAACGCAGATGGCAGAAGACAAAGTTAAATATCACGAGAAAGGAAAGTGTGAGGGTGTGGGTGGCATTTCAGCACAGCTGAAGAAAAGGTGAAAGTGGATCGAAATTTCAAAGCTCAGCATTAACAAAGCAGCAAACAGGAAAGAAGTAGGGGTGGTAAAAATACATGGCAGGCAGCAGCAGTGGGGCCTGGATGAGGGCCCATGACCTCTAGGTACCAGTCCATCAGCACTCACCAGATGCCCTCCTCCCCAGCAGGACACACAGACATTAGCTGGGGGATTGGGGGAGAGGAGCAACTTGCTTGCTTTTCCCCATGAAAGGGTTTTCCTGAATGTGAGGGGTGGGAGGAAGGATCAGTGTGCTGCTGGCGCCTGTTTGCTGGCTTCATCAAAAGAGGAACATGAAGAGGAGAAGCAACTGGGATGTTTGATGCCAGCAACATCCTCTGCCCTTTGAAGGGGCATTGTTAATTCTTAAGGGAGGAAGAAGCCACAACAGGCTCTGTTCCTGGGTGTTTGTTGTATGTAAATGAGCTTTCCTGATGGGAGGAGGCAGGGTCGTCTTTACCCGGGGGTGCAAGGGGTGTGGTGCACCAGGGTGCCAAATTCTGGGGAGCGCTCACCGCTGAAGCCGCCTAAGCTCTTAACTGTGACCCCCGGGTGATTGCGGCCAATGGGTCATTTCCGTTCTCTTTTGCATAAGAACTGCAGAATCAACATATCCAGCGGCACCCTGCATGGTGTCTTTCATTTTCACATGATCGCAAAAGCGGAGTTATAGCTGCTCCTCTAAAAACAACTTTGAGCTCCCCCCCCCCAAAAAAAATGGGAGCGCTGGGCGAATCTTTGCACCCCAGCACCACATATGCTAAAGACGGCCCTGGGAGGAGGTGTCACTCTGTGTTCTCTGTGTGTGAGCACACACAAAAGAGATGAGAGAGAGAGAGAAGAGATCCATTGACAGATAGAGAGGCAGCAACAGATTTATAGGCACATGCAATATGCAAAGAAGGAGGACCACATGTGACTGAGGGAGGTCCCTCAGCACACCCTTACTGCATACCTATAAATCTACCACTGCCACTGACCGTGGTCAGCCCTCTGCCTAGAGCCAGCATCCCTACCCCCACTCCAGTCTTCTTCTTGGCAGTGGGCCTTCTCATTGCTATGAGGAGCAAACAGCAGGAGAAGCAAGATTACCCCCACCCAAGTCTTATTTACAGTGACAGGCTTCCTAATCACTGCTGCGGGAATCAAGAAGCAAAACACCAAGGGCATTTTCAAAAAGGCCTCTGAGCTGCCCTCCCCACCGTACACACCTTCTTCTGAAGCCTGAGAGTGGCTGCCCCCTCCCTCTTCATCCACTAGAAAAGCCCAAATGAGCGGCAGCAGAGCAGCCTTCAATTCTATCTAGTTCTGTCACACACAAAAAAGTTGTTCATATTTATTTACATGAATTAATGAAGCCGAACCCCCATTCCTGGCTGCATGCAAGTCCAACAAACCATAAATCTGCCACTGAAGAGTAGGAAGTGCATGAGAGAGAGGGAGGGAGACAAGCAGGCAGGTTGGGGTTAGAGAGAGACAGAAACAGGAGGCAAATATATATGTGATCTGTGTGAGAAAAAGAGACAGAGGAGTAGGTCTCCATAGTCCATCTCTCTCTCTCTCTCTCTCTCTGTGTGTGTGTGTGTGTGTGTGTGTGTGTGTGAGAGAGAGAGAGAGAGAGAGAGAGAGAGAGAGAGAGAGAGAGGAACTGTCTGTTGCTCAAGTGTGCCTCCATCTGGGTATCAGATGTTTATAACAGCCTTTTGTGTTGTTTTGTTTTCCAAGATGAAAAACCAGCCATTTCTATGCTTCTTGTTCCCATATCTTGGTGCAGGGCTTGAACCTGCATATAACTTAAAATACCCTAATCTAAATGTCTGCTAGCTGCTCCTCCCTTAAGACTGTGGCCAGATGATGACTCCATGGCTTCACCCCAACCCCACACTGCTTTCGTTAACATCTATTCTGATGAAAAGTTATGGAGATCTTGAATTATATTATGTAATAGTTTGATTAGCCGAGACATAGGCAATCTTGGCCCTCCAGATGTTTTGGTACTACAATTCCCATTATCCCTGACCTCTGGTCCTGTTAGCTAGGCATGGTGGGAGCTGTAGTCCCAAAATATCTGGAGGGCAGAGTTTGCCTATCCCTGGATTAGCCTAACAAAGCTATTTAAAGTTGCTTGACCTCCAGCAGCCCTCACTCAGAATGTCATGACCACAACGAAAGGCGAGAAGTAACATGATCATGGTATATTGTACAAAATGATATTAGATGATACACATGAACCAAGGTATGCACACAGCAATTATTTTCCCTCCCTTCCTCCCTGTATTTCATTAATTTCATTATATAACCAAGTCAATTTGCCAAGCATGTTCCAATATGTGATCTCATGAGAGTTCAACCATGCTACACATGGAGTTTTGGACAAAAGAAAGTGAAGTAACCTTACATGGCATCTAATCCAACTGCTTGCTCAATGCAAGATCTACAATGCAGGATGCAATCACAGCATCCCTGACAGATGGCACTCCAGCTTCTGCTCAAATACCTCCAGTGAAGGAGAACCCACCACCGTGCAAGGCAATCTGTTCCACTGCCGAACCACTTCTCCAACTGTTAAGATGAAATCTGCTTCCCTGCAATTTCCACCTATTAGTCAGTTCTGGGCGCCACAAATTAAGAAGGATGTTGACAAGCTGGAACATGTGCAGAGGAGGGCAACCAAGATGATCAAGGGCCTGTAAGCTAAGTATTATGAGGAACGGTTGAAGGAGACTGAGAAGAGATAAGCTAGCCATCTTCAAATATCTAAAGGGCTGTCCCACGGAAGATGGGAAAAGCTTGTTTTCTCCTGTTTCGGAGGGTAGGACTTGAACCAATGGAATCTCCTTTCTTGTAAACTGTAGTTGACTAAACATCAAGAATAATTTTCTGATGGTATGACCTGTTTGACTGTGGAATGGATTTCCTTGGAAGGAGGTAGACTCTCCTTCACTTGAGGTTTTAAAGCATAGGTTGGATGGCCAACTGTCATAGATGCTTTAGTTGAGATTCCTGCATTGCAGGGAGTTGAACTAGATGACCCTTGAGATTCCTTCCAACTCTACAATTCTATGAGTCTATTCTTCTCCTGTTTTCTGGAACAACACAGAACAAGTCTGCTCCATCTTCTGTGTTAACTGTATTAACTACCATGTCCCTCCTTCCTCTTCTCTTCTCTTGGGCTAAGCAGACCCAGCTCTTTCCACCAATCCTCACAGCATATGGTTTTCAGACACTAAATCATTTCATTTACCCTCCTCTAAATGTGACCTGACTAGTGCAGCATTAGTGGAACTATTACTTCCTGTAATTTGGATACTTTGTAAGTCTAAGGTTGGATACTTTGTAAGTCTAAGGTTGCATTATCTTGTTTAGTGGGTGCATTACACTGCTGGGTCATGTTCAGCTTGTGAACTATTAGGATGCTAGGATCATTTTCACATGTACTTCTGACAAGCCAGGTCTACCCCATCTACTTGTCCCTTTGATTTGATTTTGTTGTTGTACTTAAATGCAGGCCTTTACATATATTTCCACTGAATTTCATCTTTTGGTTTCAGCCCAGTGTTTCAGCCTGTCAACATTGTTTGGAACCTGGATACTTTCTATGGCATTGGCTACCCATCCCAGCTTTGTGTCATTGGCCAATATGATAAGCATCCTCCCTATGCCTGCATCCAAGTCATTAATTAAAAAAAAATGCTGAAGAGCACAGAGCTTGGAACAGGGCCCTGAGCCACTCCACTCAAGACTTCTCTCCAGTTTGACACAGTCCCTTGAGCTTAGTTTAACAGAGCTTCAGAGCCTTTAACAAGAATTTGTTGGGTACAATTGTCGAACCAGCTGTGGATCCACAGTAGCACTGTCCAGTTCGTTTTACTATCTAGTCAACAAGAATATCATGGAAGACCTTGTCAAAAGCTTTGCTAAAATCAAGGTAAACTAGATCCGTGGCAATTACTGGCAAACATGGGACCCACCTGGTGTATTTTCTGCCTCTGTAAAGTAGGGACTGTCGGTCAGAGGCAGTAACGCTTCTAAACAGCAGTTGCTGGAAAACACAGGAGGGGAGAGTGCTTTTGTGCTCAGATTCTGCTTGCAGGTTTTCCACAGGTATCTGAGAGACAAGACAGTGGACATTGGCCTGGTCCAGAAGGCTCATCTTATGTTCTTACAACAAACTAAAACAACTCCTGTCATTCTACCTCACTATTTATCCACAAATCCGATGCTTTGAGTGAAGAAGCAGCTTCCCACCTTTTTGTGCCCTAAGATGTACCACATCTGCCATCCGTGTTTGTTTTCCTCATGGCATTTCTTCCTACAAGTATGCCCTGCACAATATGTGAAACTTGAGCTATTTTGCAGTACCTAGGATGTAAGAAAATAGATCATTTTGACAGTAGTAAATGACAGAAGTATCACTCCGAATCTCTCCATGCTTGGCTGATAAATGAGTCATATCAGCCCCCAGATACTGCTATCAAGTTAAAGCCCATTGCAAACAAGCTAAAATCTTTAGGAGATAAGCTCAAAAAACATCTCACAACAAACCACAGAAAGAACACAACCTTGCACCCTAAGAATTAATTGCACAGGGCAGGCACAGTTATAGCTGGCATTATTATTTCTGATAAGTTGTCCTCTTACACCATTAGCAGCTCCTGCCAGCTTCCTATACACAGTGGAAGTTCAGTAGACTGAACTCATTATACACCTAATTGGTATTAATACTTTTCTAAAAATGTTATGAATAGATACACACTATGACTATGCCTCCACATGAAACGTTACAAACCTGGCTCATGAAAACGTTATGACTTCCACCTATCATCTGCTCCCAGGAGTATCATTGCAAAATTCAGTTCCAAAGAGTGGGATTTCAGTGTGGTAGGAGATTTAAAGACTCTCTGTTGTATCCTTATTGGGTCTGTGCAAAAAAAAAGATCAGTAACATTCAAACTGGAACCCACTTCATTGCTTCAGATAGTGAGTCACTTTGATTCAGACCTGAAACAGAGCCCTATTTTGGTTTGTTTTCAAATGTCTTGGATGACTTCTAAAATTGTTGCTAATGGAAAATTCAACAGCAGCAGCAGCAGCAACAACAACAACAACAACAAACCCTTCCAACTTTTTAAGCAGAATATAATTAAATTTGCTGATTTGTTAATCTTTTCTTGGTAGTCAGATGCTAGACAAATAGTTGTGGAAGGTTTTTTGGGGGGGCAGGTGCTATATGTGTTTAAAATTGATTGGAGGAAAGAGAAATTGTACTGCCACCTCTGCTTGTCATTGAAACTGCGTTGACATCAGCAATATATGATAGTGTACACTAATGTAGTGCCTAGATGCACAACTATGGAGTCATCCACCCTTACATTTTGCCCCACACTTTCTAGACACAGCTCCATGCTTTAAAGCTCTGTTTCCAAGCAACCCCCCCCCCCCATTTTCCCCAGAAAAAACTGCTATTTAATGTTGCCCTGGAACAAACAGCAATTTGGGTTTTCTGAAAGTGCCAGGACAAAAAAAAATGTGTTTGGACACAGAGCAATAGAACACAGACCTCTGCCTAGAAATGTGGCACAAAAGGATGTCTGAATGAGCCCACTGTATCTCCCTTCACTGAAAAAGTAGTTCCAGACAAAACAGGTCTAAGTATCCCATCACTGCTTTTCTCATGGAAGATAGTCCTAGATTATACAGGGCATTTTATTGTTTTAAGAATTTGCAAGGAAGAGCCAGGTAATCCATGGTCTCCAAGTGCTGAGGACAACCTTCTGATTCAGTGCAATTCCTGGGGATGAGTCTCTCTTTCACTTCTGTCACTCAAGCACAATGTGTATTCACATCCTAACTTCCCATGGACTGCAAAAAGATCAAACTTATCCATCCTTAAAGAAATCAGCCCTGAGCACTCACTGGAAAGGCAGATCCTGAAGTTGCGGCTCCAGTACTTTGGCCACCTCATGAGAAGAGAAGACTCCCTGGAAAAGACCCTGGTGTTGGGAAAGATGGAGGGCACAAGGAGAAGGGGACAACAGAGGATGAGATTGTTGGACAGTGTTCTCGAAGTGACTAGCCTGAGTTTGGCCAAACTGCGGGAGGCAGTAAAAGATAGGTGTGCCTGGCGTGCTCTGGTCCATGGGATCACGAAGAGTCGGACACAACTGAACAGCAACAAAACTTCTCTGTCTAACCTTTACACATGCCAGTCTGGCACCTGCTTGCCTCTTCTCTCAGTAATTGGCACTAGATCCCTTCTGTCAATACAGCCTCTTAGAGTTAACTCCAAAGTTGCCAGTTAATTCCAAACTTTGTTATGTGGTTGTTATTTCCCTTTGATACCACTAGTATAAGCAGTGCTTTTTCGGGGGGGGGGGTAACGCAGGGGTACACATACCCCTAAACATTTTGTAAATCTAAATGTTTGGCCTCATTGAAGGGCAGTATTTCAATGAGTAGGAAAATGAAGTACCCCTAAACATTTTTAAGAAAAAAACCCCACTAAGCATACCCTCCCCATGATGCACTCTGACTCTGAGCTAAAGGCCTGAAAATAAATGTTCTGTGCATATGCAACCTGCATGCGAGGACAAGGACACATGGTAACACCAGCTGCCTGGACAAGAGAGACTGTGAGACATATTCCCTCTCCATGATCTCATTCAGAGTAAGCATAATAGGAAGACTTTGTTTGCCCTTATATCTATCACTGTATCATCATAATGTTAACTAAGTGATTCCTAACTGGGCGGGGGACCATGCAGTGGAAAAGGATAGCAACACTGAAGCAGTATTGTATCTGGACTGCAAGCAAGAGCAAACAAACGGTGAGAGACTTCTAAGATGGTTTATTTCTGTATCTCAGAAGTCCACTTTTCATGTTGAAAACTGAACCTCAATAAAATAAAATAAAATAAAATAAAATAGCTTTGGTGGTAGGTATCTTCCTGTTTTGCAGAACTAGGTAAGCAGTGAACAAAGAGCATCAAAGCTACTTGCTGCTTTGAAGACCACGGGATAGTATTCACTAGCATCAGCTATTAAGCAAGCTGGACTTCAAGCAGCTTATCAGTAGTAGTAGTAGTAGTAGTAGTAGTAGTAGAATTAAGCATTTAGTAGGCAAGCATATTTTCTCAGAAATCTTTACAACTACGCTGTAAGATAGGGTGTACCATAGCAGGTTCATATGAAGATAAAGATGGAGAAAGTGTAGATGAAGAAAGTGGGGCTGAAAATAAAGGAAACATGAAGTTTTCCTTCCTCTCTTGTAACACTAGAACTTGTAGACATCCAATGAAGCTGAATGCTGGAATATTCAGGACAGATAAAAGCATTTCTTCACGCAACATATTGTTAAGCTATGATGCAACTCACTCCCATTGGAGGCATTGATGGCCCCCAACCTTGAGGGCTTTAAAAGAGGATTAGGCAAATTCATGGAGGAGAGGGCTACTCCATGATGGCTCTACCTTCACAGTTGGAGGCAGCAATGCTTCTGAATACCCATTGCTGGAAACCACAGGAGGGGAGCATGTTCTACTTGCCTGTCTTCTACAGGCAACTGGTTGGCTGTTGTGAGAACAGGATGCTGAACTAGACAGACCACTGGCCTGATCCAGCAGACTCTTCCTATGTTCTTTAAGAGAATTAAAAGAAAATGATGAACAGAATGCAATAAATCTCCAAGTATCATAAAATAAAAGATGGGAGAAAGACTTCTAGAGATTCTCCTCACTTTAGTTGACCAATATCTCTTTTTGTGGCAGATGAACAAAGGTATGTTGCTTGGTGCTGCCATTCATGATTCTAATATAGAACAAAGTGACAGGGAAAGGTTGCATTTAATATCCAAGTGTCATCTTGCTTCTGCCAACACCTTCACTGGAGCCTTCATGCATTATGTTCCAGGTGGGCTTTGTCAGTTGAGTGTCATGAAGTCTTGAAAGGAGTCAGAGAAATGAAAATGACCCCATAAAGAAAAATAGAGACGTCGTCAAAGCAAGAACAGTTGGGAACCGTTTTGAATTGTTAATAATCCTTTCCACAGGTCACTAGAAAGCCCAACTTTAGCTTCTCTCACATAATAAAAAAACGGAAATTAAAAATTACATGCAAACATCAGCAATTCTGCCCTTCTTAGTTTGAAGTCAATTACATTATAGTCTCTTAAAAGAATTTATAACACTATATGTGTGGTAAGATATATGTTCTTGTGGCCATTTTCTAATGGAAGTTCTAAGGCACTCGGCCCACCTAATTTTAAATATACTGTGGACATGGAACATTAGAACTCTGACTGAGAAAAACAACTATTACAGTAGTATTTGTTTGGATGGAGAGATTATATTAAACAGATCTGGGGCTCCAGCCCTCAATATTTTGTGAGCATTATAAAGGTTTCATATATCCCCATCACTCAATATACTCCATTCTGAGACTCACAGGATTTTGATTTGATATTAGCACATTGTTTTTTCAACAGCTATGCTGCACCTCATAATCTCAACAACAGTAACAATTCCATCTAAAAATGTGAACATGAAATAACATTTCAACCAACATAACAATATCAGTATAGCAAGTAATGAAGAACTGCTTATCAAGAAACACAAAAATAATTTCAGAAAGTTTATTAAATCAACAAATATAAATTTCCAAAAAATGCAATCATACCAGCCAGCAGGAAGCAGGAAAGAAACTCTGAAACATACCAAGTGTATTGCATGCAGAGTTAGCAGATTTGAAGGTAACAGGGTGAGTCACAAATCACAGACCTACCTTGAATGGAAGCCACATCTCTCACTCATAGCAGGCCACCATCCAGCTCTTATCTGGACCATTCTCTTCATCTCTCAGGAGTGCAGGAAGCTACCATAGAGCAGTTCATATTATTTGCCCAACTAGCCCAATATTATCTACTCTTGCCTAGCAGCAGATCTTCAGGATCTCAGGCAGAAGTTTTTCAATCACCTGTAACTGGATTATTTTAATTGGATAGGCATAGGAACTAAAGCCAGGGCTTTCTGGGTGCAAAGTATATGTTCAGTTTCTGAGTGTTGGTTTCCTCCTCAAATCCCATCTGGATCTCTTTACATCTCCTTCAAACTCCAGATTCACCTAAAAAGATGGGCACTCACCCTCATCTCAGCATTTCCTCCTCCAGTCCCCAGATAGTGTAGCCTTGTCTATTCTAGGGCAACAGCACATGGATGCAGCTTCCCCAACCACCTAGAGCATCTACTATATACAGTTGATGAGGCCCATTAATGGGAATTCCCCCATTATGCAATACTGGTACTCAAACTTCTTTCTCAGCTTAGTGTTATATTAAAAATAAAAATAAAAAAGTGAGAGGAAGTAGACCGCAAAATTACATCCCTTACACCAAGGGTAGCCAGTTTGGTGCCCTCCTCCAGAAGTTGCTGGACCAAAACATCCACCCTTCTTGATCACTGGTCCAGGTTGGCTAGGGCTAATGACTTCCGGAGTCCAACATTATCTACATTACCTACCCCTGCATTACATACATACACAAACAAACATACAAACACACACACATCACCATCATTCTATTTCAAGACCTATTCATAATTCTTTTGAGGGAGGAGACTGTGCAATTTCCCTTGTCTATGCTGAATCACACAACTATTCATATGATCAACAATCAACTGCAGGGTTCACCCATCATCAATCCTATTATTATGGGCAAAGCATATTTCTTTATTGCCACGGAACTGGTAGGAGTATCAACTTATGAATCAAATATTCTTGAAATGCACCTTTTTAACCATATGGACGCAGTCCTCACTCTTCTTCCTGCAATATTAATCCATTTGTCATGAAAATAAATTCAGTGGCTTAAACACATCTTTTGTGTGGTAAGTAAACATTTTGATTCTTCTTTAGCAAAGTATTAGCCTTCCCATAATTATGTATTATCCATAGCTGCAAGCTTTCATCTGTTTAACCAGCCAATCAATCAACTAAATCTTGAACTAATCAATCATTGGGGGAGTGGGGGCTTAATGAATTTTAATTGGTAGGAAAATAATTTATATGTGAGGGCACTCTTCATAACCAGCACTATTTGTGTATATCTCTACCTGAACACAAAATATCCTATAAGAAGCAGCACTTGGTTAAGCAATCAGTGAAGCTGAACAAAATTCTGCATTTGTTGCTCCTTAGATAAGCCAAGCTGTAAAATCAGATATGTGTTGTTTATAAACAGAGATGGCCTTGAACATTTTCATTGCCCTCATATCTAATATGAATCTGAAAGTTTTAAAGCAGTTCAGATCTGGAAATCAAAGGAGAAGAACTCTGCCTTGAATTTACCCTCTTTAGATCAAAATTACAATCTGCCTTTACTGAGTACCATATGGTTTTCAGAAACAGAAATCTATTTCCAGTTTGATATTTGTCATGCTAGATAGCAGACAGACAGACAGACTTGCCAATGCTTAGCACATCATACAGCTGGATAGTGCAATTCCATTTAAGGCAGCAGTAAAATACCAAGTTTTTTCAGATAAATGTACACTAACAACCAGCCAATGTGGATATTCACCATACTTCATGGTAGATGTGTACATATCTATCTACAAAGAGGGAACTGTGCACATTTCCCAGTCAATATAAATAATATTCAACAGGACATGGGGAACATGTACATATTTAAGAGTACATTCTCTGGCCAATATGCACAATCTTTTAAAGTGTATTCAGAGCCCTAAATAAACACTGGTGGAAAAACAAGCATATCTACACATATTACTCTCCTTCTAGTTGTACGTAACTCATCTATAAGGAATAAGTATGTATGTATGTATGTATGTATGAGAAGCATAATGGCGAATCCTTCTGGCCAACAGAGTGCAATATTCACATAAATCTGAATATGGCAATGGCTGATCCTGATGACAATGATGTGGCAAAGTCATAATCAAACCAATCAACCACCTGAAGGTGAAAATGGTTATCTGAACCACAAAGGCAATAGTGTCCTGAAGGGAAGTGTCTTAACAATTGAGTAAGAGGAAGTATGCATCACTCATTCACACTGATGTTTTTACTTGACTGCATACTGAGGTAATAAACCTTCAAAAAAATCCAAATTACTCTTGCCTAGCTTTGATAGAGCCAACACCCAATATTCTATACAATTCTATACAAATCCAAAAGGGCCCTAGTGGGCCAATATTAGCATATTATAATAATTATAATAATAATAATTTATTATTTATACCCCACCCATCTGGCCGGGTCTCCCCAGCCACTCTGGGCGGCCTCCAACAAATACCAAAATACAATACAGAGTCACAAATTAAAAAAAAAACTTCCCTAAACAGGGCTGCCATCAGGTATTTTCTAAATGACAGGTAGTTGTTTATCTCTCTAACTCCTGATGGGAGGGCATTCCACAGGGCGGGCGCCACTACCAAAAAGGCCCTCTGTCTGGTTCCCTGTAGCTTTGCTTCTTGCGGTGAGGGAACCGCCAGAAGGCCCTCGGTGCTGGATCTCAGTGTCCGGGTTGAATGATGCGGGTGGAGACGCTCCTTCAGGTATACAGGACCGAGGCCGTTTAGGGCTTTAAAGGTCAACACCAACACTTTGAATTGTGCTCGGAAACGTACTGGGAGCCAATGTAGATCTCTCAGGACCGGTGTTATGTGGTCCCAGTGGCCACTCCCAGTCACCAGTCTAGCTGCCGCATTCTGGATTAATTGCAGTTTCCGGGTCACCTTCAAAGGTAGCCCCACATAGAGCGCATTGCAGTAGTCCAAGCGGGAGATAACTAGAGCATGCACCACTCTGGCAAGACAGTCTGCGGGCAGGTAGGGTCTCAGCCTGCGTACCAGATGGAGCTGGTAGACAGCCGCCCTGGACACAGAATTAACCTGCGCTTCCATGGACAGCTGTGAGTCCAAAATGACTCCCAGGCTGCGCACCTGGCCATTCAGGGGCACAGTTACCCCATTCAGGACCAGGGAGTCCCCCACACCCGCCCGCCTCCTGTCCCCCAAAAACAGTACTTCTGTCTTGTCAGGATTCAACCTCAATCTGTTAGCCGCCATCCATCCTCCAACAGCCTCCAGGCACTCACACAGGACCTTCACCGCATTCACTGGCTCTGATTTAAAAGAGAGGTAGAGCTGGTTGTCATCTGCATACTGATGAACACCCAGCCCAAACCCCCTGATGATCTCTCCCAGCGGCTTCATATAGATATTAAAAAGCATGGGGGAGAGGACAGAACCCTGAGGCACCCCACAATGAGAGCCCAGGGGTCTGAACACTCATCCCCCACCACCACTTTCTGAACACAGCCCAGGAGGAAAGAGCGGAACCACTGTATAACAGTGCCCCCAGCTCCCAACCCCTCTAGCCGGTCCAGAAGGATGTTATGGTCGATGGTGTCAAAGGCCGCTGAGAGATCCAGCAGAACCAGGAAACAGCTCTCACCTTTGTCCCTAGCCCGCCGGAGATCATCAACCAGCGCGACCAAGGCAGTTTCAGTCCCATGATGAGGCCTGAATCCTGATTGGAAGGGATCCAAATGGTCCGCATCTTCCATTATAATTACCACCACCAAATCATATTGTGAAACTTAAGAAGTAGTAACACAGGCCATGTGATAAGCATAATGTGTGGATTAGCTTTCCATCTTACCACCCAGGAACCAGCTGTAGAATGGCATTATTCAAAAAACAACTCACAGGCAGCCCATGGACCATTATAGCTACAAGGTACTATCATCATTATGCTATGTATTTCTACCCAAATGAGTGGATGGTTTGTATAAATAAGGTAACATCATCTCAAATCTACCTAGAAGGCTTTCAAAGGCTGAGCACTTTTGTTCCCCGAAGTAATTTGCCTAAAGAGCTAAATCAAACTAATGCAGTTAGACTACTGTGGGGTTAGCCATCTGGTTTAGTGGCTCATTAGTAAAGAAATGACCCCTATGCATAATACACAGCTGGGTCATTCCAAGCTAATGAGCCTTCAACTTTTATTGTCTGCTACCTCTACAATGGATGTGTGTGGATCGCTCAGATAAAGTCTACTGTTATCGCATACCTATAGTGGGTCATAGATTTTACTGACTGAATATTAAGAATAGTGGACTATTAGCATTTTCACTTGCATAACTTTAACACAGTTTAACCACTCACCTTGAGCCCTAGTAATATGGCAGCCTTATCTCTTAAATTATTAAGTACAAACAATTCCATGGTATACACTCAAGGATTAAGAAGGGGAAGCACGCTTGAGATTTTCTTGGATCAGAATTTGATCCAAGTTCTGCTAAGGCTATTTAGCATTACTCGCAGAATACATAAGAAGGCTACGGAGTCTCCATAATGCAGAGATTTCCAAGAAGAGATCAAGCAACCATCTGCAAGGGGTACCTTGGAGATACAAAATGAAAAACTGGATTAGATGACACTTTCCACACACATACACACTAATTCCTCTTTATGCCATAATATCAAAGCAGTATTTTGAAGGTCGTTTTGCATGCAATCTGAACTCTCCTCAATAAATACTTTCCCCCATCCTTAATTATTCTCAGTGTCTGGCAAAATGTGTCTGATCTTCATTACAGGCAGATACTGCTTCCTATAATAGCAAACAGAAATTAAAAATGGAGGCAAAACAGTGCCACTGAGAAACTATATAGGTTTATCAGAATCCTTGTCAGGGGGAGGGGTGGCGGTTGCATAATTATTATTTTAAGATCCAAAGTATCAAAACAGCAACACTTCAAAACAGGAGAATGAGGAATGAGCTTGTTCAAGAGCCCTGGAATGCTGAATGTTAGAAAAGTAAACTGGAAAACTTTATTTGGGGAGAAGGTGAAGTCATGCTTACTCTATCCTAGCAGACAACATGTGACTGACCAGTTCTGAAACCTGAATAGGAGCATATGATTATACATTGTGAACTGGTTGCTTATTCAAAGGTAAAGGTATGAGGCTGATGGTTCTTGTCATTACTACTCCTAAAGCAGTGGTTCTCAAACTATTTTCTCTGAAACTCATTTTCAGAATAAAAAATTTCTTGTGCCACACCACAATTTCTCAATAAGAAATACATTGGAAAACAAAAAGCAATAACTCATAGCAGTGCTTGATTTATAACATATAACACAACTACTTCAAAAGATGATCATGGGACATCCAGAAAGTATAAAACAATTATTTTGATGCTATGCTATGCTGGAATGTTCAAATGTTTCTTTGATCATCCTTAAATCTTTCCACCACACCTGCCATTCTATCCTGCCACACCAGTGTGGCATGCCACACCCTGTGAGAACCACTGTCTTAAGGGAACAGGAAGTTCCCTTCCTTTTGAGCACGGCATGAATGAACATGGAAGTCACTGCTTGTTTAAGCCATGAAAATGGCAAGATGAACAATGGATGGCTGCAGCTCACTGGCAGAGCATTTGCTTGGCATGCAGAAAGTCCTAGGCTGAATACCTGGCACCTCCAGTTAGGGTTGGGAGTGCCCCATACCTGAGACAATCATAGAACTGTAGAGTTGGAAGGGACCCCAAGGGTCATCTAGTCCAACTCCCTGCAATGCAGGAATCTCAACTAAAGAGAGAGTTGCTACCAGCTGGTGTAGATGATAACAAGCTAGATGGTCCAGTGGTCTGATTCAGTATAACACAGCTTCCTATGTTCCTGGCCCCACCAGCTTTTCCAGCACATCAGATACTAATGATATCAAGACATGGGCAAATTTTAAAGCAGCAACCTGGGTCCTTATATCACTTGACTTGGTGCAGTCAAGTCAGGTGCACTGACCCAGTGGGGTTAAGAGTATAGATTCAGCCCTTTCACAACAGCTGATGGGTACTATCAGAGGACACAGACCATCTGGTAGAGAAGGGTACATACAACCCTTATTAAGTATGGCTCACCAAACATACAGCCAACAGTACTGTGATGTGAGTGTGGAGGTTGCAGAGAGGCATCCTATGCTGCACCTTTCTGTACATGTGCCACTCTATGAACACTCATTTGCTAACTGGATTCTTCCAAATATATGTATTTCCCCCTTTCTTTTTTTCCAAGTGGAAAACAACAAATGTTTACTGCCCAGACAGACATTTTGCCAAATAATCCATTTAAAGAGATGATTTACAGATACAAATGCTGGCCAGTACCAACCCCTTCTGCATGTAAAGCAGTGCTTAGTTGCAATTCTTAACAGATAGATATTTTAACTTGACTAATGGAGTACGGAGTTAATTCAGTGCTTTGAGTTTTACAGCCTTATTTAAATTTCAGTCATTTGAACATGTCTACGTAAAAGCTAAATGAAAGACAAAATGAGGTTATTAGGAAAAAGGTCATGTCTGCAATGAAAATTACATTTGGCACTGTTAAAAAAAACATCATAAGCTTGTTAATAAGTGAGATAAATAGGCTAATGTTACTATCCTCTCAGAGTAAGCAGTAATTTATTTTGCCTTCTTTCAAGAAAGAAAAGAAAACCTTAATTCTCTGCTCAAATGGTCCCCTACTGGCATTGTGAAACTCAATTTGGTTTTGGTTTTGAAATACTATATAGTAACCAACATGGGCTTGCCCATTTCCTGGGATTTCCAGTGTTCAAGATAACATGATTACATTAGAACCACTGTTTGTTTCTGCCTTTCAATGCCAATCTCTCTCAACCCTAGCACGACATCTCCTATCAGTGATATATGGCATGGTCTTTAATACAATACACTAAAAGTAACCAGGGGTTTCATTGCATTAATGTCTTTCTGTCTAATCCCACCTTATCTACTTATTCCGCTTAGCCTTAAAACCCAATTAAAATCTAATTTATCTGATCCCTGGATTCAGAATACTATTTGACAATGAATCTGACAGCCTTGCAGTAACTACATTACTATACACTGTACCCTAAGGTATTTTGGATAGTGTTTAAAAAATCCAATCAGTGTCCATTTTAAAAGACAAAGAAATATATAGCTGAGGCTCTTTGATTTCACATTGCAGAATAATTTGTCTGATCATAGTACCAAAATAAATAATAATAATAATAATAATAATAATAATAATAAATGCTATTAAAAGATAAAGTCCTTAGCTCTCTACATCTCAACTGTGCTTGGATTTTGCATAGATTGGCAACTGTAATGACTCCCTTGTGAGGCCATCTTACAATGTAGTCATGTATCTCAAGCATGGACACCCATTGTCCCTCGTAAGTAGTCTTAGGGAGGAACCAAATATAGCATGATAGTGGAACAAAATTATATTTCTATTAATCTCACAACTTTCATAAACTGCTTGAATGTAATGAAAGCTCTAAACAGAAACACTTTGTTATCTAATGCGCCAGTGAATGAGATAATACATATGAC
The DNA here is from genome assembly GCF_009819535.1 of Lacerta agilis. NCBI lineage: Eukaryota > Metazoa > Chordata > Lepidosauria > Squamata > Lacertidae > Lacerta > Lacerta agilis. Next base: position 67,060,999 of record NC_046320.1, read on the forward strand.
GTTATGAGCTGTTAATAGTATATGGCTTGGTTCCTTGATCTCTGTCTCTGTGGATGATGCTGAAGTTGATTAACGGTCTCAGGTTAGAAAGTTTAGAAAAGGCTACAGCATGAATGTGCGAGGCACTATCTTTTTCAAGTGAGAAAATATACAGTAACATCTGGGTAAAACTTATCTGGGACTGATTTCATCTCAAGACCTATTGGTGTAACATACTTAAGGGCAGCTATTCTTATCTTCTTTTTCTGTTCTATTTCATATGGGGAAACATTTTTCCTCAGCAATAATACAAACTACCGGTAGCTTACAAGCATTGCCAGTCCATAAACTCTGTGGACAAAAAATGAAACGCCCAAGCACACCGTCATATTCAAGTCAGGACTTAATGACTGGCTTGCAGGCTCATTTTATAATTTACTGATTACATGGAACTATTATAACGAGCCACATCTCACACTAAAATCATGCTGTGAATATATTGTCAGTTAACTTGGTGTCTCTCCTGTGATGGCTGCTTTTTTACCTACATGGTAATAGCACATTCAAAATAAATGAAATGCAAGCCTCTCTGCACCCCTAATTTTAAGATATCCAGCTATGTGATGACCATAGGTGTTAACTGGGAGCAAGAACAGCAGAACTGGAGTTCATTCACAAAGTGATTCCGTTTTTATACTCTAAACAAAGGCAACAGGCAGCTTTCTCCCTGTAAAATTTATATATTTATATACATGCAGTACACAGTGATCAGCATTTTACCTCAACTCTTGCTGCTATATACCCATCACCTTCCCAAAGAAGCAGCTTGCTGCCAACAGATGCACTGCAACAACCACCAGTAAGTCCCCAAATCTTTTAATACTTTTATGTTAAAATACCAGAAGTGGGGCTTCCATTTGACCTTTTGTAGGACCATTTACATCATTATTATATGCTGGAGAAACCGTCAGAATACAGTGCCTTGTTAAAGATCCTGTACCTCATAAAAATAAGCTCTGCATTTTGTTTATTATTATTAAATTTCATTTTTATTATAGCTGTACCACAGCAGAATGCAGATCTTTCAATTATGCAGAAAAGTATTGAAGTGTGCAAGTATGCCATCTTCTGGCTGGCCAAGAAAGCACTTTATATAGTGTTTTTACAATCTGCTATAAGGGTTGTAAAGCTCTCACATTACAACCACTGCAAAAAAAAAAAAAAAAAAAAAATGAACAACCCACAATTACAATACTGATTACAGCAAAGACATATGTATATCAAACATACATATATGCCTTCATCTTTACATTCATGTAAGAAAGGTGATAGGTTCACAAAAACAAGGCATCAATTGCAGGTGGGGGGATCACACACTCAAGACCTATACATTCAAAAACATACGTATAGCAAGGGAACATTTATATTCCATACTGAAGACTGCTGGGGGATGGGAGGAACCCTTCATGCTGCAGTTCACCATCGTTGCAATGCATTGGCAACACCAACCTGTGCAAACACAACAGGCTCCCTTCCCATATATTTGTGCATAGGTATGTTTGTATGTCAACATCTGCTTTGGGAAAAAGGTGTTTCACTGCAGCTGTTACAATGTGCAGACCTGTCCAGAATCTCTGCAGCTTAACAATCCTGCTGCGCCTAGATTTGCAAAGCAAGGAAATTCAGGAATATTAAGCTTTTGCATGTTAAAAGCAACAAAGAGATAGAGGACAAGTCCTTTACTGCCCGTGCTCTCAAAGCAACCATAGAGTTGGAGGATGCCTTGTAGGCCATTTAGTGCAATCCCTTGCTTGACACAGGAAATCAACCCAGCTTCAGCTTGAAGCCATCTGAGTTCCATTGTTGAACTGCTTAAGACGTTTCTCTAAATGCTCAACCTGAATCTACCCTCCTGTCGCTTAAGACCATTTGTTCTTGCCCTGCCCTCTGGGGCAGCAGGGTCTTCTCTTCCCTAGACTAAATGTATTCAGTTCCTGCAACCTTTCCTCGTGGCGCTTGTTTAACAGTCCTCTTACCATCTTAGTTGCCCTCCTCTGAACATGTTCCATTTAGTCCATATCCTTCTTAAAGTGTGGCAGTCAGAGCCAGACACAGTGCTACAGGTAACAGCAGATTAATGAAGGAAATAGTGACACTATGGTTTCTTGTGATTAGAAACTAGGGTCTCCTTTATGTAGCCTATTATCATGCTTTGTTCATTCTGGCCCAGTTTCCCATTCTATCAAAATTGTTTTGAATTGATTCCTATCTAGATTGCTCTGCTTCCTTTCTTTTAGCAAATGTTTTGTGCCACTGGGGAAGTGGTAATTCTGTATTGATTTGTTTTGGATATTTGTATGTGATGCCAATAAAAGGTTTGATGATGATGATGATGATTCCTATTTTTGGATGTTAGCTTATCCATCTCACAATTGCAGCATCCACAAATTTTATAGGAATTCTCTCTACCCCTTCTGGATATTCTGAGTACAATTCCCCACCAGATGGTATTAACACCTAGCCTGTGCCTAGCCAGTTTGCTAACTCAAGTATCAGGGCTGACTTTGTCAAATACTTAGCTGAAATGTATAAACTGCCCTCATCCCCAAAGTTCCTTCACAATGACTTTCCACTCTAAAAAACACAGAGAGAAAGAGAGACAGAGAATCAGGATATTTATTAAAGCTCTAGTTTGGCCTTTACTGTACATGCCTCAGGCTCATTCACAGACATCGTCAGGGAAAGAAACAACATACAGGGAACAAGCTGCCTTGAGTTTCCATTGGGAAATAAATATTTCTGCAAAGCACAGGACTGTCAACTCCCTTCCATCGGAGGATATCTCAGGGTGAGCTTGGGTACAAGGCACTTCCTTGGAAACCTGGCAACCCAGAAATGGAAAATGTAGCTGGACTTCATAATGAAGAAAAGCAAGAAACATGTTGTGTAAGGCTGTTAGATCTTGGCACATTTTAGCCAAGTCTTTGAGCAAGAAGAGAAGGTTGTGGAAGCCTTTGCACATTGTGGGGCCTGGTGGAACTTCCAAGAAATCAGAATTTATTATTGCATACCTTCCAACAAGTTGAGTCCCAAAACTGGGGCGCACATCTTCCCATCAGTGTTCCTGTGTGAGATCATGGAGTCCAAAATATTCACTTTCTTCAGGGCCGGGTTCTTATGGTTCCCCCAAAACATGCGTTTTGAGCTGCTGCATGAGATCATGGCCCCCAAAAGGCACTTTTCAGGGTGAGAACTTGATGTGAAATTGTGCAAGATCATTGTGACCAAAATGGCTGCCATGCTCTCACAAGGGAAAATGGGATGTCCTGATTTTTCCAGGACATTTGTGGGTTATGTGATTAAGCCAGGTAGATTTCCTCAAGAAATAGGTTTCAGCTTAATAGGGTCCCTCCTAGATCCTGTTATACCCAGAAAATTGAGAGGTTAAAGCAAATTCCTAAGGCATATTCTCAAACCCCACACAGCTCTAAAGTTCAATCATTCAATGATCCCCCTTTCCCTGGGTAAAGTCATGGGGTGGAGTCTGCTCAGTCACTCAGTGTAACTGATCCCTTAATTTCTTCAGCCTAACATTATGACATAAAAAGGCTCACTTGATAATATAATTATGTGTGTGTGCATAATTAACATCTTCTTACAGAAATTATACAGCCAAAAATTATCAACAGGGACACATCTATCTTATTTTACTCTGCTTTTATAGGTCTCCTCTAAAGCAGTGCCTGCAGTCAAAAGCAGAAAGCCAAGGATGATTTACAGTGACCCCAAACCAGCAAAGAAGCCAAGCATCTACTGAATTTTAAGTTAATGTTCAAGAACTTTGCTGAACTGAAGTCTGAAAAGTGGCAAGGAGTAAGCTCTCCCAAGAGCAGAGTCAAAAGAGAAGGCTAGACATTTGGGAAGAATTCTAAGGGCAGTTCTTTCAACACCAGTGGAAATGTGTAAGGGGACCAGAAGTCTGTGTGAGTCTTACTCATAAAGTCAACTTCTCTTCCATGCTGACTGGAGCCATCAATAGGAATACTTCTGTAAGATGCCAAGGATACGCCCTGCAATATTTTGTTACAGACTGGCCCCCACCCCATAACAGCTAAATCAAGCAACTTAGTGCTCACACCATGATTGGACCCAACAAGGAGGAAACTAAGAAACAAAGGTGTTGTAAATGCACAAAGGAAGAGGAGACAACCCAACAAGGACTACATATTGTTATTAGTTTGTGGGGAGGGGTGTTGAAGTAGACTGTATTCAGAGACCCTTTTAATCCCTGGATCCAGCAAGGGTTAAAATCTAATCAAGGCTTCTAATTCTTGGAATAGCCAGGCTAGCCTCCTGGAGAGCTGTAAGGAGAACCAAGGAAGGGTCTCCGTGGGAGATGGCAAGCCAGAGTTGAGAGCTGTGAGTTTTGGGCAGGGATGTGAGCTAGAAGCAAAGCAGCAAGCAGAGAGAGAGAGAGAGCACCAGGCAGGATCTCTGCTTGAACCCAAGGCTGTGGCTATGGATTTGATGCTGTGAACCCCTCCATTGTAGGCTCAGGTTGTATATATGTGCAAAGAAACCTGTGCCTTATTTCCTAGAACCCCAAGAATCCTAGAACCCCACATGGAGATTGGGGTGGTGTGCAACAATATGTTCAGAGTCTCTTAGGAGCTTTAGCTTCTATGTGGAGTGAATTTACCTGATTTCACCCCAGAGTATCCTGGAGAGCATAACCAGCTGGTATGATGAACAGCAGCATTCCAAGGGGCAGGGGGATATACTGTTACATTTTGTTGCAGATATCACGTTGAATTTTTTTTTCAACTTTTTTTTTACCTCTATCATGCCCAGTGTCTTTTTTTCTGAACTAAAATCCTCAAACACTGTAGATGTTTCCTCATATGGAAGATGCCCTAAGACCTTGAAATTTGGAGCATACTACAGTGACACTAATATCTCATCCCTAATTAGTCATAATCAGTTCTGATGTTGTTAATATTAATAATTTTGCCAACTTTGTATCTCACTGTCACCTATCCAGATAATTTAGGGATAACACTAGTACCAGACCTTAAATAGAGGATCCCATTGTCTGTTTCTCACCACATTATGAAAACTTTGCTTATACTGTATGCTTCCATTCTGCATCCTGTTCTTTAGTTAAAGTTACTAATCCATAAAAGGACCCATCCAGCAGGATGCATAACATGGAGGGTAAGTCAGTTTCACAGTATGACAGACAATCCATAGTCTAAAGTACCCAAGAGCTGAAACGTAAGATCCTGAGTGGAACAAAACAAAACTGTATTCATCTCACATGACCAAACGGGGCAAACTAGAGAATTATTTAAATATTGAGTACACTATCCAAATGTTGTTAATCTGGCCCTAAAAAGGAAAGAGAAGGTCTCAAGAGTAAAACAGAAAGCCATATGAGACGTTCAGGATGTCACACAGTGTTTGCTACCTGCAGAGAATAGAGGGCTCTGAATTCTAACTGCATTATATTATATACCGTACAGGTTGCAGTGGCACCTAGTGGAGGTATCAGAAACTGGAAGCCACAAATTATCTTACTGTTCTGCATTTGCAATAAGAAGATGCATACTAAAGCCGTTTTCTGTATTGGCTTCAGCTGTTTTATTGCAATATGATGCACACTCAAAGCACACTTTCCCAAGCTCTGACAATAATGTAGTTTGCACAAACACTCTCAGGAGTCTCTACATGAGCACACACAGACACACTTTGCAATATTAAGTATCTGTTTTTCATCAGGATGCAGAGATTATCTCAGCAGCTCAGAAAAACTGCATTTCCTTTGCATTGGTACTTTATGCCTGACACTTAAAAACAAAAACAAGTCTATAGAGCGTAATATTTATATTTCACCTTTATACAAGTTCAAGACTGCTCAGAAAGACAGGCCATAAAAAACATTTTTTTAAAAATACAGTAAGAATGTCATTTCTAATAAATTATTGTAAAGTTAAATTTACCCTTAGATTTTGTTCTAAGGAAAACTTGACTTAGGTTAAGCCACTACAGGAAGGTGAAGCAAGTGGTCTCTACTATATTTGCAAGGTTTTCCTTTGAATTCACAGGTAAAAAAAAAAAAAAACATGCCAATTATACCTGACTTAGATTACTAAAAGTAGACTGCCTGCCCCTGGAGAGGGAACGATTACTTGTGGAAATCACAGCCTAAGCCGATACAAGCCCCTTCCCCCCCCAAAAAAATGTTATCCAGAGTGAACTTCTAATAGCTGAGCCAATAAATATGAAATCCTTGTATAATTAAGTATGGGCAAATTCCCAACATCCTTATAGTAACTAGTCAAAGAGCTGTAAAACAATGTCATCCTTACACTGTGTGGTTGTAATCGTTTTAACATTTTATTAAATCTGATTGTGGTCCGTTGGTGCAATGAAAAAAGCATGTATTGCTATGAGATTCCAAAATATGCCCACAGTTTGATTAGAGGAGAGATACCTGTAAACTGTTGTTTAAAGCATTTGTAACCATGCACAAAACAGGGTAAGGCCTACAATCTGCTGAGGCAGTGGCAGAGGAAGCTGCTCAGGCGCCTGGGGCTGTGCACCCAGGGCGGGCTGCCCATAGGGGCAGGGCGAGGGTGGGGCAACCACCCATAGGGGCATACCGTGGGGCCTCCGGAGTCTGCCTGCCTCCTCCCACTCAGCTGCCCTACAACTGGGAGGGAGGCAGCAGGTGGACCGTTTGGGCAGCGCGGAACCTGAGCACGCCCAAGCCACTGTGTCTCTCCCACAAGAGATGCGTGGCTCGGGAGTGCTGCAGGCCCCGCGGTGAATGCCGCCCGGCATTTAGTCACCCTCCTTATTGATGACACCTACGGAGGCCTGCACCCACCTTCCTCCACCCCTGTGCTGAGGATCATCTTCTTAACAATGTATCAATCGCTCGCAGTCTTGTGATGGCCAATGGTTTTCAGCTTATAAATCTGAATCACTGACTGAGGGATTTGGAAGGACAAAAGCTGATTGGCTTTCCCACAGTATTTCTACTGGGCTGAAATGTACATACAGAAGAAACAATGGCAACGAAGCAGGGTAACATGGAACATCCATAGATTATGCATGAACAAATTATACCTCAGGATGAACTAGTAGTCAAAGAGTCTTATGTTGTTACTGCTATTATTATTATTATTATTTTAATCTAGTCCAGTTACTGCCTAAATCTAAGATCAATGTTGTATCAAACTTTTATCGTTCAATAATCTCCTTCCCCACACATATTCACACAAGATTGTGATTGGTCAGTAAATTACCTGCTGCTGAAGTTATGGTCAGTTAAGGAAGGCTTGGACCTTGGTCTACCTTAAGTGTATTATTCTGAGATTTGAAAAGTTCCAGTCCTGGAAATACACAGTCTCTCCTGAAAAAGCTGAGAAGCCCAAAATGGGCACCTTCAGGAAGCACGACTGTTGTTGTTGTTGCTGCTGCTGCTGCCGCCACCACCACCACAACCAAAAAACAGAATGCCTCTCTGTTGAAAGAAATATGCTGCCTGTTCGAATATTAACTTAGAGAAAACATCAGTCTATCCTCTGTGAATGGAAGATCTAGTTGAGCATTTCAACAGCATGCTAGAGGGAATGAGACCATTGAAGCAAAAAATTGCAACAAATTGTTTAGATGCCTTATTGGCAATCCTAGGTGTTCCACACTGCTACTCTGTTTTGACTTTTGCTTATTGGAAGACTGCAACCTAGTATTCTGGACCTGAAAAATGAAGACATGCCAAGAGCAGGATAGTCAGAGTGCAAGCAATTCCCATTAAATAATGGAATCCAGAGATTGCTTGGAGGCTTCTGCCTGTACGAGTTTTCGAGCAGTCAGAGCAATGGCTTCTAAGGCCAAGATCTGATTATCAAGGAAAAGTGAAGCAAAACAAGTCTTGAACTACTTTTGTAGTTTGTGTTTGAAAAACTACTTTTGTAGTGTGTGTGTGTGTGTGTGTGTGTACTAGCCACAATAGCTAGGGTTGCCATATTTCAGAAAGTGAACTATTCTTTGCAAAATTGCAAAAAAGAGAAATGTTTTAGAGCTATCCCCTCCACCCCGAAATTGCCAAAATCACCACTTCCGATATGGGTTGTCATACGTCCAGATTTTCCCAGAAATCTTCAGTGGCTAGAAGTGCCTTCTAGAAGCTCCAGCTGGTATGATTAATAATAATAATAATAATAATAATAATAATAATAATAATAATAATAATTTATTCTTTCCCTGCCCATCTAGCTGGGGAAGCCCAGCCACTCTGGGAGGCTCCCAACAGAATATTAAAAACACTTTCTTTAGACCCCTGACAGTTAAGTCCAGTCGCGAATGACTCTGGGGTTGTGGCACTCATATCCCCTTACTGGCTGAGGGAGCTGACGTTTGTCTGCAGACAGTTTTTCCGGGTCATGTTGGCAGCATGACTAAGCCGCTTCTGGCAAAACCAGAGCAGCGCGCGGAAACGCCATTTACCTTCCTGCCAGAGCGGTACCTATTTATCTAATTGCACTTTGACATGCTTTTGAACTGCTAGGTTAGCAGAAGCTGGGACTGAGCAACGGGAGCTCACCCTGTCACTGGGAGTTGAACTGTCAACCTTCCGATCAGCAAGCCCAAGGCTCAGTGGTTTACACCACAGCGCCACGCGCATCCCTATTTTAAAAAAAAAAAACAAAAAACTATAAAACATTAAACATTAAAAACTTCCCTAAACAGAGCTGCCTTCAGATGTCTTCTGGAAGTCAGATAGTTGTTTATTTCATTGACATTTGATGAGAGGGCATTCCACAGGGCAGGTGCCACTACCCAGAAGGTCCTTTGCCTGGTTCCCTGTAACCTCATTTCTCACAGGGAGGGAACCACCACAAGGCCCTTGGAGCTGTCCCACAGTGTCTGGGCTGAACAATGGCAGCTGTTTCCATTTCTGAACAGGGGCAGCTTGACCACAGTAGTGCAGTCATAACTTCAAGACTGAATGACTGCCATGCACTCTATGTATGGATCTCCTTGTGCTCGGTCCAGAAACTGCAGTTAGTGCCGAATACTGCACTGTGATTGCTGACATCACTGAGACTCTCTCTGCTTGTAACACCCCTGATGTGTATTGGCTCCTGATTTGTTACTGGGCCAAGCTCAAGGTGTTACTATTAGTATACATAGTGTGTGTGTGTTGCCCTTAAAGGCTTGGGGACCAGTTTACAAAACAGATGGTTTTGCCCTATATATGCCCACTTGACCACTTCAATCTGTGAAACTGGCACTTTTACAACTATTACTTTTTATAACATTTGTTCCGCACCCGCAAGGAATCAATTTTTTAATATGGTGACTCCTATACTCATTTACATTAATTCTTTTAGTGCTGACTAGCAAATTTCTGTTTAGGCAAGCCTAAACTGACATGCAAAGTCGACGTGTATTTTAATATGTATTTGAAGTTTATAATATTTTGATTTTTTACAAAACTTTTTACTAACTCTGATTTTTATTGATGTAGTTTATTGTGTATATTATACTCTTTTATATTGTTTGCTAACCACTTACAGGTTTTATTTACAATTTAGCAGTAGACATTTTTTGCTAAATAAATATAAACGAGTTTGATCACAAGCAATCAGGAGGCAAGGTTAATTCTTTCTGCAGCCAGGATATGAATGCCCTTAATATACAGGGAGGACAGACTAGAAAGTGTGATCAATGGCTTTGAAACAATCCATTTCAGAATTTCAATTACCTCTTCAAACAAAATTTAGTTTGACACCCTTCTTCTAAGGACTCAGTTGCTTTGACATTTGAGATGAAGATGATATTTTACCACCAAATCATTTTCTTCCAAGCAATAAAGTCTACTGTATTGAGAAAATGATGCTTGCAATTCACATCTCTGATCCAAACTTGGGGACAAAACTTCCTTGGACTTATCAAAACTAGCTGAGTTAATAATGTTCAGATTGCTAGCATGCACCTTTAATAGCCTGGATTTTCTAAGTATTCCCTGAAAAGCCAGAAATACAAAACTGTGATCAATTGATATATAGCCCTTTCTAGGCTACCATAACTAAATTAGGCAATCCTGATGACTCAGCTAGCACCAATCACTGATGAGTGAGTTGGAGACGGCTATGGATATTTTGCTGTCTCATGAATGTAATTTATTACTCACATCTCCCAGATTAACCTTGTACAGTTCCAAGTCACCATTTGAAGGAATACAAAAGTTATTCTCCTTTCCTTTCAAGCATGAGGCTCAGCCAGAGATGTTAAATATGGGCTTAAGTAGTATCTTGTGAGTTCATAGATTTTCATTTCCCTGCAACCTTTTTCATTATAGTTTTGTTCTGCTTTCTAGAACAGCTGCCTCTAAGTGTTCAATAAAATATTTCATCTTTCATTTACCGTCAAGCCTACTTGACATAGTCTTATTTTGGGGTCCATGAAAACTATTTATTGTTCTTCATGGAGCAAAACCACCCAATGCTTTATGATTTCTTTACCTTAGAAATATAAGATCTTTCAAACAGAGTCAGATGGATAGACCATCTTATTGAAGTGGACTGTTCCTTGTCTGAATCCAACTTTCTCTCCTGCCCTGATGCTTCCTATCATAGAAAATTCATATGGGACATTTCTGCTGCTTTTCCCCACTTCTCTTTGGGTTTTCAATTTCAGTCTTTCTGGTTTGGTTATCATTCTCCACAGCCTTTCACTGCACTAAGTACAGCTTTTAATTATGCTAACTGCTTACAACAGCTGCCAGCTATCTTGTTCACTTTTTAAAACACATTGAGAATGATGTCACCCTATCCCATGAATTCATTGAGACTAATGCTTGAACCAACCACTCGTTTAAACCAAAAAAATAAATAGCCATTTATATGCTATGTGATTGGATTGAACCAACTGAATTAAAATAATCCCAAATCTGTTTAGCCCCATTTCGACATTGCTTAGGGGTCTGACTTTCCATTCCACTGCTATGGGAGTTCTGTTAAGAACTTCTTTCTCTCTGATGATTCACTGGGCAGATTGGCAGGTTTGGTCAGCTGACAGTATAACTGAGAACAACACTCATGAATCATCTCAGAAAGTTTCCAGCAGGAGGTACTGTGAATGACAGGGTATCAGTTGCTAATTTAGACACTGAGTTGAAGATAACAGGTGTTTCTGCATAGCAGGATTTGACACTGCTAGCAATCCTAAAAACGGCTCCTTGGTTTAAAAAGACAGGTGCAAATACTATTTTTCAATTCTTGGAATATAATTTGAAATATATATATATATATATTCATTCTCCTTCAGTTTTGGGCACATTTTAGAAACCTATGTGATTCAATGAATTGCAATGTATCTGTGATGGCAAAGTGGTGGAGGATTGGCCCCACTGCTTGTATAAATGTTCAGTCTACAAATATAGCACAAGCACAAGAGCTGACTGGGTCACATTTTTTGTTCATCCCAAAGAATATTCTGTTTTCACTGGTGAGCAGAAATATTAAATTAACCACTATGGTTGTCTATTCTACATTCTTTGTAGCAAAACTGAACCAAAAGTTTCTGGACCACAACATGTATTTGTTTATTTAATAAAATTTATATGCCGCTTACCTGAACAAAAGACCTCTAAGCGGTTTTTAAAAAGCAATCCAAAATATTGATTAAAAAGATTGACATGGTTATATTGACAGTCAAGCGCACCAGCCTTGTTAAATATCTGTGCCTCATGAAACAACATATTACAGAACATTTCTAACTATTTGACATGGTTTACTGGTCTTCACAAATAAAAGGTCCAGCTGTGTGAATGACAACTTCTCATGAAAGACCTACAGGGCCAGTTGCTCTGAGGCCAATTGTTGCTAGTTCAATTCAGTGTGGACAGGATTGCAACTGTGGGGCGAAACCCACAGCCCCCCTCCAAATCCCTTTACATCTTTAAGGCACCGTTTTAATATGGCTATAGAGCATACACATGTAGATGTCAACAACAAAAAAATCAACTTTAAGAATTTATCCAAGCGCTGCTTCAGAAAATAAAAGCAAAGTTTCATATGAAGGGATAAATGTCTTCTGCTATCACAAAGAAGTTTGCACATTTTTTAAAAAAACACGCACTGCTAGTACGGGGAGACAGCCATCCATCAGCCGTGAACTATCTAAGGGAAAGACCTTTTAGAGCTTCCACCAAAAAGCAGTAATTCCATAAGACAAGACTTTATATTCAGCAATGCCAAAGCAGTATACTTCACATCATCATAATCACCTGTTCTTTAACTCTCTCACTTTATAGCTCTCACCTCGAGATAAACCTGCATCCACCTTTTATTGTCAATTGTACTCAAACATCTTAACTGTCACCTGATAAAATATAGCAAGCCATTTCTATCTGGGAAGGAAAGATTCTTTGAAGTCAGTGCCATTTGACTGAATGGTAAAAGTGATCTGATGCATTAAAACAAAGTTGCCTTTGCCACACATAAAATAAAGCAATGGGAATTTCGTTTTTATGCTGCACATTTATGGCTTTTCATAGGAGGGATACAATAAATAACTCAATATTTCTTGAACCTTTACATCTCAAAGGAGGAGCAGTGAAGAATAGATAATGCTCAATTTGCGGTGCACTTTATTACTGCTGGACTAAACAATTCATTTTGATAAGCACAGTCCACAACTGAAAAGCATAGGTTTTCTCCCACACTGACACCCCAGTTTAGGACATGAAATGGCACAATACCGGTACATGAAATTGTCAAGAAAAAATGGCTTTGGAACATTGATAGATGCCTATGCAGCCCTCTGAAAAGATATTCTATAGTATTATCCATGATTTACTTAAAGTATAAAATGCTCTGTTATTCAGAAATATACAACTCTTGACAACAAACAAAGAAATTATTCTGCAACATACCAAATGCTAAGTGACTGGTGGTGGTTTTTTATGTTGCACATTTCAGAAATGGAAATACAGTGGTGCCTCGCAAGACGAAATTAATTCGTTCCGCAAGACTCTTCGTCTTGCGGAAATTTCGTCTTGCGAGGCACCTTTTCCCATAGGAACGCATTAAAATTTAATTAATGCGTTCCTATGGGGGGGAAAGTCCGGGGGCCCCTCCCGACCGGCACCGGAGCCAAGCCAAGCCGCGTTTTAAGACTGCAGTGAGCGAACAGCAGCGCTGCTGTTCGCTCGCTTCAGTCTTAAAACACGGCGCCGCGGCTCCGGGAGGGAGGGAGGGGGCCGTGGGATCATGCCCGACATCGGGCATGATCCCACGGCCCCCTCCCGACCGGCACCGGAGCTCCGCGGTGCTGTGTTTTAAGACTGCAGCGATCGCTGCAGTCTTAAAACGCAGCTCCACGGCTCCGGGAGGGAGGGAGGGGGCCGTGGGATGATGCCCGACATCGGGCATGATCCCACGGCCCCCTCCCGACCGGCACCGGAGCTCCGCGGTGCTGTGTTTTAAGACTGCAGCGATCGCTGCAGTCTTAAAACGCAGCTCCGCGGCTCCGGGAGGGAGGGAGGGGGCCGTGGGATGATGCCCGACATCGGGCATGATCCCACGGCCCCCTCCCGACCGGCAGCGGAGCTCCGCGGTGCTGTGTTTTAAGACTGCAGCGATCGCTGCAGTCTTAAAACGCAGCTCCGCGGCTCCGGGAGGGAGGGAGGGGGCCGTGGGATCATGCCCGACATTGGGCACGATCCAACGGCCCCCTCCCGACCGGCACCGGAGCTCCGCGCCGCCGAGTTTTAAGACTGCAACGAACGTTGCAGTCTTAAAACGCAGCGGCGGGGCTCCGGGAAGGAGGGAGAGGGCCGTGGGATCATGCCCGACATCGGGCACGATCCCACGGCCCCCTCCCGACCGGCAGCGGAGCTTACCTTTTCGCTGCGGTCGGGAGGGATGTTGTCCGCGTCTGCCATTTTGGATCGACTGCGCATGCACAGTCGATCCAAAATGGCGGACGCGGACATCACCCCTCCCGACCAGAGCGAAAAGGTAAGCCAGCTTACAGTGGTACCTCGCCAGACGAATTCGTCTTGCGAAAAACAGGCATAGACGAATTCGTCTTGCGAGTCAACTAAAAACTCGCAAAACCCTTTCGTTTTGCGAGTTTTTCGTCTAGCGAGGCATTCGTCTTGCGGGGTACCACTGTAGTAGTGCAAAGCATTTGCCAAGCAGCCATTAATGGTTCAAATCCTGAAATATCTTGCTGTGATGTACCATTTAACGGAAATACTATCCTCAACATTGCAAAGTGCAACATCTCCTGAATAATAGAAAGTATTGTATATTTTGCTAGGAAAGATTGTGGTTCATATGCCTGGAAATTCAAATCACTATATTTAATAGATTTCAAATATTTCACTGAATGCACTTGCCATAATGATAGAGATTACTCAGCACCTCCAGGGAACTCACGCAAGTCACACTTCTTTAATAGCTCCAATTAGACTGTTAGCAAACAGCTATCCTTGCTTTATGGTTTCACTTCCTCCCACACACATTCCCACATTTGTCATAACAGTTAATAATGGAGGAAATTATGCTTCTAACTAATAAATGGAATTGGTGTGTGTGTGTAAGAAACATAAGGTAACTGTTTAAGGCTCCACCTGACTTGCACATTTTCCTGCTGAGTACATATCTAGCAGAATTTACCCACTTTGTGGCAGAATTTGAGCTTTTTTGTTCAAAAAACATTTGCAGATATTTTGTCAGAATTGTGTGTTGTCAGGAGAACATACCCAGTCCCCTTTCACGAGATGATAAAAAGTTAGAAAACAAATGTATTGTTATGGTAAGTTTGTTTCTTAAACTTATTTTTTAAAATGCAAAAAACCGGTGAGGATCCAAAACCAAGGAGGTGGTATCTCAAGATGCTTATGAAATGAGGGTTTTATTCTTTAGAAACAGCTGAACATGTTTTGGCCTGCTGTGACTAAAGGTGTTCCTTAGGGGCTGTTTAAAAGATAATACATCATACATAAGCAGGTGCTTTGAGATGGTAATTCCAGTCATCTGTTAATGTGGATAAGTAAAACAATTAACAGAGATCTGTGCAGGCTTTTTTTTTTTCATTTTGAGTAAGTATGCATAGGTCCATATGCAATTTGTATATAATCAGTTCAATTTGTTTGCTGAATAATTACCTAATGCTTTGTCTTCTTTACAACCACAGAAGAGGGTATTTAATAACAGGCCAAAACATAGGCTATTTTTTAAAAAAAGAAAATCCTTCTTAAGCTCTTAACCAACTCTTATTCTGAGGTTCTCAGAGCTTTATACATGATTTGCATATTAGGAAAATGTTCTTTAAGAAACAGATAAAAGTTCCTGGAAGCTTTAAAGAGGGTTCCAGAATTTTCATTAGTGTGTAGCAGTGGCACCCTAGGCTTGACTGGTGTCAGCTGGAGGTGCAAATAAAGGAAGTCACAGGTTGCAATTTCCACAAGAGGAAACAACACACACTATCAACACACACACTGACAACAAGGTTGGAAGTAAGACAATGTGTGTTGCTGATACTGTGAGTTTTGCTGTGTCAGGATTGTTAATTACTGGATTGAGATTATACCGTGCTGGAGAGATAAAGAAAGAATGTAAATAGTTTGTATATAATAGTAACAGAAATGCTTGTGCAACCATTCAAACAATAAAGAAGCTTGACTGTGAATTTGAGTATGACTCCTGTTCCTGTCCTCTGCCTCCAGGGAAAACTCTACTACAAACAATAAGAAGCGGTTTTACCGAGGTGCCACCATACAAGCAGAGTAGCGCAGCGGAAGTGTGTTGGAGGTTACCTCCAATATTGCAGTAATCCAATCATTATTTAGGGTCAAACCACCACAGATGAACCTTGTGTGCCTTTATATCATTCCTCGAAGGATGGTCTCGCAAGACTTCAAAATGTGGAATTCCTTCCGTTACTTGAACTGACAGCCTTGGTTGCAAGTGGTCAGGACTCTTAGGATCTAGCACAGCATACACACCTTTAACCATGTCTATGAACCCATTTAACAATCAGAGAGGAACGAGAAATCAAAAAGCAGAATGTCACTTACATTATTCATGTATTCACTAAGCAAGTCCTGGAGGGCTTGTCGTACAGCATTGCACTCAGCTACAATTCTCTCCCGCCGGTCATCACGAGTACAGGAGGAGTCGGCCATGAGCGCTGCACCGCTGATAATGCTCTCCAACCTTTCTTCAAGAGATGGTCGAAATCGGGCTTCACTGAACGTCATGGGGTCTAGAATGATCTTGTTCTGAAAATAAAAAACCATCAGCAATTACTTGAGGAACTCATGCCAAAACAGCTGGTCCTGAAAGAATGTATATAATTGTTTCAAATTTCAAAATTAAAGTTCAATATATATCTACTGAAGGGAAGCATTGCAAATGCTTAAAGCCTAAAAATGTAACTTTCAAAGGAAAACAAGTGGTTAGAAGTATATTTTTTTCCTAAATCATCCTTTTTGAAATGTAGCAGACACTGGCTGCATCTGCATTTGGTAAGTCAGGATATGCATATGCCGACCCTTTGTGGCTGCTTTGTTCCTCTTTGCCGAAGCACCAAAACAAGGCAGGGTTTATTCCTTAAGCATTGTTTCCTGTTACATGCCAACCAGGAAACCATGGTTAATTGCTTCAAAATAAGCCACAATATAATGCCATAGTTTAAAGTTGCCTTCATATTGTAGCTTGTTAGGAACACATTTGGCATCGTTTTGGGGTTTGCACGTAAGAGAAAGTCATGGTTAAATACTAAATCTTGACTTGTTGTGGCTTCATTGAAGCAGGGAGAAAAGCAGTAGAGATGCTGCCTGGCTGCAGTTGTGCACAAAAAAATAGGTTTATGACATAAAATCCCTGAATTAATATTTGATGCAAATGATGCCACTATTAAGTTATGCAACAGGCTCAGATCACATTACATTCACATCCCCACCCACACTACTGATCAGATATAAAACTTTGCCTTCGTTATTCAGGTCCTTTTCATGTTCTGCCCTTTATTCAATCTGTCACCAAATCACTTTTGTCTACACAAAATTGCAAATGTCCAGCCTTTCCTCTTAAATCTCCCAGTTCAGTGTCAAGAAAAAGAAAGAAAGAAAGAAAGAAAGAAAGAAAGAAAGAAAGAAAGAAAGAAAGAAAGAAAGAAGTTCATGCTATGGTAATCTCCTGATTACTACAATCTTAATTGGAGGTTTTTAAGCAGAGGTTGGATGTCATGGATGTTTTAGTTGACTTCCCTGCATTGCAGAGGGTTGAACAAGATGACCGTTGGGGTCCCTTCCAACTCTGTAATTCTATCCTTCTCTGTTCTTGCATCTCAAAACCCCACTGTAAAAATAATTCACCTCTCCCATCTCCAGTATTTCATGCCACCCCTCTTTATATCCTTAGACTGTTTTCCTTACCTATAAAGTGACATGAAGCAGTCACTGCCCCACATGATCTTTCTACCCTTATTTCCTCTAATGTACTAACCCATGACCTTTGCACCTCCCATGCAGACAAAGGTAAGGCAACTGCAGGGAGCAATTACTCAGATTCTGGAGAAGGAGAAGGGGGTGAATTGAAAATTTCCATTCAAACCATATAGCAAAGCAGAGATTGGATTAACCTGAAAAATTTTGAGCCAGAAAAAAAAATGCTCACAAAAGCAGATTACTGAATTGAATGGTCCTTACAAATAGATTAGACCCTGAGCGGTGAGCTCCTAATCACACTTGTTCTTCCATTTTTGGAGTGTAAATCCACAGAGTGATCCATTTTACAGTTGTACACCAATTCAAAGCAATATTTATTTTGGTGGATACAATTTCCTTGATTTTCTGATCTAAATACGTTAAGGACATTTTATCGCCACATGAATGCTTTCTGCAGCCACCTGCAATTTAATTTCCAGTACAGGCAGCAAGACAGAGTCCCAGGTGGCACATCTCTCCCCCCCACACACACACACACCTTGCAGAATCCTTCATCCCAATGATAAGGGGTTTTTAGGTCACCCTTGGGTTGTTTTCTAATTCATGGTAGTCTCTTTATAGTTCAAGGTGGCAGCTGCAAAAATAGTGTCATTTTGTGCTCCTGTCTTGTGGCACTTTACCCACACTGCCAGCTGCTCAATAAAACAGGCTGCAAAAGAACTGGCATAAGAGAAATCTGTCTGCGGAAGCAGAAAGTTGCCTTCTTCTCTGCAGCCAGAGCATAAACATTAAGCGAAAGGCACTTCAAAAAAAGAAGGAAATAAAACCAAGTGGGAAGACCAAGAAAGCCATGAAACAGAACAGGCTGGCAAAATCCCCTACATTAATATAAATATTTAACTATTGTGCTACGAAGAGATAGACTAATAAGATTGCATAATGGCTTCCCCTGGTAACAAAGGATGAGCCCCTCCCTGCCTTGGCACTGCCTTCACAGAATTTGTAAAGCAACGTAAAAGGGAAATTAGTGCGGGTCCAGAACTCCTAGTCAATTAGAAGAAGAAAAATGCACATTGATTTTTTTTTGCACCCAATGATCCCTATTCAGTCATTCAAAATCATATAATATGAAAGGAATAGAGGGGAAATGGGTTTTTTATTTGCAGTTCTGTTCCATGACTTACACATGCTAAGCTGAAGTTCTGACTAGTGCTGATCACATTCGTTCTCTCTCTCCCTTTCTCCTTCTTTCTCTCTCGCACACACACTTCAATAAAAAGTATTTCCCTGTATGACAATTTGAATTGATTCTGATAAAATGAGCTATAAATGAAACTCCTAAATTCAAGTCTGACCCATGCCACCATGGGAGAATTATTTCTAACACTTTTTAAAAATAAATAAATAAATAGGCTTGTTTCAATACTTACATTTTTAACAGGAAAAATAAGTTTTGAAACAAACATAAATAAATGAAGGTCTTACTTTTGGTAACTCAAAAGTTCTAAAATGGCAGCCTTAAACTTCCCATAACTACTGACAATCAGTTAGTGAATGACTAATGTAAAGTGTTCCAGTTCATTTAATTTGTAATTAATCAAAATCATTGAAGTCATAAATCAAAGCTTGACAACGTAATTCAGATTATGATTAATTGTTCTGAGGTTCCTAGCTGCCAACGATAAAGTAATAGAAAATGTGTCTGTAGTGGGATGGTCAACCCATGATTTTTACACACTTTTGTAAAAGTAGAGAGACTTCTATAAAAGGAGTCAGGGCAATATATACTAAACAGTCAGTCAAATTGATAGTAAATAATGTCTTGATTGAGAATTGCAAAAGAACTAAAGGAACAAGACTGCCCATTGTTGTTTATATTAGTTTTAGAAGTATTGGCACAAATAATAAGATGTAACAAAGAAATTAAAGGTATAAGTGAGACAGAGACAATATACCTAAAAGCATTCACAAAAATGGTGATATCTCTAGAAGAACCAATACAGTGGTACCTTGGTTTACAACCATAATCCGTTCCAGAGGTCCATTCATAAACCAAAACTGTAACCCAAGGAGCGCTTTCACCAATGGGGCCTCTAAAAAATTTTTGTTCGTAATCCCCCCTCCCCAAAAGGGTTGTAATCCAGAAAAAGTTTGCAAACCGGGACACACACTTCCGGGTTTGACGTGTTTGTAATCCAAAACGTATGCAAACCAGTCTGTTTGCAAACCAAGGTACCACTGTAGAGTCAATTCTCAAAGTATTACAAGAGATAAAAAAAGTGGGGGAGTGTAGCAGGTCTTAAGATTAATAAAGACAAAACCAAACTCTAGGTAAAAAAAAAAGAATGAAGAGAGCAAAAATAAATTATAAGATGTGTCAGGACAAAGATTGAAAGGAAAGTTGTCAAGTATCTAAGAGAAAACTACATGAAAATGTTATATAGATGGGATCTAACACAAATTGGAAAAAAGGTACAAATCGAAATCAAATAAGTGTTGGAAATGCAAAGAGAAAGAAGGTATATTTTATCATATGTGGTGGTCTTGTAGTAAAGTTAAAGCTTACTGGGAAATGAAATATTACAAATTTAAAAAATGATTAAATTAACATTTGTAAAAAAAAACAAAAAAACAAAGCTTTCCTTTTGAGAATTATAGGGGTAAAACTACCTAAGCAGTACAGAAATGTATTCATGGATGCAACTACAGCGGCAAGAATGCTATTTGCCCAAAAGTGGAAAGAAGTTCCAATGAAAACAGAATGGATACAGTCGTACCTCAGGTTACGTACGCTCCAGGTTGCGTACTTTTTGGATTACAAACTCTGCTAACCCGGAAGTGCAACCCGACACGCGCGCGATTTATGCATGCGCAGAGCGTTTTTCGCGTTTTTTTCTGTTTCCCCCCCCCCCAGGTTTTTTTGATCTGCACATACGCAGAATGAATTGTTCGGGTTACGTCCTTTTCGGGTTACGTACTGTAACCCGGAACAGATTAAGTACATAACCTGGGGTACCACTGTACAAAACTTATGGAATATGCAGAAATGGCGAAACTTGCCAGAAATAAGAAATCAAGATAACAAACTTTTTATAAAAGAATGGAAATGGTTTATTGAATATTTACTGTAAAGTTCGTGTGAAGGTGCTTCACGAGTAACGGAGCAGGAGCCCAAACAGTCTTTTGCAGTTTAATTGTGCAAACTATTTACAGTGCAGAGCTACAAAAAGCATGTCTGTCTCAGTTGCTGGCAGAATCCAGGAGTGGCCCCTTCCGGCTTTCCCCCCAGCAGAATAACTTCGGCACCCCAAGTCTCCTCCTACCCTCCTTGCATTTCATCCCTCTGCGCAACTGGGGTGCCGGGTCTCAGCACAGGGTCTCAGCAACATCCCCAAGCCCTCTCCCCGCCAGGCTCCCTGCTTGTGGCTCCTGGCTAGAAGAGGCGCTGGGGCTCTCAGTGGCATCCCTAAGTCCTCTCCCCGCCTGGCTGGTTCCTTCCCCCCCACTGGAGGTGTGGCAGCTTTCCCCGCTGCAATAGGTGCTGCTGCTGAATTGGCGTTGGGGCTCTCTGTATGCTAACGGACCCTCCGTTCTCCTCAGCGGGCCAGGTGGCAGTTCTCTGACATTTACAAACAAACTGAAAACAGATAAGGACATTGGCAGGATTATTGTAATAACCTGCAGTTTCATAAGAGCATATATCTAAAGTAGATGGATAAAAGAGTAAGTTAAGTGAGAATATGCAGGAAATGTAAAATAATAATAATAATAATAATAATAATAATAATAATAATAATAATTAAGGAACCACAGAAAGAGGAAAGAAGTCAAGTTTTGAAATGTTAGAATGATTATAAAACTATTGAAATGTATATAATTGGAAACCAGATTTTTTAAACAACAACAACAACAACATGGTTTTATTTCCATGATCAAAGATAAACGACTGTTCCATTTCCCCTCAGGGTTCAAAAATGAAATCCTACAGCAGCTGAGTTTTTAAGTGGTTCACAGTCCTAATTCAGGTACCAGATATAAAAATTGGGGGGTCTTTCCAAAACTGTCTTTACTGGACAACAAGGCAAACAGATGCCAACAACAGATGCAAAGTAACACATCAGAATTTGTCTCCGAGGACTTTGATGGGAACTCGCAGCCATGAGCTGCTTCCCCATCTCAGATTCCAGATGGGCACACATGCATCTAAAAGGAAGATGGGGTATGGAAACATTACACACATGTGGAGGGAGAGGTGTCACCTACTTAAATATGCAGCATACACAATTTGCGGAAGAGGGGTTATTTGTTGGTTTTTGTACTTATGTATTTTGTGTTACTTTGTATTTTTATGAACTGATCTTGAAATGTATGGTGTACATATTTAATATAAATATATGAGAATACAGTGGTACCTTGGTTCTCAAACTTAATCCGTTCCAGAAGTCCGTTCCAAAACCAAAGCGTTTCAAAACCAAGGTGCGCTTTCCCATAGAAAGTAATGCAAAACGGATTAATCCGTTCCAGACTTTTAAAAACAATCCCTAAAACAGGAATGTAACATGAATTTTACTATCTAACGAGACCACTGATCCATAAAATGAAAGCAATAAACAATGTACTGCAATCACAATCAATCAGTAGCTGAACTGGGTTCCACACTGTCACACAAAAAAGCCACAAAAATAGAAGTGCAAAATAAATAGCAAAAACCGACAGACCTCAGCGTAACACTCAACATGGAAGTGTGGCATTCAAATCAGAAGTGTAACACTCAAAACGGAGCATGTTCGGCTTCCAAAAAAAGTTTGCAAACCGGAACACTTACTTCCAGGTTTGCATGTTTGGGTTCCAAGTTGTTTGAGTACAAAGGCATTTGAGAGCCAAGGTACCACTGTATTGACTCTCAGACTGATCCACAAAACAAGCAGCTTCCAAATGTTATGCTGTCTGTGTGGAAGCACTAGAATGTCAAATAGTAATGGCATCTTTAGTACTTAGTAGAATAGCCTTTTGCTGCTATGACCTGCTGCAAATGGGATGCATAGCCAGACAGCAGCTTCCGGCAGCATTCATTGGGAATCTGAGCCCGTTCCTCCCACTAGAGATTTTCTATGGGGTTCAAGTCAGGTGACTGTGAGTGATAGCCACTGTAGAACCTTCCAGGACTTCTTCTGCAACCAAGCCTTAGTGGAATTTGAGGTATCCTTGGCATGACGTTTCCTCCCAGGATTTCCCGATACTTCAATGAATCCATTGTGCCTTCCACACGCTGCAAGTTTCCAGTGCAAGAGGATGCAAAGCAGCCCGAAAGCATCATTGAGCCACCACCATACTTCACTGTAGTCAGAGTATTCTTTTCAGCATATGCTGTATACTGCTTCCTTCAGACATAGCGCTGATCCATGGGGTCGAAAGCTCCCATTTGGTTTCATCGCTCCATGGAACAGCATCCCAAAACCTCTGTAGCTTATTTATATGATTTTGAGCATACTGGAGCCGAATTTTATTGTGCTTGTGGGTCAGTAGTGGTATACGTCTTGGAGCTCTGGCATGGAAACCTTCTGCTTTTAGTGTGCTTTACTGTGCTCACTGAAATCTCAGTGCCTGCTGCCACCAAGTCTTGCTGCAACTCCTTTGCAGTCACTCAAGGGTTTCCCCCATCTGGTTGCTGCCGCAGATAGCTTGCCTTTTCTGCCCTGTCCTGGTAGTGTAGCCACTGTTCCTTTCACTTGGAACTTGAGAACTATTGCTTCCAACGGTGTCTCTGGGAACACCTAGTGTCTTCACTATTTTCTTGTATCCAGCTCCTTGTTTGTGAAGGGTGATAATCTCTTCTTTTACCTTCTTGGATCATTCTCTTGATTTGCCCAATATTTCTAACATGCAGCCAAATTTGACATTCAGCAAACCCCTAGCCAGTTCAGGTATTTCATGTATTCCAGCTCAAGCACACCTGGTGCAACTATAGAAGCCCTTAATTAGTTGCATCTGGTGTGCTTGAGAAGAAGAAGAAGAAGAAGAAGAAGAAGAAGAAGAAGAAGAAGAAGAAGAAGAAGAAGAAGAAGAGTTTGGATTTGATATCCCGCTTTATCACTACCCGAAGGAGTCTCAAAGCAGCTAACATTCTCCTTTCCCTTCCTCCCCCACAACAAACACTCTGTGAGGTGAGTGGGGCTGAGAGACTTCAGAGAAGTGTGACTAGCCCAAGGTCACTCAGCAGCTGCATGTGGAGGAGCGGGGAAGCGAACCCGGTTCCCCAGATTTCGAGACCACCACTCTTAACCACTACACCACACTGACACAACACCTGTTGTATTTGTGCCGTTGTGAGGGATTGTATTCAGGTGGTTGAATAATAATAAGACTGGAACAGCCTGTATAAGCTGCAATTTCAGCTGAATTTGGGGAGACCACTTGAAGCATTGTTGTGTTGAGCTATTTCAATTGTTTTTGTTTGATTTGTCCATTGTAAACAGCTGAAAGTCTGTAAATTTAGATAATAAACCTGACTTGCAACAGGAGTTGAATAATTTCGATTGCAACTGTATGTAAAGCCTTGCAATTTCAGCTCCCTTGGCTTTCCAGTTTTACTTAAATTACCAAAAGCATTCAATAGGCCATGCCTTGATTCACTTTGGTCCATAGCTAACTTTACTGATATGTTTTGTTGCCAGCAGGATGTTGTTTGTTTGTTTTAACCCATGCTGTTTTCTGGGGTCTGTTCTCTGGGTATTTTGGGTATGGTTTTTATTGTAATGTACTTACATTTTTCTTCTTCCGGTTCTAAGGTTTACTTTATGGTTTTTTAAGCTCTCTTAAGTTGCTTAGCAAGGGACTAATAAATTGAAATAACAGCAATAATAAGGCGAGATTACAATATTTTTATAGAATGTGCACAGATGGAATGTAGTGGGGGGGGGAATTGATCCAAAAGCTGAATTGGCCTCAGCACTTAGGATTTCATGAAATGCTGCATCCATGGGCGGATGCAGTCGGTTACAAAAAAAATGCCCAAGTGAATGAGCAATAGAACAACACATATAAACATGAAATTAAATCGTTTTTACTTAAATACAGTGTCTTTGGCATTAATTTGCAGGTGTTAAAATTTGAAATAGGCAGTGTTCCTTAAATGTGTATAAAATATGGACCTTTAAATCACCTCACACTGACAAGTCTGACAACAGTTTGTTGTTCTTGTACAGAATTGTAGTTCTTGAAGCTGGTATAAATATCTACAGTTTTGTTCCATTTCCCCCCCCCCCAACATACCATCCATGGCATCTAGGGTAGCTGCATGCTGTAACACTGACAGATCTGCAGGTAATATACTGTTTGATGAAGTCTTTTCCTGATCATAATATTTCTGAAGATGACAATTTCTCTGTGATAATGAAAGGCGCTGTAATGACTGGATTCGCAACACTGAGATCCAAGAATAATAATTCAGCTGTCACAAAAACTAGTGTAGATTAGGAAACTGTCAGAAGGTGAGGAAACAAGGCTCACTGATTGCTTTGTACCCTTTCCATATATCTCAAAACAATGACCATTTAAAAAAAACCCAGAAACTGGGGGAAATGATTGAGCAATCCAAAACACAAGAACAGCAGGCTGGATCAGTCCAATGGAACATCTAGTTCAGCATCATCTTCTCACTGTGGCCAACCAGATGCCCATGGGAAACTGGAAAGCAGGACGTGTGGACAAGAGCACTGTGGCCACCTGCAATTCCCAGAAACTGACATTCAGAGGCACAATGCCTCTGAAACAGAAGTGGTGCATAGTCATTGTGGCTAGTAGCCATTGTGTTAGGAACGTCCCTTCCCAGAGCGACAGCGAGGACTCTGAAGAGGAGGGGTGGCAGGCTGGGGGGAAACAGAGGCTTCCTTCCTTTCCATGCTGTAAGTGATGCAAGCCCCTTCTGTCCTGGAGTGCCGGCTGTAAATTCCCAAGATAGCATAGGTCAGACAGAGGCAGGTTCAGAGAAACTGCAGCCTTTAGAGACAGCTCCAGAGGGGGGTGGGCAAACTGCCCCCAAGTCCCCACGGACACACCAAAGGAGTAGGGTCCAGGCTTGGCGTCAGTCCAACAGGAGGAGGGGCGGCCGATGGAGGATATTCTGTTGGCAGAGGACCCGCCCTTTAGTGAGCTCAACATCATCCTCAGCAGATGATTGAGCTGAGAGCTCAGACTGAAACTACTGTGTAAATACTAATAAATCTAAGCGCAATTAAACCACCAGTTTGCTGTGTTCTTGGTGTAAGAGGGACATCTGTAATCCTGACACATTGATAGCTTTTTCCTCCATGAACTTGTCCAGTCCTTTTTTAAAGCTGCACAAGTTAGTGACCATCACTGCCTCCTGGGGGAGTGGGTTCCACAGTTTAAAAAGCTGGGTGGGTGGTAAGATTGATTACTGGAATGCAACTGTATCCAAGACCTCTGCTCCTGCCATAGAGTTTCTAGAGCCACCTTCCCCTTTCTGCTGTAAGTTGCAAAAACTGAGGGTGGGAGAGGTGGCAGCATTTGGGAGTCCCAGCAATGCCACAGCAGCAACTGGGGCAACTTACACATTTGGGTTGGGCAAGACTCCCTAGATTGGGGGTATCCATTTGGATGCCCTCCAGAAGTTGTGGACTACAACTCCAAACAGCCTTGACCGCTGCTAACACAGGCTGGGGCTGATGGGAACTGTAGGAAGAAGAAGAAGAAGAAGAAGAAGAAGAAGAAGAAGCAACCAAAATGGTTATTCCTCCTACAGAGAAAGACCTGGCTGGAAATGAATCCAAGAAAAATAATAATTATAACACACCACCCATCCCTATCTCTGTTTCAAAGTTCTAACACAATAATAGGGCTGTGAATTATTTCCATTCCTCTGTATCCTAAGAATTGTTTATATTCAGTTATTACTGTCTTGCATTAAAGGAGTTAGCCAGAATGTTAACTAAACCTATTGACTGAATTGACTGAATTGTCATTTGCCAGAAAGGGACTGATTCCTTAGACAAAGCTTGGCCATATTCATGAACTATACATGAAAGCATTTGTCTTCAAATGTGAAGTACAATTACCACAAGAAACTTACTGCACGGAGCATTTCATGAATTTTAACTTTTAACTTGGGGGGGAAATGTTCCATGCAATGCCCACTAGATGTCTCTATCACACAACAAAAAAATATAACAGGTAGCAAATTCCCACTGCTAAATTGATGAAAGAGACAGGGCAAGGAGTGTTTTACACACACACACACACACACACACACACACGTTATAAATTACACAAAGTAGCTATTATCATATTTTTGTTTTGTTTTATTTTTAAAGAAAGCAGAAGTTGACAATTTCACTGGAGGAATAGAGGGGCAAAGGCTATTTACCCCTTTCTGTCTGCATCTCCCCTCCCTACACACACACACACACACACACACACACAAACAAACACATGCTATGGAGAACTGAGTCCCTTCTAGCAAAAGACTGGGGGGGGGGGGGTGACAATAAAAGGAGCTGGAAGCAAAATGCTTAGGCATTTTGACTTTGCTGACTCTTCATTGACTGCATTTATCAATATCTTTATCTTCACCCTCTAACAACAGAAGCACAGCAGTTCAGTCAGGCTGATATTGGATGGGGGGGAATAAAGGTAAAGGGACCCCTGACCGTTAGGTCCAGTCGTGTCCGACTCTGGTGTTGCGGCGCTCATCTCGCTTTATTGGCCGAGGGAGCCGGCGTACAGCTTCCGGGTCATGTGGTCAGCATGACTAAGCCACTTCTAGTTAACAAGAGCAGCACACGGAAACGCTGTTTACCTTCCCACCGGAGCAGTACCTATTTATCTACTTGCACTTTGACGTGCTTTCAAACTACTAGGTTGGCAGGAGCAGGGACAGAGCAACGGAAGCTCACTCCATCGCAGGGATTCGAACCACTGACCTTCTGATCGGCGAGCCCTGGGCTCAGTGGTTTAGACCATAGCGCCACCCGCATGGAGGATACAAAAGGTTAAAAAAATAAAGAGAGGAGGAAAGCCAATGTGAGTACAGGTCACAAAGAGGCCTAAATTATTGAGGAGTTTTCTCCTGTTTCCAGCTGTATTTTCCAAGAACAATTGACTGACAGTTTTTCTGCTGCTGCTGCTGCTGCTTCTGTAATTATAGTGGCAATTATAGTGCATTTGTGCATCAATTTACACACAGGGGGTATTTTTCATGTCCAAAGTATATGGGCACGAGTGTACTTTGTAAAAGGTTGCAACAAAAAGGGTTCTTTTTCTGCATTACCACAGCTTTGCCTCCAGGCTTACGCCCGTTCTTTGTTCCTGTATCCATTTCTTTGCCATTGGCACTGTCAATACAGCATTGTTGAAAACAGTTGCTTTTATTCTATTGCTTCCTCTGTTACTGAGTAATTCTAGAATCACATTAGCAAAGAGGTTCCCATGATTTTCCGTTGTTGTTGCTTCTTTACTAGACTTTTCCCTGTGTTTACCATTCTAAACTTTCATGCCTCAGTTTGCATTTTAAAATACAAACACAATAGATCTGTTTATCAGTTATGGCAGAAGTCATTTGATATCCAGCAGTCCATGTGACACCTCCATGCTCAGAGTTGCCATCCAGCTGCCCGGCCTTCTGTCTTATACACCTATTTTAATCATGATGCTACGAGTTCATATTGCAATAGTCTCCTTTCTACATCCTGTCAAACTAAATAAGGTAAAAACAAAATAAAAAATTCTTTCCAGTAGCACCTTAGAGACCAACTAAGTTTGTTCTTGGTATGAGCTTTCGTGTGCATGCACACTTCTTCAGATAAGGTAAGTTAGGGTAAATGGAACTTCCAGCTTTAGAGGCAGTTGATCTCTGAATGCCAGGGACTGGGGACCAAAGGCAGGGGCGTCGCTAGGGGGTGGGGGGGCAACCGCTCCGTGTTCCAGGGGAGGGGGGGTGACTTTCAGCATGCCCACCCCACAACTCATAAGTTGCTCAGTGCAGCAGCTGGCTTACACAGCACACACTTTGCTTTTTCCTTCCTGCTGGGAAGAGCCACAGAAGCACAGATCTGCCCAGCCAGGGCTCCACCCAGCAGCCTGGCACATTTCACCAGGGCACTGCCCTCTCAGGAGGCACAAAGGTGCCATCTTCAAGGGGTGACATTTGGCACCTCCACCTAGAGCCTCAAGCACAAGCCAGAGCAAATCCAGTGGCTTTGGGCTTAGGACTCACCACAGCACTGCAAAAGCATTAGCTGTGCTTGCTTTACTCAGTACACCTGGACCTGGGGTACCATCCACCCACACCCCTTCAAGTCACAGTGAGCATTTTGCATTTCCCCACAATGCTTTGTGGCACCTCATTTGCATGAGGTGCCGCAAAGCATGGGGGGCGCAAAACACTCACTGTGACTTGAAGGGGTGTGGGCAGATGTGTGGGGGGGGGTTGACAAAAAAAATCCACACCGGGTACCACTTGGGCTTGCAACACCTCTGACCAAGGGCAGATTGGCTGATTTCCTGCAGGCATCTGGCTAGTCTCCTGTTAGAATTGGGAATCTGGATTAGGTTTACAAAGATATATAAAAGAGGAGTTTTATGAGGTTAAGGAAGAGGAAGGTTATGTGGTTCACTAGTGAACAAAAAGCTTCCTGCAGTGCCTGTTATGAGAGCCACAATCAATTGATCGAAAATGATCAGCTTGCTTTGTTTCAAGCATTCATGGTTTTGTTTTTGTGAATGTGCATTCTTGAAATGCCTTTTTTTTTCTCCCACAGAAGAAAAAAAGGTTACATTTACATTATGTAAAGGTCACATTTACATGATCAATGTGCATACTCTCTTTAGGTATACTTCACTCTCCTTGTTTCAAGAGTCAGGATATTCTATTACCCTCTGTAATTTGCACTGCAACTTTATTCACTCAGTCATTAAAGGCATTTACACCCTACTCTTGAGCAGGAAAACTCCCACAGTGGCTTATGAATCAATAAAAACCAAGTCAGTTCCTACCCTCAGGCTTGCAGTCTAAAAATACATGACAGAAAATGAAATATTGGGTGAGGGTAGAGGAAAGAAGGGAAGCAAACTCAGGCACCAAATTCTTAATATTTCCATTAACCTTCCGACGTTCTTACATATGACCAGCTTGTCTGGAAATGGACTGTTCACAATTTAAAAACAAACAGGTCTTGGAAGCCCCTGAAGTGGGGATGACGACATGATAACCCAACCCTCCTGGAAGTGACTAAAAGACAATCAGTTGTTGGCCTTTCAGTAGGGGTGGAGAACCTGTGCCTCTTCATATGCTGTTGAACTCCATCTCCCATCAGCCCTGAACAACATGACCAATGGTCAGGGATGATAGGACTTGTAGTCACAACAACCTTTGGATGATCACAGCTTAACCCACCCCTGCCTCACTGCATGTATAGGGTACCTCCAGCCCACAAACCAAAGCAGGCTCACCAGCTGTTGAAATCTGGCCTGTAAGACAGTTCTCCCAAGCCACCTATGATATCAGGTGTGGAGCAGATAAAGGTGCAGCTGCAAGAGAACTGGAATATTTAAAGTATGTTCCTAATTGTTTGTTGGCAAGCAGAGCTTGTATTTGGCTCCCTTTAAAATTTGGTGCCCAATGCAGCCAGCCCTGCTAGGACTGCTTCGACTCAGGAACTCCTGAGTGGACCTCATCCCTGCTGAAAGCAGATTGCAGGTCGACACTAAATTCAAGTTAAGCACCGAGTGCAAGGCCCACGCAAATCAGGTCCACTCAGGGCCTCCTGATCGGAGCTCCTGCTTGAAACCAATATCTGCCCAAGAAGTTTGCAAGTTGGCACTGTGTTTAAAGGAAGAAAAGAATAACTAGGCATGCAGAGTGTGCTTCTGAATTTCCTTGACCTGACCTCAAGTGATTGACAAAGCGTTTCATGGATGACGGGATGTATCCATTTCACCATCCCCTGACCCAGCTGGGGACAGCAATAGCGAGTGGAGATGTGTGATCCTTGCTTTCTGCTTCTTGTCTAACTCACAAACTACTCAATCAATTACAGTAATTAGGAGAGTTCCACTGAGACCAAATAAGGGATTTAAAGTAATCAGCTTTTGAGCTCATGCCAAAACCAGCCACCTAGTCTGAGGAATACTAAAAAGCACAGGTGCAAAACAGCACACATGTGTCAAAACTCACTTTGGTTTCAAGTGCAATCAAAGTCATAATTTATGGGGAAGGGGAGTTGGATTGTTCTAATGGCTTGAGAGAACTGCTGGTTTTATTTATATTCTGATTTTTTAAATGTGATTTTTAACTTTGCCTTTTTTAAAAAAACTCCTTTTGACAACTGTAAGGTATATTTTATATTATCTGTAAACTGCTTAGAGGTTTAGATTGAAGCAGTATGCAAATTATGTGAAATAAAAATAAATTGGTTAGCTGCTAAACCCATTGTATCTCATTAAAGTGTTCCTTTTTTTAGGTAGCATGGAACCTATATACTCAAATCACTAAATGCATCTTCTACATTTTGGTGTCCTAGAATAAAGTAACCAGCAGAATATGTGTTCCTCTAGAAGAAGTACAGTAACTGCCACAATCTAACCTCAACTTTTAAGGTGCACTTTAAGTAGTGATGTATTAAATACTGAATGCAGGATAAAAGGAAAGAGGCATATAAGTTTTTAAAAAGATTGAAAATACAAAGTTTCATGTAATGGATTTCTAAGTTTTGGTATCTGCACAAATGATCCTTCCAGACTAATAAATTACATTTCTGGCTGCTACACAAAACAACAATTGCTCTGCAGAAATATCCAGATAGCAGTTTTGGGGTTTCTGAGATGCAAACAACCAAAGTTAAAATACATGCCAGTCCTCATTTTGTAAAGTGTAATTGATGATTCAGTTCTTTAAAAGTCTACTTTCCAGGATGGCCTGCTGCTTTCTAATATTTTCCCTGTCATCAGAAGTTCCAATCCTGTCTTATTTAAAGAGAAAGTTGTTCTCATTACTTTATTCTAGAAGATTTATTTTGACCTTCATCTGAAATCTTTGTAATGCAAAGTTCACATTATACTGGTCTGTTTGATAGCTTTAACACATACATGCAAGACCCAAGAGCAATTTCAGAAATGTAGGCAGCAGCTGAAGCTATAAAAGGATGATGTTTATGTTTCAAGGGAAATACAAGGCTTATTTTTGAAGGCCATATATAGTAACCTCACGAAATATCTCATGTACCTCAAGAACAAAAAAGTGCAAAGGAAGCAAGTCACTCATACATAAATTGGGAATATTATAATATTAATAATGCACAATCACTTCCCCTTTTTAAACAACTTACAAATTATACTAGAGAGATAAAATGACATTTCTCAAGCCCATCAAAAAAAACGAGAAAATTACCTGTAGTTAGAAGGATGCAAGTAAAATACAGCAATGTAGAGTATCTGCTGGAAGCTCTGCATAGTGCCCTCCATCCTATTTGTTATTGTGTTTATTATGATGCAACACAATGTCCCCTGTTGGTGTTCAGTGCAGTCCTTTCTGGATGGCATTGACTAGCATTAGCTTGAAGCTGCCAAGCATCAGGTGATTTTAGTGAGCTTAAAATGTGCAGTGCATATTACCATGTGGGAAATGGGGAGGGAGGGGATTTTCTACCAGTTCCAGAACATGATCAGACTAAAGTAGCATATATTTGGGAAATTCCTCTCATTGCTGTAGACATTTTGTATAACGTGTATACTAGCCTAAACATATGAGACTATAGGATCATGTGTTATAGTCTCTACCTGCTCTGGTGTTGGTTTCTTAATTATTTTATGTAAAGCCATCATTGATGCCAAGTAAATTCATCACACATTAGCTGCAGGAACCCTCAATGGAAGGAACCCTCAGTCGGTCAAGGCTTATGATACACTGGCAGGAAAAGCCAGAAAGAGTTTTATACTACTTATCTAGCTATACTGTACACTAATTTATAGGCTGCCTTTTTGAGAATAGCCCACAAGGGGCAACATAAGTAAAAGTAAAAGGCACAATTCATTACAATGCAATACAAAACCAAACCAAACCAAACCAAAAAGCTAATAATTTATTTATGTAATTACAAATTTAATTGTAATGAAAATAAATCCTGGCAGATAAAAGTAATACACGCTAAAACACCACTACAAATTAAAAACATACAGTAAGGCCTAAATTAACAAAAAAAGTGGGACAAACTAAATACATTTTTAAAACCATCTGCACTTCTATGGGGAGGGAGTTCCACAATCTGGGGACTACTAAAGGAAAAACTGTATCTCTCATGCACAGAAACTAAATTAATTATAAAGGTGTATGCCTACAAGGAAAATCTTAGTGCCAGGTAGGCTTGTAGGAGATCTTTCGGATAACATGATCCCAATAGTTTAGGGCTTTGTATCAGGGTCAGACCTAATATTAGGCTGGGTAAGGCACCTGCCTTGGGTGGTAGATGCTGGAGGCAGGAAGTGGCAGGAAGTTACTCGAGGACATAGCTGTACATACCAAGCGGTCCGTTCCGCCCCTCCTCAGCTAATGTGCTACACTTAGATGTGATAAAGATGCAGTGCCATCACCAGCACTAAAGGAAGATTCAACTGCTGGTCCAGTTGGTTAGGCATATGGAAAGAATAGAAGACATCTTCTTATTTTGTGCCTTAAGACCCAGAATGTTTGAGGCCAGTCCTGCATACTGTTTTTCACTGTGTTGTATTAATTCCAACTTTAGCCTTCACTCCTAGACACCCAGAAATCATTGCAATATGAAAGTAAACACCCCCTCTTTCTTTTCATGCAAGCTGAAAAACACACACTTACATCAAATTCATTCAGTGCTGCAGCGAGTTCCCCAATGCCAGTGTGCCCCTTGTTTTCATCAGTTGGTGAGGTGGCCTGAGCAGCATTTGAGATGCCAGCAATAGCTTCTTGGACTTGCTTAAAGACGTAATCCCGGTTAGCTCTGGTTGCTGCTACGTCAGGGTGACGGAGGAAAGCCTGAGAAGCAGTATAAAGCATGGTGGCATTCTTCTTCAGGGCACCACGAGCAGCAGCCATTTCATCCCGACAGTGGGGATCCTTGAGTTCCTGTTGCAAAATATACAGACATACATATAAGCATGGGATTCCCTCCCCCCCCCCCCTTCAACCAATGGTTTGGAGGAAATGTTAAAAGTCTGGTTTGGACCCTCTGCTTTCTCCAAGGAGCTCAGGGAGTAGACATTGGTGATACTCTCATTTTATTTTTGCAACTATCCCATGAGATGTGCTTGGCTGAGGGACTGTGATATACCCATGATCACTCAGCAAACCTAATGGGTGAATAGCTGTTATGAACCCCGGTTATCCAAGTCAAACTGTTTGCCCAAATTGGCTCTCTGCTGCTTGATAGATATGGATAAGGGGAATGGCACCTTCATAGGGGGGGGGGGGAATGCATCTATGGATCTTCAAGGGGGAAACCAAATTAATTCAGAACCGAGAATATAACACCTCAGTTCTTCTCTTCAAGAGCCCTAAAACTATCTTCTATGGATATATGAGGGGCTCCTGGCAGTCTTACATCCTAACAGGAACAGTAGCTGCATCAACTATATGAGCAGGACTGCTGACAAGGTCCAAGCAATTGCAGCTGCTCAAAAAAGGACAGTCTTGATCATGTGGGGGTGTGGGGGTGGGGTAGATACCAAGTCTCCACACAATTCCTAACCTGCAAGCTCCAACAGGTCATCATTAGGGACTTTCGAACATACAGTATGAACCAGGGCTATAACTTGGATAAGTGTGTCCAAAGTGTGTGCTCTATGAAAGGACTATGATAGACTTTCAGTGGAATTGAAAAGGCGAGTGATGTGGAGGTTGAAGCAAGGCTTCAGAATTAATTGCGTGCACATTTAAAATCTTGAGCAACATGACAAGCAAAATTGACTAGATAGACTACTTATTTTTATACCCAGAGGCTCTTTATGAACAATGGGAATATAACTGCAGATCATATTATATTATTACTTTTGAACCACTCTCTTTTTTGCCTTAATTAATGGGAAGAATGAGCCAAAGAGTCATCTTTTTAAACCATCGCAAGATTAACAATGTTTTGGCTCACACAAGGCATTATAGTTCTCATTAAAAGGAAGTACCGTATCTTTAGCTGTCTTGCCTCCTACACAGTGTCTTTTGTACCAAAAAAAGAAAAAGATTTTCTGTACCCAAGCCTTGAAGATATGGGTTAAACTTATATAATCCTCTGGCCTAATTTTCAGAAGTGCAAGCCCTCTGTTCCCATTGAAGCACTGCATGGCCCATTTGGGAAGGAAGCACATCATGATTAGGGTTCTTAAAAGGAGGACATTCAAAGTGCACGCAATGAATGAATCAGGCTGCTACCAGGGGAGGGGGCGGGGAAGTGTGTGTGTGTTTTTTCAAAGTGCTGCATAGCATTAAAAAACACACACACACACTTCCCCGCCCCCTCCCCTGGTAGCAGCCTGATTCATTCAGTCTGGTTTGAATCCGCTTCGAATGAAATTTTTCAGCTGAAAACCAGTATAACAAGATAACCTATTAGGGGTTTGCTTTTATCACACATCTGCATGTAAAGCATAATAAAATCATCATTACTACTGCACAGGAAGTTATGACTCATCTCAAGGTAGTTTGGTTATCTACAGGGGGTCACTGGTACCATGACATCTTCCAGAAATTACGATAAAGATGACTCCAAATAGAAGGTGAAGAGAGAAGGCCCAGAAGCATATCCACAACCACAGCAGGATTTTTATCTAACGTTGCGACTGAAGTTCATAATTCCCAGGCTCAGAAGTAGTACAGGCATCTCCCCACTTATGGGTGTTCGATTCATGTGTGATGGCATATAAGGATGCTGCCTTCTACTGAATCAGACCTGTGGCCCATTTAGCTCATTACTGTCTACAATGGCAGTAGAACTCCAGGGTTTCAGACAAGGACCTCTCCTAGCCCTATCTGCAGATGTCGGGGATTGAACAGGGGAATTTTTGCATGCACCACAGCTTCTCTACCACTGAGCTATGGCACTCCCCCAAAAGATGCCTTAGGATTGGTGACTGCACCATCACTCCAGTGACCTAACTGGAAATGCAATGGGATTTCTGAATCTGAAATTAGGCTCAAGGTAGACCCATCATATGATACAAGGAAGTTTCCTATGAGTACAGCTGCTCATGCTGTGCCGCTCTATAAGATTTATTCTATTTACTGTTGCATTTATATCCCACTTTTCCTCCCGGGAGCTCAAGATGGCATATGAGGTTATTTTTGGAATTGCTTTTCAGGGGGCTGAAGAGGCAGCAATGGGGAAGGATAACATCAGGAACCCCAGAATGCAGGGGCTCTTTGGAGCCTCACCCCCTTTCCCAGTCTCTGAAACCGATAAAAGATCTAGAATCTTTTCATACTATGTTGAAATAGTACTGTTTTCTTTTCTTCATTTACTGTTTTTAATTATATCTACCTGTTGTCTTCTAGCAGCTACATAGTTAAGCTTCACCATCTCTTTCCCAAATTCTTTGAAGCGGTTTGCAAGGTCTTGCTCATTTGTGGCATTCTTCACAGCTTCTAATGCTTCTTCTACCTATAAGGGAGAAAAATATGAGAGAGGGTTAAATTCCTGCCAGCTGATTTTCAGATATTATTTATAGCACAAGGCAGCCTAATAGCTGTTTCACACATTACAGATTTGGCAAATACCTGCCTATACCCTGTATCACAAGAAGCAAATAAATATTCACGCACAATTTAATTAAAGGTTAAATACCTGCAAACATAGATACAGTGTGCATTTCATGTGAAAAGTATTGCATGGTTATTTGGATTTATGCATTAGCATGCACCTGCTTATAACCCATAACACAGACATCCACAACCAGGTGGCCTTTAGGCTTTTGGGAATACAACTCCTCTCATCCCTGGCTATTGGCCATGCTACCTGGGGCTGATGGGAGTGGGACTTCAAATCAACAGGAAGGGACCAGGTTGGAGGTGTCTGTCATAATGTATGAAGCAGATATCTCTGTGTGTTTTGCATGTACACTTCAAACAGTTGGGAAAGCAGACTACAGGGAAACATGCAGTGCTGAAACTATTTATGATATGCCATATGCTGTATAATCCACCCATTTGCAGTAACAAAAGAACAGCTCAAAATAAAGAATGGCAGCAGTGCAATCAGGATGATTTTGAACCTTCCATTTTTAACATGTGTGCTTCCACTCAATCTGTTGCAAAACTATTGGCAGAAAAGAACATACATCCATAGTTGTTTTCTGTTGCTATACGAAAGGAGCAACTCTGAAGTTGTCATCACAGTACCAATCCCCGACCCCCCCCCAAAAAAGAACCCTAAATTGCCATACTAAATTACTACTTCAGAATGGATCATGTAAAAGTTTGTCATTGTGGTGATTATGAAAAAGAATATCCAAATATGTATTCAGTTTGCTTGAAAAAATGGTTCTGCCCATGGATGACTACAGAGTGATTACAAATGATAATTTGGTCAGATAAAAAGGTTTACGTTTCACCTTTAAGAGGTGAAAAACACCATATACAGTATATCCATTCTAGGGTCAAAGTGCCTATTTGGACCATATATATGGATACAAAATGGCTGTAAAATAGCAATACCGGTCTGAGGTTTCATACACAGAATGATGTACCATTGGTAAAAAGGGAAGACCACACCAAACATGTCACCTTTGAGATATGAGTAATAAAAATGAGAGCCCTGAATGTGAATACCCTGCCTTTGAAAATCACTTCCCAGGAAGTCTCATCTGGTATCTTTTTGTGTGTGTGTGTGTGCCAACTGAAGTTTATTTATTTTTATTTGTTGTCCTGACTTTTCAGAATGGTGTGTGTGTGTGTGTGTGTGTGTTAATCTGGCTTTAAAAAAGGTTTTTCTGCCCCTGTCTTCTTCTGTTGTATTGCAATGACTTTTATTAATGCTCCCTTGTTTAAAACAATTAGAAAACTGCTTTGGGAGGTTATATGCCTAAACAGTGGCATGTAACAGCATGAACACATATACACACAAATAAGGTCAAGATAATAATTTTCAATACCCTCTGTAAAATATCATTTATGTTAATATTACCCCCTTAATTGCTAGAATGGTGAGATGGGATTTAGAAAATATACTCTGCCATACAAAAGCAGCATCTGGAGAAAATAATATTGGAATATGACCTGTGGTGCTTTAACCGTTCTTCTATGAGTTTCCAAAAAGCACAATGGTTAGAGGATTGGGGAAACCAACCAATTCCTATCAGTCCTTAGCCATATTTTGCTTGCTTCCGATTCTACAATTCTATGATTCCATGAGTCTACTCAATTGCAATATCTATCTATCAAGAAGAAAATCTCAAGGTTTTGGATAGAGAAAGCTGGATATATTGGAGAGATGATCTACTACGATTAGAGAAAAGCAACTTACTTGTATATTGATTAGAAAAATGGAGAGATAGCAAGGAGATAGCACACACCTAGGTTTTATGGATATTGTGGCATATGGGATAAACTACAAGGAAACGGTTGTTGTTTTATTGTCTTGAATTGGCACAATTCCAATTTATTATTTTACTGGAAACGTAGCTATTGGAGGAAAATCAAGTTGATAAATACAATATATATGGTTTACACAATTCTTGTGAGATTAATGTAAAGGAGGTTTGGTCACCTTAATTTCAGTCAAGCTATGCATAACTTTTACAGTGTTGTTCATCACTTTCTCCTGCCTCTCTCATACTACAGGTGTCATAACATTTCATACAGAAGGTTATTCAAAAAGGATTGCCTTCTATCTGAACTACTGTAATACTGTATGTGAGGTTGCCCTTGAAAATTGCCCAGAGACTGCATCTAATGCAGAATGCAGCTGCTAACCTGTTAAGTGGTGTGGTCCGATGCGACCATGGGTCACTAGTCCTGTAAGTGCTGCACTAGCTGCCAGTGAGCTACCAGCCCCACCAAGATGTTAGTAGTAGCATATAGAGCCCTAAATGGCTTGGGATCCAAGTACCTAAATGTGCACCTTACCCAATCCCAACATCTTTGACACTATGATTTGCCAGTGATGCCTTGTTGGTGGTACCCCCACTGGGGCTGCCCAGCTGGGTGTTGACCTGTGGCAGTTCCCCATTTGCAGAATGCCCTCCAAAGTGAGGTGCATTGTCTCCCTCATTATTGACTCCAGGGTAAATTTAATAGCATTCCTGTTTACCCAGACATTTGATGGCTGGAAGATACTGTTCCTGGCAATCCTGAAATCATTGGCCAAAAGAATGTGTTTCTTTTTAACTGTTTTTAATGTTTTTGGTTTCAGAATATTTTTAATGATAATGTTATTGATGTGTTTCCTGCCCTGGGTTCATTTGAGCCAAAGGATGGGATATAATTGAAATAATAATAGTAGGAAGAGGGAGACACAGGAAGAACTGGACAATGTGTTAAGAAAAACAAATGACATTAGATCAGATTTTCTAATTTATTGGCTGGTAACCTACATTATTTAGGCAACCTGGAATTAAGCCATTTGTGAAAATGCAAGCATCGTAGTAGAAGATATAAATGAGCAGTCAGAAAGAACATCCAGGTACAGCCTTTTTAACGGGGACAGCCACTTTCAACTCAAAATGGCATATAAACACCAGATGAATATCTGTAATAGTGGAGGAAGTGATGATTCACTGGGGAATTTTGCTTTCATTTATGTACAAGGAGACAGTGTGATTTGTGCTTTGATAAAAATATATTTTCACACTGTGATGCAGAATGTGGCAGCCGGGTCATGGATCTGTGCTGAAAAATGAGATTTGTCTTTAAGGATATGTACAGCCAGACTGTTTGCTACTGGGCCAAATTTAAGGTGCTGACTTATATAAAGCACTAGAAGCCTTGTTACCTGCCATCTTGTGCCTTAAATGAGCAGCAGAGGCATGCTAAGAGATTAGGCCAGTGTAAAAGACTGATTGTTGCAGCTTTCTCAGAATTTCTGATTTATTTAGTGTCTTCAGGTCAAATGGCAGAATAACAAGCTGCCCAAGTTAGGGGTAGGTGGCACTGAATGCAGTGGTTCCAGTCCTATTTGGTTGTTTTCAGAGAGTGATGCTTAGGGAGTATTATTTGGTCCCATGGAGCCTTTAGTGTGGGGTACCTCAGGGCTCAATTTAATCTCCTATGCTATTTAATATCTACATGAAATTGCTGAGTAGGGTTATCCGGAGTTTTGAAGTGCATTGTCAGCAATATGCTCATAACACACAGCTCTATTTCTCCTTTACATATGCAGGTACGGCAGTGGATGTGGTGGACCAGTGTCTTGCCTTGGTGATGAACTGGATGAGAGCCAACAAACTGAAACTAATTCCAGATAAGACTAAAGCACTGTTAGTGGTTCCCTAGACCAGATGGATGGAAGACTGCCTGCTCTTGAAGTAGTTGGTGCATAGATTGAGGGTACTTCTGGTTCCTTTGTTGTCAATTGAGGCCCAGGTAGGCTCAGTGGCACAGACTGCTTTCCATCCAGAGATGCATTTTAAATAAAAGGACACATTCTACTCATGTAAAAACACGCTGATTCCCGGACCATCCATGAGCCGGATTGAGAATGGCCTTAGGTTGCCTACCCCTGATCTAAGTCTACTGACTGCTGTTTTGCTCCAAATTGCTTGGCTGGAATTTCCTTCTTTTACTGACTGCAAGGACCCATGGGGGACTTGTACCCCGATGAGCTGGGCTGTTGAGCAGTCTCTGAACCCAGAATTTTCTTTAACCGGTGGCACTGATGACAGCCTGAGACTAACAGGAGGTCTGCAGCATCCTCTATACAAAAGGCAGTGCCAGAGGTTCAATAACTGGAAAATTTCACTAGATCAATACCACCCTTTTATCTCCACTCCCCCAAAAGAAAGAAGTTGTGATTCCAGCAGAAATCTTTGAAGCAAAATCCAACCCAGTTATATTTATTAACAACATAAGTACAGCCTCAAAGGGATGGGAATCTACCATTGCTATGTCATTCCTTTAAAAGGGAAGCTAAAACTATTTCAAAATCTGCCTGCTTATTTTTTAACTGGCATTGCTCCTAAAATTGGTCAAGGTAAGTCATAGTCTGGTTTACCATGCCATGTGAACATAATCATTGGTAATCAACTACCTCATTTTGAAAATTGGACAAATTATAGCAGAAGGCAAGAAGGATTCTGCACATGGAAAAGTACCATCAATCAATGCTTTGTTTTAGATCATTTGATTTAAGAATATGTCGAAAGAACAAGACAAGAGCTATATGTAGCTTTTACTGATTTAGCGTTGGCCTTTGACCAGGTCAATAAAGAACAGCTCTAGTTTAAACTTTTAAATACCAACATAGATAAGCATCAGCCCTGAAGAAAACTCTATACAGGAACAGAACAGACATTTAGAGTGAGTTTCTCAGAGTATATTCCCCACAGGGATGCCTTTTGGCGCTCTCTCAATTTTTTATGTCAACAATATAGAAGATTGCAAAGGCCATCAATATTTCCCAGCTAGCAGAAACGATTCTAAGCTTTCAGACTTATTGTGCATCAGTAGCCCTCATTTGTACAATACAAATAAGGGACTACTTGGATATTTGTGAGAGTTTTGTTAAAGAGAAAAAAATGTTAAATTACAGTAAAATGAAAACAGTAGTATTAGAAAAATGACTAGTGGTTTACAAATGGAAAACCAATTGGGTTAATTTTAATATTTATGGATCCAGTTAGAAGGAAATTATTGGGTTGGTCACTCAGCAACGAAGTAGCTATGGGTATTTTAATTAATTAAAGCAGTTACAAATTTTGTACAGGGTAAAGTGGAAGGGTGTGTGTGTGTGATCTATTAATTTCAGCATCAAATACCAGTAGCTTTGCTAGGAACTTTTGAGTATATGATCTAATCAGCAGAACTACGGGCATGACTCATTTAACAATGATAGAAAAAAAGCAACATTATTTTCTGAGACTTCCTAATAGCAATGTTGAAAGCCAAGACTGGCTAGTGTGCCTGGGCATTAGTCCTGTAGCATTACTCCTGTGGTAGTAGCTGAACGATGCAAAAAGTGGTGTGTGTTTTTGGAACAGCAAGCAAATATCAAAGAATTGTGAAGTGTAGTGGGGGGTGCTGTTACAAACAAAACATTTAAAAAGCTACCTTTCTACCAG
This sequence comes from Lacerta agilis, assembly GCF_009819535.1. Lineage (NCBI taxonomy): Eukaryota > Metazoa > Chordata > Lepidosauria > Squamata > Lacertidae > Lacerta > Lacerta agilis. The sequence goes on from NC_046320.1 coordinate 67,102,700, forward strand.
TAAGATGGGGGGGGGGCAGGAAGGAAACAAGGTCAGAAGGGGGCCATGGTTGGAAAAAGGTTGAGAAATATTGGTGTATACCACCAGATTAGTTAACAAGCCAAGTAAAAGAAGCTGTTAGAGGCAAGAAGGCTTCCTGCAAATGAGGGAAACAAAAAGGAACCCAAACAAATATGATCAGACAGTGAGAGTTGCAGAAAGAAAGAAAGAAAGAAAGAAAGAAAGAAAGAAAGAAAGAAAGAAAGAAAGATGTGAGGAGCACATTGCAAAAAAATAAATAAATCCCATAATGACCAGCAACAGCAAAATATGTTCATAGCAGAAGACTGGCTAGGGAGACTGTTGGACCTTTGGATTACAAGGGAGTTGGAAGTGTGCTGAAGGAGAGTGAGGAGACTGCAGAGATGCTGAATTAATACTTGGTATCTGTCTCCACAGCAGAAGGTACGGTATATGACACATCCTAGTGGCTGAACTAACTTTTGTTGGAAAGGAGTCTGAGGAGATGAGGCAGATAGTGGTGATGAGAGATGAAGTTTGAGGCCTCCTGGACAAAAGAAAAACTGGCAAATCACCAGGTCCAGATGGCACCCACCCAAGAGCTCTCAGATAACTCAAATGCGAAATTGTTGACCTTCTAACCAAAATATGCAACTTGTCCCTCAGATCACCCTCGATATCTGACAAAGGGAAAATAACCATTGTAATGAGAGGGGGGGAAAGGTATCAAGGGGAGATCTTGGAAATTACAGGCCAGATAGCTTAATGTCTGTCCCTTGAAAACTGGTGGCAAGTATTTTTAAAGATAAAATAAACAAGCATATAGAAGAATAAGCTTTGCTGAAGTACAGCTAGCATGGCATGGCAGCTGTGGAAAAGGCTAGGGATCATCTGGAAAGAACTTAAAAATAAAACTGCTGATAAAATAATGCCATTATACAAATTTATGGTTTGACCACTTTTGGAACACTTATGTACAGTTAGAAAGGGTTCAGAAAAGGGCAAGCAAAAGCCCTATGATGAAAGGTTAAACATATGGGGATTTTTACTTTAGAGAAAGGGTGAGTAAAGGCAACATGATAGAAGTGTATAAAATTATTCATGGAGTTGATAGAGTGGATAAAGAAAAACTTTATTTTTGTCTCTTAACTCATAGACATCCAATACCAGTTACCAGTTCTGGAAAGAGGCATGCAGTTGGCCATTGCAAGAACAGGATGCTGACTAGATGGACCTTTGGCCTGATCTGAAAGAATTAGAACAAGGCGCAGATGACTGACGCATAGATGAAGAAAAAATGGTGAAAATCTGATTAATTAGATAGAGGTGAGGGAGTACCAGTAGCTGTCCTGAACCAGTATTTGGGTATGGCAATGGACTGGAAGAGGGAGAACAAAAGATTCTACCCAGATAAGGTGGTACTCTTGGCTACAGTAGTTCATCCAGATAGGTAGCTGCAGGTCAACCTGTTTTAGAGGATGTTTCACTCCTGTTCTAAATGGGGATCAGGATTACAGTCTGGGGAAGTTTATTCATCCAGCACTCTCAGTAGAGGCCAGGTAGCTTCTGTACCTCAAAGTGTCATTTATCAGCTTCACCACTTGAGACTTTACCTGGATGGAGACAGGAAACCCACTTCTACAGTAAAACATGCATAACTGAGTCGGTGCCTGTAGATAATATTCAGTATTCGGGTAAACAGTATTCAGCTTATAACTGAGCAATCATAGCATCAACTCATTCCATTCCCGTTAAAAGAAGTGAAGGTACAAAACCTTCCTGATTGCCATGACAGTTAAGAAAATTACTATGAAAACCAGAATCTCATCATCATGCAATTTGTTCCAGTCGTTTTTTCACCACCACTAAAAATACTAATTTTGTGATGTGGAAAACTGCCACAATCCTGGGATAAAGAGGACCACTATCACTTCCATTCTTATGCAAATGAAGTTGCTGACATTCTATTACAGACCAGCTTCCCTCCTTTTTCAATTAATGTCAATGTCTCCAGCCAGGGGTGGGTGGGTTGGTGTAAGAGAAAAAGAGAGCATAGAACAACAAGTTGTAAGGCTATTAGATGTTTCTATTGCATATTTGTGAAAATGTCAGTTGAATTAGGCAATTGTCTTAGAATAACTGCCTCAAATCATGACTTCTGAAACTTTTCAGGGAAATATATGTAGAGGTACGAATAGGAAGTCTGCTATAGGAGTCCAGAGGCGGAGTGGCTCTCAGATGCTAGCAGAGAGCCTGACCAGTTCAGGGACTGGTGGTGAGGGGAGGCCCATTCCTTCAGCACAGGAGCGGCAGGGGTTAAAATGCTGGGAGCAGAGGAGGAGACTGGGGCTACCCAAGCTCCTCTGCTGGAGGCGGAGTCACAAGTCTCCACTTCTGGGATCTGTGACCGATGATTCAGACACATGAATGATGAGCTGTAACTTGTACATATGTATATAATAAAAGAATGTAAATATATCTCGGAGTGAGCAGAGGTATTTCTTGCGGAGAGTTTCCAGACCCATCACAGGACATGAGTGCCAGGGGAAAAAAGTGACTTATTTTTAGGGTCAAAGTCTTTGTTAGCTCAGCCAGCTTGCTACCAAGTGACACTTCTACATAATTAATTAGAAATTTCTCTGGAGCAGCCTGATTTCCAGAGGTGAACAGAATTACCTAGGTACCATCTGCTCCGGTGGGAGCTGACAGCGTGGAACACCTGCAGGGGAATGCATCACAAGCTTTTTAAAGCCATTTTCCCTCAAACTGGGCCACCTGTTTCCTAAGGGTTTTGCAGGAAGCCAGGAGGAGACATGATTGATAGGAACAAGAACAGGAGCTAAGTGGCCTTGCTTCAGCACCAAAACTTAGATAATAGCACAAGAGTGAGATGAGATGGAGGGTGGGTAGGAATAGAGATTGTGGAATGGGTGGCAAGATGATTCTGGCTCTTTTAGGACAAATTATTCAGGCTGCATTGATGGGAAGGAAGACTTATTCTGAAACTGAAGAAGAGAAAAGAAGCCTGTCCAGAAAAGTGTAGAATATGTTTTAACCCTTCATATCATACTTTTTAATATTTTTGCATGTAATATTCTTTTAAAGCTAGCTATGGCTATCCCATGCTATCCCCTTTTTATGTATAATAGTTTATTAACATCCCCTTTGCCACAACGAACAGTTCTACAGTCCTCAGTTGATGCTGTTGAAGCAGATTGTACTTGCTTGAGATGTGAAGTCTAAACCCGGTCTACTTTATGGTAGTTCACATCTTCTCACAGTTCTCACTCCAGCAAGGCAGAAGCCTGTGGCACAAGAGATGTGGAAGGAATCTAGTCAAAGTAGGATCCAAAATTATGTTAGTGTCTCAGCTGGATAGTCTGTGTAGAAAGTTGTATCTTAATATTGGGCTGTCTTCAATGTTCCATAAGCTTAGTTCTACTACTGTGGTGAAACTTCTGTTTCCTCTCCTAGCCCTGCATACCAACCAAATCTAATGCAGATGGTCCCCCAATTCTAGGGGGTGGGAGCTGGAGGGGACAGGAGTGAGAGTGGAAGCTCCATTGTACATACAGTGGTGCCCCGCTAGACGAATGCCTCGCTAGACAAAAAACTCGCTAGACGAACGGCATTCGCTAGCGGAAGACTGCCCCGCAAGCCGAAAAAGTCAATGGGGCTGCCTCGCAAGACGAAAAAAAAAATTGCGTCGCGAAAACTAGCGGTTTGCATTGGTGCTTCGCTAGACGAATAATTCGCTCTACGAAGACACTCGCAGAACGAATTCTTTTCGTCTAGCGAGGCACCACTGTATACAACATATACAAATATGTAAAGGTTGGTATTATAAATGTACAGTCATACCTCATGTTACGGCTGCTGCAGGTTATTGCGCTCCATGCCGAACCCAGAAGTACCAGAATGGGTTACTTCCTGGTTTTGGTGCTTGCACATGCGCAGAAGCGCTAAATCACACTTCGCGCATGCGCAGAAGCACGAATAACAGCACGCGCGTGCACAGACACGGCACTGCGGGTTACAAACGCTGTGGGTTGCGGACGTGCCTCCGTCACAGATTACGTCCGCAACTGGAGCGTCCACTGTATTAAATAAATCACTATTGCTGAAATAATCAAAACTAACTTGAAACAGTTGTAATAACTAATGTTTAAAAGTTAGTTTGTTGTTGTTGTTGTTTAGTCGTTCAGTCGTGTCTGACTCTTCGTGACCCATGGACCAGAACACGCCAGGCACTCCTGTCTTCTTCTGCCTCCCACAGTTTGGTCAGACTCATGTTGGTAGCTTCAAGAACACGGCCCAACCATCTTGTCCTCTGTCATCCCCTTCTCCTTGTGCCCTCCATCTTTCCCAACATCAGGGTCTTTTCCAGGGAGTCTTCTCTTCTCATGAGGTGGCCAAAGTATCGGAGCCTCAGCTTCAGGATCTGTCCTTCCAGTGAGCACTCAGGGCTGATTTCTTTGAGAATGGATAGGTTTGATCTTCTTGCAGTCCATGGGACTCTCAAGAGTCTCCTCCAGCACCATAATTCAAAAGCATCAATTCTTCAGCGATAGCTTTAACTATACGGACCTTTGTTGGCAAGGCGATGTCTCTGCTTTTTAAGATGCTGTATAGGTTTGTCATTGATTTTCTCCCAAGAAGCAGGTGTCTTCTAATATTGTGACTGCTGTCACCATCTGCAGTGATCATGGAACCCAAGAAAGTAAAATTTCTCACTGCCTCCATTTCTTCCCCTTCTATTTGCCAGGAGGTGATGGGACCAGTGGCCATGACCTTAGGTTGTTTTTTTTTTTTTTATGTTGAGCTTCAGACCATATTTTGCGCTCTCCTCTTTCACCCTCATTAAAAGGTTCTTTAATTCCTCCTCAATTTCTGCCATCCAAGTTGTGTCATCAGCATATCTGAGGTTGTTGATATTTCTTCCGGCAATCTTAATTCCGGTTAGGGATTCATCCAGTCCAGCCTTTCACATGATGAATTCTGCATATACTGGTAAGTTAAATAAGCAGGGAGACAATATACAGCCTTGTCGTACTCCTTTCCCAATTTTGAACCAATCAATTATTCCATATCTAGTTCTAACTGCAGCTTCTTGTCCCACATAGAGATTTCTCAGGAGACAGATGAGGTGATCAGGCACTCCCATTTCTTTAAGAACTTGCCATAGTTTGCTGTGGTCAACACAGTCAAAAGCTTTTGTGTAGTCAATGAAGCAGAAGTAAATGTTTTTCTGGAATTCTCTAGCTTTCTCCAAGTAATCCAAATTTTAAATAGTGTAAACAAAATATAAATAAGTGGATGATGATGGTGGTCATGGTGATGATTTACAGAGGTTCTTGAAAGGGGGAAAAAGTGATTACATATTTTCCTTTCCCACCCTCCCACTACCGGTAAGTGTTCCCAAATATTAATGTGTCATGATGTCCACAAATTAATCAATCAAAGTCTATCAATATGAGGGCTGTAGATAAGCTATAAAAACTGAGTTCTGTAATCACAGCCATGTCCTTCAAGTATTTGTATGAAAGGGGATTGAGGCCAAACACAGACTTTGAAAGTCTGCAGTGTCAAGACATTGTGTGAGTTGGACCAGTCTTCATTGGAAAATGAAAAATATGGTCACACACGCATTGCTAGCTCTGCAAATATTTATAGGGTAATGTGGTTGATTTTTTTTAGTAGAAAAGCACTGTGTCCATTAAAGCATGGACTGTCACCTTCCTACAGGAGAGGATTTGGCATTTTTCATTGCAAACCCTAGTTCTGGGGAATTCAAGAAGAGTCTGCCTAGATCTCATTCCAAGCTAAAGGTTGCAATGCACCATTGCCTCGGAAACAACATTCTACTGCCATTTGAAGGGGAAAAGAAAGGGGGCAGAGAAGGGGGGGAATCTGATCAAGAAAATAAAAGATTATAAACATTCTGCTAAGTCCAGTTTACAGAACAGATCTTCTACCAGCAGCACAATTAGCAATGCTCAGTTATGAAGAGAGGAATGGGGAAATCAATCATTACACTGGTTAGCTCCAATTACAAAGCATTTTGTTACATGCCTCTGTAGGCAGGAAGGCAGACAGTGGCAAACCAAATACAAACCCACAGTAAATCATTTGCCGCTCTGCAATTCCTCTGTGGTTTTCATATTTTTTTCCATCTTTGATGATTCATTAAGCACTCGCTGTTTCCATCTCCAATCCAAAGAGTTCTGACATTTGGATGTAATTAATTTCATACTGTGGCTCACAGGCAAAAGCACACTGCTGTGCTTTAATTTTACCACAAGAGGGTGGTAAGTCTACAGCTTCCTTACGCTACAGAACAGTCTGAAAAGCAGCTCTCAAAGAAGCACAGACACAGTGTGCACCTGTTACGGTTAAACCACTTTCCCCACGCCCCAATAAGAAAATGAAAATGAGCCCTGCTGGGTCAGAGCAAAGCCCTGGCTAGCCTGGCATCTTGTTTTTCCACAGGGCCAACGTGCCTCTGAACAGCCCACAAAGTAGGAAGTGAGGACAGTCCTCTCTCCTGTTCATGGTCCTCAGCAACTGGTATTCAAGGATGCTGCCTACAATTCTGGGGGTAGCATAAAGCTATCGTGATCTTACATTAATTTGTCTGTGGTTTATTGTGCACGTGAGGCCAACTATGGTCATTCCATTTTTTTAATGTGATAATGTCCACAAGGCAATGACAACACACTACTGGAAAGGCGTAGTGATACATTACACATAGTACACATGGATTAGCCAACAGCATGTAATCATATGTGTGGATGTCTGTATTAATTCATGATATGGCCAGTGTAACAAAGCAAAAAAATTAGTTTTTGTTATTGTTTTATGCAGACATTAAATGTGCACAACAAAATCCATTCTCAATTTGAAACTTTAACCAAACATGGTGAAGAAAAGCAACAGTAGCTTTTTACAGAACACATAGCAATGTTGAATAGGTGTGTCTGATGGAGTGTCTGAATACATCCCAATGGGCTCACACTTAAATTCCCGCCCCCGCCCCCCACAACTCTTACTACCAATTCCTATTTGTGATGTATTTCTACATTCAAACAAGTAAATACAGTACTCAGCTGCCAAGCCGAACCCCAAGGAATAGATCCAGCAGTGAACATCCAATTCCCTCCACTACCAAACAGAAGTGAGTTATGCCTAGGAAGTAATACTGGTGGGATATTTGGTTTTGATGATGATACTTCCCCAAAATTTTTGCAACTACAAAATACGAGCCCCGTATAAACCTGGTTGCCCTTCCTTTGTATGTAGCATACCATATCCCTTCCACCACTTGCTCACCACAGCGCATACAAGAGCATAACGTATTGAAGAAGTCTTACGATTTTCAAGTGGGACAAAAGCCTCATGACATCTGCCATGTCAGCCAGGATGAGCAGGCGAGTGACAGCTGAGAGGAGAGCCCGTGCTGCTCGGACCATGGTGCCTCGCTTGACAGAGGAACAGGGATCATCGGCAAACTCTGACGAAGCAATTCTCATCGTTTCACCTGGAGGACAATTAGAAACAAGTATGTTTTAAAAGCTGATTACAAAAGCCACTTCTTACTCCCAGCTTCTTGAAAAATGTACAAGTCAATAACGAAAAATGAAATTCTTCCAGAAGCACTATAGTATCCAATATTAAAGAATTAATCATAATTTCAAGTTATTTTATTTTATTTTATTTATTTTCTATACCACCCTATACCGGAGGTCTCAGGGCAGTTCACATAAAATATCAGATACATAAAATCAAAATAAAAACAACCCAATTTAAAAAAAAACAAAAAGAGCCAGCATTTTAAAAAGGGTATAGGATGTAGATCAAGTCAGGCAAAGTCCTTGTTAAAAAGGAATGTTTTTGCCTGGCGCCTAAAGGTGTATAACAGTAGCATCCTGCTCTCAAGAACTAGCCACAGCGGCTGCACTCTGGATTATTTGCAAGCAGGCAGTTCAAACAAAATTCTATATTTTGCTGATAGTAATGGTTTGTTCTGCTGTGCCACTCTGTCATAAAAGCCACTTAATCTTTGCAAACAAAGACAGACAGGATTGGGTTACTGTTATTTGCTCTTGGGCTGGTAAACATCTATGAGATGCCACAAGGGCAGCAAAAAGTACAGCAACACTTTGGAATACACTTATCCTAGTATCGGTCTGAAGGCTGGTTCCTTCGCTGCCTCTGGGAGCCATGCAACCAGTTTATCACTTGCATCCCATAATTAATGCATTTGTAATTCTTCAATCACAACCTTAAAACATTTTACACACCAAAGCCTGCCCAACACCCTGGAAGGTAGGTGACACATCCTATCCAAAGCATCTGGGGGTGGGGGGCAGGGAGTCTTAGGACTGAACAGGAGAAGAGCTTTTCTTCAGAAGATAAACAAGGTTCCTTCTTCTTTGCATGATGTTAGTCTGACTCTGATGACACAGAAACTTTCAACTGCTTTCTTTCCTTACAAAGTGTCATTTTAGGGCCCAAACAGAGGGTTAAGATCAGTTTCTCAATGACTTAAAAAAAATAATCAGCCACAGGGGATGGTGAATCTAATCAGAGCAGTGAAGGAGGACTGATTTTCTTTCTCCTCAATTCGTTTCTCCAGTCAAAATTGTGTGTCCCCCAAGCTGGTTTTGTAAAGTATGCCTCTTCTCTGACACCGTTTTTAATGAGTCTCTGAAGTTCATCTTTTGAGCCGAGCTCAGGAGAACTCTTGCCAAAATCTCGAATTAATATCTGGTAGATACCGAGTTACATTTCGCTCTGTTATTACATAAACTGTGAACCAAAGGTGTTGATCCAATGAGAACATTATTTGTATACTGTAAGTTTGCAAATTGGTACCAAACACCACAAATCCCAGGAAAACCAACATTTCCCTATGTACCCATTAATTAGTATAATCTAATAGCAGACATTATTATTACGACTACTACTTCAATTTCGTATCTACCCTTCACCACAAGGTCTCAGGGTGGGTTACAGAAATGTGAAAAAATACAGTATCTGTATTTTTTAGTTTAAAACAAAGTATAGTTTAAAACAAATTAGTCACAAGAATAGTCTGGGTCCTTAAAAAAATCTCAAGTATCAAAACCCAGAGTATAGGACAGAAATTATACAATGAAGGTGCCAGGCACACACCTTTGGCAAGGGAATTCTACATCTTAGGGGCTATCACAGATAATGTGCCCTCTATCCTGAACTTCTACCAAGACAGTCCTCTCTGCCCATCTTAACACCCAAGAGGTCATCAGGGAAGGAACAAAATAAAAAAAAATCCTTCCAGTAGCACCTTAGAGATCAACTAAGTTTGTTATTGGTATTTGAGCTTTTGTGTGCATGCACACTACACGAAAGCTCATACCAATAGCAAACTTAGTTGGTCTCTAAGGTGCTACTGGAAGGATTTTTATTTTTATTTTGTTTCGACTACGGCAGACCAACATGGCTTCCTACCTGTAATTAGGGAAGGAAGTGGTCTTTCGTAAAACCGTAAAGTTATTTCTCTGCATCACACAGAGGTTTAGTAGATCAACATTCTTTTCTCTACAATCCAATTTTATCTTGGTAGTTTATACAGGCATTAAAAGTGCATTTAAATAAAATATTACACAGAAAGCAGTACAAATAGCCCTTAGGACAGACACAGGCATTTGAAACTGAGAACTACATCCAAGAAATGCTTCTTTCCCTTGGTACTAGATTTTAAGCTTAATTATTGCTACAATTTGTGTAGCCCAGAGTACAATTTGAATCAATACATAAGGGTACCAAGATGTTACTTTTCTCACTCTTCATTCTTGAAACTGCGCTTCAAAAGAAATAAACTGAATCCATTATATTTTCAGCACTCATATATTTACAAATCAGCATGATAAAAATTTGTGTTGTCTCAACATATCTTTCAGGGTAGGAGGGAATAAAATTCTTGATTAAATATTAAACATTATAAAATATTAACAAACATTAATTTGCAGTTAAGCAGTGGGGAAATATTCTGAATAAAGAAAATTACTGTCATTGTGGCAGAACACACACATTCTGCCCTTGTCTCTAAAGAAAAGCTGATAGAACTCTAGAAACAAGAGCAAATGGACCAGGTTAGGTCTGTCCTAAAAATAAATAAATCATTTTTCTTTTGTCTAAAAACTAGGGAGATTTAAAGAATTTTCTCACAGAAGAACTGCAGAGTTTCCCAGGTTTTTGACATCTTTCTTGAAACAGTACTGGCATTTCCCTCAGAGATTTTTTTTTAAAGAACCTACAATTCCCCTAGTACATTTGTCACTATCCCATGCCAATTAATTTGTGCTGCTCAGTCCATGGCTGCTATAGCTGTCATCGCCATTACTGTGCCTCCCATATACCAAGGATTACCCACTCCAGTCCACATGGTCTCACAGTCAGTGGCACAATACTGGACAACATTGTGACAAACAGTATGTGGCAATGTCATGGCAGCACTGACATGGCAACACTGCATCTAGAGAGGAACAAATGAAACAAACACAAATATTAATATAAAAAAGACTGCTGCCTTTGGTGTCCAACTTGAGTCTTAATTTCAGTGCTCATTTTCCAAACAGGATGTGGATCACAGCAGGAAATCCCTGATATGTGACCATCTAATCTCTAACAAAGAAGAGGCTTTCGCCTTCCTCAACATCAGAATTATATCTAACAAACTTCATATTTTGTTCCCCCAGCCAGCCACAAAGAGTTTTGAAGAGGAAGAGGGTTGAAATACTATTGTGAATACAATAAGCAGTCAGGGATGAAACAATACAATACAGTCATTTCTCTGACAAAAGGTGAGGAGAGGTGAGAAAAATATAGGCAGGTAGGGCCTATAACAAAATGAGGAAGTGTAGCAGTGCTCCTGTTTAGTGTTGCAGCCAGCCAGCCATGCTCTCCTCCAGAATACTGCATTCTGTTCCATGCAATCTCTCACCCAGTTTTCTGTCCCACCCATTCAGCATTTCTTTGCCACTGTGCATGCTCACTCCTTTTGGGGGGGGGTGTCCCTCCTTTGATCCCCTCCCATTTTTGGGGGGGTACTTCTACAAAACAAGGCCCAGGGCAGCTGATAACTCATCTCTTGTGCACTGGTAGAGATGTTTTGGCTACATATGCATCAGCACCCACATTTGAAATTAAGGGAATCATATCTAGAAGGCGAGGTGATCGTAGAGTTTCCATCATGTTTTTTTTTGTAGTGCTTGGCTGCCACAAACACAAATTCCTTGTTTGTGTAACTAAAAGTCTACAATCACTGGACCAAATGGACCATGATTCTTGCCCTTTTGGTGCTCTTTCTGGTGCTTATTGTTGATCCTGTTTAGCAGGAACTTTGCTAGAATACACTCTATTATACATAGTGCCCAAAGTTCCAGTAGTTATTATGTTATAGTAGAAAAAGCTAAAGGGCAGGGCCTCCAGTTCCTGAACTGCACTTGTTAATACATTCTTTGAAGCTGTAAAGATTGAAAGCAAATTATGAACTGCAGAAGTTTATTCTTGCTGAAGAGCTGACATCGTAATTTAAATATGTACGTTTGATTTTATACTTTTGGAAGCTGTCAAATTGGAGCAGATCTCTACAGACCGACACAACTTAAATTTACGCGAAATAATGAGCACCAAAATTGAATTATACAACCAGGAGTTGCAGAGAATACTTAATCAAACGCAATCACTCAAGCCTATTCCAAGAAACATATTGCTTGAATATATTTCACCTTCACCACCTTCTACCCTAACAAAAGTATCTATTAGAAATTATATAAACTCACTTGTCAAAATCCTGGGGAGGTTTAATATTGTTTCAATATAGCTGTACAGAAAATGAAAATAAACATGACACAAACTTGCTCTACAGAGAATTGTCTGATAACTTAATCAGAAGTTTTGGCATAGTGAATGCCAGCAGTAGAGGAAAGCTATTGTCATTTTAAGAATGAGGCAAATTAGGGCCACCCACTCCATTAATAATATTAAAACAAATTGTATGATGCACACAGTACTGGAATCGAAATGCAGCCATGAAGAACAGGTGGTGACCTTGGGCCAGTAATTGCCAGCCCGAGCTCATTAGAGGAAGGCTGAGATACAAATGTGAAGCTAACTCAAAATAATAGAAGCAAGAGGCCAGAGTCTCTGCCTTGGATTGGCCTTGCTTTGATCCAATGATAGTGCCGCTGTCTTGGCCTCAACTACGGGTAGATCAAAGCAGGCCTGCAAAATTATCTTGCCTGCAGTTAGAGCAGAATGCTGCAGCAAGACTGCTTACAGGAGCAGCTTACCACCAACATATATCACTGGTGCAGAAAGCTCAGCACTGACTACTGCCAAGTGCTTGTTTTGACATATAAAGCCCTTAATGGCTCAGGACTCAGGTACCTGAAAGATCATCTGATCCCTTTTACAGCTGCCTGGATTCTGAGGTCCTAGTGGGGTGAACTTCTCATGATGCCACAGGTCTCTGAGATACAGTATGTGGCCCCACAACTCTGGAATGTCCTCCCTTCTCAGCTGCGACTCTAATGAAGTTTCCATGCCAGGTAAAAATGTGGCTATTTACCCAAGCATCTTACTAAAGTGGATGGTGCAGTTCAGCTATGAGTATATTTGTTTTTATATGTTGCATTTAAATGGAATGTTGTTTTTCTGTATGCTGAAGAGGCCAGGGACCATATTGGTTGTGACTCCTGGAAGACCTGCTCCCTGCCTTGCAGGCCTTTTCCACCTGCCTCCGAGGGCGGGGCCTCATTGACTCCAGATGCAGAAACTGGGGTATTTTTTTTACAGGGTTTTGTTGGGTGGGGGTTGTTGCTGTTATTGATATTAACATTTTTGTAGCTTTATTTTAGATATTATGGTTTATGTGAAAATTGTTTCAATTTGGTTGTTTACTTTTTGATGTTTTTTATTGTTTATAACTACTTTTGTTATGTTTGTAATTAAAAAATAATAATGTTGTAAGCTGCCTTCAGCATGGTTTTAACTGTGTAAAGGCAGTGTACAAATTATGTATGTATGTATGGACTTCACTCTGGGATTGTGTGAACCATGATGAATGCGTTAGAAATGCAATCAATCAATAAATTGCATTCTTTCTACTTTTATATTGAAGACTAAGTCTGTAACACAGAGGTGTATGTGTATAATAGAAGTAATTTGTGACACATGCCAGGCACTTCATTTTAAGCATAGCACTCAGCCAAGCTCAACAGAAAATTTAATTTAACACATATGTAAATTAAAAAAATGAATGACATTCAAGTAGGGGAGAAATGAGTCAACTGATTTTCTTGTAGATTTTAAAATAAACTAGGTGATGTGGCTTTATTATAGAGGCAGGATGCATATCAAGTAGTCCTAGAGCATTTTGAAAATCTAGTGAGAAAGGGGGAAAACATGAATAAAATGGTACAAGCTCCACACCTCAGCAGTTCTGCCTTTGGAAATAAACAGAAATAAACCTACTTAAGAAAAAATAGGGCAAAGCTTAGCACAGGTGGAGGATATATATATATTTGCAAACGAAATCTGCGGTTCTCAGCCATCTTTCCACATTATCTCTTGGCACATTGGAATATGAGACATTAGAAAACTAATGTTGCAAAAGAGGTTGAAGGGTTGGGTTAGAAAAACAAAAACCATTTTCTTACTGGAAAATCCACAGCATGCATGAGCCTACATGTATGCAGTGATTTAAAAATTAATCTAAACTAATGAGTATTTTAGTGAGCTGCTAAGAAGACTGTGTTTTCTAGAGCTAGACATATATGGCCTCTTTAAATTCTCCACCCTGTTTGTAGGGAGAAACTAGGAGGCTATTTCACTTGATTTCTCCAGGAAAAGAAAAAGATTTTCAACAGTTTCTCAGGGTGGGGCTTATCATTGGCAACAGCAAAGCTTCTTCTGAGAAACTTTGGCAGTGGAAAGGTCTTCCTTGGGAGGTTGTAGACTCTACTTCCTTGAAGGTTTTTAAGCAGAGGTTGGATGGCCATCTGTCATGAAGGCTTTAGCTGAGATTCCTGCATTGCTGGGGGTGGACTAAATGATCCTTTGGGTCCTTTCCAATTCTACAATACTATGATTCTACTCTGAGGAGCAGCACTCCAAGTGACTGACACGGGATACCAAAAACCACTACCTCATTTGCATTTTAAGGGGAACACATGGTGGCATAAGGGTTGGCTTAGGCTTGAGTCTGCAACTTTAGACCACTCAGCATCCAATATTTTATGCTATAGAACCAATCAATGAAAAATCTGCAGGCATCTGCAAGAAAACCCCCAAAGGACACAGGAGAGCTTGATTAATTATGAGCTGTATACAGTAGCTACTGGAGGAGTTTATTCATCCTTATAGACAAGAAACAATTACCTCTCACCCTGTCTTAAGCAACACAGACTGGATCCTAGGTACTCTAAGTTAGTCACTCAGTTTGAACAGGAAAGGGACAGTCTTCTCTATTCTCTACATCACTTTGCTTTCCCATGGAACCCAATGCAAGCTGGTATTTTCCTTTTCTCTTACCTGTTCACACCCTCCCCCCAACCCCATGCCTTTCTGCTAAGGCCATAAGTATTTGCTGCCAGGATGCCTGACAAAGCACAAGAAGTTGTTTCCTACACTGAGGGATGCCCAAATGCTGAAAGTATTACCGGTACTGCATTACAACAAAAAAGACTGCAGGATTGGGGACAGGGGAGAGAGAAAAGACATCCACCCACGATTGTCAGGTATAATAGCTCCAAACGTTACCAACACTTTATATTTAATGAAGCTCAAGGTGCACCACTACTTTAAATAACAGTGATTAGCAATTCTTCTGACAATGATTCACACTCCCACTCTAACTTTCTAAATGCTAAGCTGCATCATTAACTTACTTTAAATAGCTTCCATCTATTTGTCCCAGGCAACTCTAGAGCCATATCAATTTTTTCCCTTTTTTCCTTTTCACAATGGCTGATGTATTAAAAAGCTAGTAATGACTGAGTTGTGTCAGGATCACAAAATCAACATCAATGTCAGTTAAAGATTATATAGCATATTGGATTTTCCTAAGGCTGTGAAACATTTTTAGATCTAATCACCCACAGCTTCACATAATGCACAGGCCATTAAATGTATAGATTTTAATTATCGTAACTACAGTCTTTCCCAGGGGAAGCTGAAGGAGAACGCAGAACTTGACGATCTTTCATGCCACAAAACTATCAACCTGATGTACAGCACCTCACAAATGTCACCTTGCCGTTAACAGAACAATTTTTTTCCCCCGGTTAAGTCTTAGCCATTACACTAATCCCATTCTTCATTATGCTTATGTACCATGCCTATATTTAGCTATGCTGCAATTTACATGATACTGGTATGTACTGCTCCCTTTATTTTACTTTAAAAACCATATATTGAACAAAATAAACAGGTATCTGAAGAAGTGTGCATGCACACGAAAGCTCATACCAAAAACAAACTTAGTTGGTCTCTAAGGTGCCACTGGAAGGAATTTTTTAATTTTTTATTTTGTTTTGAAAATAAGCAGGATTAGCCTCAACCTGAAACAGCAGACAAAGTTACAAGAAAAAAATCCTGACCATATATATGGTCTGTCTCCTTTATCATCCCATCTTCTGGTTTGTTTGTTTTCTCACTTCTTCCTCCTCGTAATAAATGGTGAGAGTATCAGTTCATCATCTGATCACAACCAATTGCTAGAAGACAGTGTCCAGATGACAGGAAGAGTTTTAAACTTAATAAATGTACAAACACCAACATTTATTCAAAGACTGCATCCTAGGACAAACACATTATTCCACTTAGATTATGTTTATATGAGAACTGAGGGTCAGTATTCAAAACCATGCTGTCCCAGTTCCAAGGTAAAACATTCTAGCTGTCGGCACACCTCTCCAACTCACACAAAGTATAAATTCTGAAATACATATACCAGCAGACCGTAGCTCCAAACTTCAGTACATCAAACTGAGCTGTAAATAAGGTAAAGGGCTCCAACAGTTAAGTCCAGTCATGAATGACTCTAGGGTTGTGGTGCTCATCGCACTATACTGGCTGAGGGAGCCGGCGTTTGTCCGCAGACAGCTTCCGGGTCATGTGGCCAGCATGACTAAGCCGCTTCTGGTGAACCAGAGCAGCGCATGAAAACGCCGTTTACCTTCCTGCCGGAGCAGTACCTATTTATCTACTTGCACTTTGACGTGCTTTCGAACTGCTAGGTTGGCAGGAGCTGGGACCGAACAACAGGAGCTCACCCCATTGCGGGGATTCGAACCATCGGCCTTCTGATCGGCAAGCCCTAGGCTCTGTGGTTTAGACCACAGCGCCACCTGCGTCCCTCTGAGCTGTAAATAAGTTTATGTTAACCAGAAATTCAATGACCTTTAATCCTTTTCATATGAATGGTCCTTTGTGACTGAAAACTTGCAAACTTTAAGCAACAAGAGGCAAAGTATAACAAGAAGTATAATCATTTTCTGCATTTCATAAGTCCTACTATTCTTAGAAGCAGTGCTTTTTTTTCTCTAGAAAAACTTCACCATGAAGTTGTTACAGTTAAAAATTGTGATGCTTACAACAAAAAAAGAGGTGCTGATACTCACCATGAAGTCGTTAAAGTAAGTCCCACACTTTTTAACAACAACAAAAGAGGTGCTGGAACCGCGCACCCTTGAGTACCCGGGGGGGGGGGGGTGAGCACTACCTAGAAGTAGCATTTCAATAACCGGGATGGAAATCACAAAGCATTAGCAATAGATCTTCAATTATTATTGAGATCTGTATCCAACTTTTGAATCCAAAATTAATGTTTCCAATAACAAATAAGAGCCAGGTAAAACAACATAAAAAACCACTGTATCAGTACTAATGAATGAATACAATAAAACATTCAAAACAGTTATAACCATCCTTATTAAAAACCTGGGCTAAAAAAATAAATCATATCGACCCTGCTGTCTGAAACGCTAGACTAGGGTACAGGCAGTGACTATTTTGTGCATGTCCAATTGATGTGTGACTGCCAATGTGTGGGTCGTTTTGGAACCAGAAGAGGGCAGAAAGAGGGGTAGGGTGGGACGTGCTTATGTGCACTCTGCTGACATGTGAGGGGGGGCCAGGAATGGAACCTCTGCACAAAATGGTCACCGCCTGTATTACTTGATGGCTCTCTGGGGAATTGTCACCATATAGAAAAAGTCCTCACTCTGGACAGCTACATAACCTTGTGTGAGCCTTGAAGGATTATTTATGATTGCAAAAAACAGGCAACTTCAGGCAAGTGGCTCACTATTAGATGATTCATTGCTACATGTAAGTTATTTGAAATCAC
The DNA here is from genome assembly GCF_009819535.1 of Lacerta agilis. NCBI lineage: Eukaryota > Metazoa > Chordata > Lepidosauria > Squamata > Lacertidae > Lacerta > Lacerta agilis. The sequence goes on from NC_046320.1 coordinate 67,120,095, forward strand.
TACATACAAGTTATTGTACAAGCAGGCACGCCTTATCATGAGCACAGTGCATGGCTGTGTCTGAAATATAAACACATCAGCACAGACTAGGACAGAAGCATATGGTCACCTGACAAGGCCCAGCCACCTGAATAGATAGATAGATAGATAGATAGATAGATAGATAGATAGATACACGCCCCCCCCCCAATATGGCTGGGTTTACCCAGCCACTCTGGGAACAATGGGAGGAACCACTCAAGAAAAGTCTTCCCATCTCCCAAGTATGACAAAATGGAATTATTTAGCATGGATTTCTGTTCTCCAAGTGTCCTGCAGGCCTTTTGCCATCTATCTCCTTCTGGCATCTGCAGAAGACAGGGCCAAACTTGTGTGCTTCTCCAGGAGAAGGAGAAGTCCTGCCCTCTCAGGAACAGACTGGCAGAGGAAGACCTTTTGACCTCTATTGAATCAAAAGGGGAACAGAGGGAGAAGACACCACACAAAAAGTCTAATACCAGTTATCTGAACAGATGTTCTCATCCTCCCCCACATGCCCTTCAAAGGAATCTTAGTACTGCAAAGTTAGTTGTGGATGATAAAACCACTGGTGTGGTACAATATTCCATAAAGATTGTAAACAGTAACATTATAAAAAATGCTGGAAGCTTGGCCTGAGACAAAAAAACTTACTTTATGTTTTTATTTTTTTATTTTTTAAAAGAAGAATACAGGCTTGAGGTGTAGCATTTTATTATCTTTCATTAGTCAGGCATGAACTTCCAATACAATCTTAACCAGTCTTTTCACAAACTGTATTTTTTACTTACTAAATAAAGAAGCAGCATTAGAACAATTTTCACACCAAAATCCAATAACTGGAAAGGAAATTCAATTTTAAAAATATGTTGTTTAATGGCAAATCTTATGATAAAATAGCTTGAGGCATGCAATCCTGTAAGGGTGTTTGCAAAATTGGGGGGGGGGGAGAGAGAGAGAGAGGAAAGAGACGAACTGCTGTGTAATGAAGTTGAATCAAGTGTATTGACTTTGTGTACTAAGACTGAAATGGTTACATAAATGTGCTAACCTTAAATGTGACATGCATATAACGGGAGCTTTTTCACAATAGCAAAAGGAAGTACACACACTTGAACATCCTGTACAAGGCAGATTCTTATTATACTGCTTAGAGTATTGCTTTTACACTGCTACTTAATACAGATTATAGATCCCATTTTGTAGAGGAATATAACACGCCACACATGTATCCTAGGCACAATAGCAACCGCCCTTTCATCCTGGCTGCAGTTCAAATATGCAGTTTCGCTATCTAGATTTGCCAGAACACCTGTTAGCAACCTCTACAGAGGAGCAGTAATCACTTCCTAGATCAGAACCACAGATTGTGTTCCTGTCTTGGTGCAGCACTTCTTTGGCTATTGGGCAACAGTAGCCATGTGCCAAAATCTCAATTGCATACTTTTTACACAGCCAGCAGCCACCGTTACCCCATAATTCACAGCTACCTACACCCAAAGTGGCCAACTCTCTGCAGGATGCTTGGTTAGGCTGGTGGGGTTGTCTACCTGTCAATCACCTGATGTAATGTGACATGATGTCATATGGCATCGGGTGATTGAAACTTTAAGCTGTGGCTGCAAATTAAGATTCACCCAATATGGCCTGGTGGGTCAATGGAAAGAGCCACAGAAAGAGCTTTTTAAGGCCTCTGCACGACTTACCCAGCTCTGGGAAGCTCGCAAAGCTTTCACACCTCCTTCCCAGAGTCAGATAAGGAAGGCATTGCCCTTACTTTTGAATAAAGCTTTTTTCTAAGGTCCCATTTACCCCACCAGGTTGCCCACCCTTGAAATATCTTTTTGAGCCCTCCGCCTTGCTTGCCAGCCTTTGGAAAGGATGTACCCCAAGGCCCTCACATAACTTTCCCAGAGTCCAGACAGGTAGGGATAGTCACGGGATGGGGGCAGTTTCAGAGTTCCTGACCTTAAGCAAGTTTGCCCTTGTGCATGGACCCCTAGAACCGAACCGTTGCGTAAGTGGCGGACTCACTGTACATCATATCCAACCCATGCTCTAAAGAAGAACAATAATGCCAAAAGTGTGGAGCAAGTGTTCAGTGACGTGGAGATACCCTCGTGGGGGGGGGAATGGAAAGTTTCATGCACCTGCAGTTTGGGAGGCAGCATTTGTAGGCAGAGCCTACTTCTATATCAGAAGATGGCATAATTAGTTTGGCAGCCGCAAGCATGGCATAGTTTAAGAAATAAAAATTGGAATATTTCAAAGGAAAAGAAACAAATGGGGTTGTTAAGACAGGAGGAGATGGAAACTTCAAGAAAGTCAAGGTCACGTTTCGGAGTCTCGCTACAAAGAAATAATCATTTGTTTAAAAAATAAACAAGCATACTTGTCAGCTTGTAAGAAAGGTACATCCATTTTCTTGTTTATCAAGGCAAAAAAACAGGGGGTGTTGGATTAAAAGAAAACACAATGAGCTGTAACAAGCACTGACCTGGTCTTGATTTCTGGTAAAATTTTAATACTTGACATTTTGCTACTGATAAAAATCAGAATTCTGTGGAAGCTTATGTTAATTCAAAATGGATAACCTTCTCTTATCAAGAGATGCATAATGCATAAATGCTTGAAGAATAGAACGCTACCAAAATAGTGATAACGGAAGACTTTAGACTCATTATTATTTTTACATATGCCATTACTCCTTGAAGAAACTGGGAGGAAGATGTGACTTCCAAAGAAAGGCTGGCAGGGAAGTCACCTTAAACAGTCTACCTAATTCTGAAGCACAGAGGAAAAACTAAAATAAAGGATAATACCCCTACTAGACAAGAAGAAAATCCATAGATGTTATATTGAACTTAAAAAAAAAACCTCTTTCCAACCCAAGCTCATTATTTGCTCTCAATGACAAAACATTTTTTTAATAGTGTGGAGATTTGATAGCTTCCTAGCTCAATAGCTATAAAAATGTTATCACCTCCTAAAGGCAGGCAGGGGGTCCTGTCTCTTCTATGTGTGCTATGTTTGAAAGCTTTAGAAAAAAAGCACATCTGAAAATGAGGAAGAACTTATGGGATCATAAAGTGATAATGTTTGACATGTTCTCACTTGAAAGAGAGGGAAACAACCCATGGTATTTCCTTGCAGAATATGAATGAAAGCAAAGTGTCCCTAGAGAGCTAGGTTGGCTAGAGCACATAGGTCAGTTATTCTGCAGGGGAAACCCAGCACATGTAGTCCACAATCAATAAATCAATGTCACTTATAACGCAATCTAAGATGGTCCAGAGGCATAAAGGGAATAATACTGTGTAAACTAATAGAGTTATGTCCCCTCTCCTTCCTCAAAGTAAAGTTAACATTGTACGAGAGAAATGTGTTGTTGTTTTTTTAGATTAAGGGGAAAAGGCAGCATAAAGAGAAAGACAAAAAAACAAATCTACCAGCCCTATTTTAATCCAAAGGACAAAAACACGGTTGTGTTTAAGTCAGCAATCCAATACATAATTAATACGGAACAAAATCCATTTAAATCTGAATGGTTTTCTTTTTGAATTAATATGCTTAAATTAGGATTGTGCACTGCAAATCCCACTAATACCAGTAGGAAAATGATATGGAAAACACATGATTTGGGCATGCAAATCTTACACTGCTCACCCCAATCCTTATTCCACTCTGTACCGTCTAATTGGAAATCCAATTATAACTAAACAACAAATTTCCTGTTATTCAATATTTTCTTCCCACATGCCAATTTTTTCTTATGAGAAAAAGAGAGAGAACTCCAGAGTAGTGCCAGTGAAATAAATGAGATATTTAATGAATGGCTAAGGCTTAAACCAGGGGTAGATCAGCTGGTGTCCTTCAGATGTTGTTGGACTACAAGTCCCATCATCCTATGCTGGCTGGGACAGATGGAAATTGGCGTATATCAACATTTTCCCTTCCCTGATTTAAACTATTCATATGAACAAATGAAAAGTTGTAGAAACATTTTACCATCCCCTCTCTAAAGGCCAGGAATTCTTGACACAGTACATTTCAATATAATTATCATTCCATAATCAGTCAGTCATTAGTACGAGTTCTTCAGCGCTGCCTGATACAAACCCAGCCAATGTTAATTATATAAGCACTAACACTTAGACACTCAGACATAATCAAGTGCTAATGTATATAATAAATACTTAATATCTTAACTTAAAATTGACAATGTTTGGAATACATCTCATTTCTAGCATTTAAACATGTAAATTTTGTGGGTCAAGGTTTAGAACCACCAGCATATGTGCCTAATTAGATCCACCAGACCTCCTCATTTGGCCCATGAGGTCATTTTGGTCAAGCCACAGCCAATTGCCCTATATCTGACCGGGTATGAAGCAGGTAAAGATGCTGATGGGCCAAAAGAGTGTTTGAAAGCCCCACCAGCATAGCCTCCTTCACAGCACTTTGCAAGACCCAACAATCAACTGATCAATGGGACTTGTGAAGCACTGGGCAGAAAATGGTTCACCTGACAAAGGCAAAGAATTAAAGCTTCTCTGCCCCCACACCAGGGTCCTGATCAGGTTCAGGCCACCTGCACCTGCAATTTGGAGAGGAAGGGAAGGGAAGAGGGGGTAGGGCTGAAGGCGAGAGCCACCCTAGGCTGGTTGAAAGTGACAGTAAGTGAGAAAGAAAATGAATGGAGACTAATAATAATAATAATAATAATAATAATAATAATAATTTATTTATACCCTGCCCATCTGGCTGGGTTTCCCCAGCCACTCTGGGCGGCTCCCAACAAAATATTAAAAATAGAATCAAACATTAAAAACTTCCCTAAACAGGGCTGCCTTCAGATGTCTTCTAAAAGTCAGATAGTTGTTTATTTCCTTGAAATATGATGGGAGGGTGTTCCACAGGGTGGGTGCCGCTACCGAGAAGGCCCTCTGCCTGGTTCCCTGTAACCTCACTTCTTGCAGGTGGGAACTGCCAGAAGGCCCTCGGTGCTGGACCTCAGTGTCCAGGCTGAACGATGGGGGTGGAGACGCTCCTTCTGGTATACTGGGCCGAGACTGTTTTGGGCTTTAAAGGTCAGCACCAGCACTTTGAATTGTGCTCAGAAACGCACTGGGAGCCAATGTAGGTCTTTCAAGACTGGTATTATATGGTCTTGGGAGAGCACTCCCAGTCACCAGTCTCGTTGCCGCATTCTGAATTAGTTGTAGTTTCCGGGTCATCTTCAAAGGTAGCCCCACGTAGAGCACATTGCAGTAGTCCAAGCGGGAGATAACCAGAGCATGCACCACTCTGGCCAGACAGTCTGCGGGCAGGTAGGGTCTCAGCCTAAATACCAGATGGAGCTGGTAGACAGCTGCCCTGGACACAGAATTAACCTGCAGCTCCGAGACTAGAGATTTTTCTTGTGTGTGTGAGGACGCATGGGGGTTGCAGACCGATGTGCCCCCAAAACTCATTGCCCCCATCAGTGCTGTTTTTCTAGAAAAAAAGGTGTTGGAACTCATAATGAACTTTTCTCCCTTGTTCTCTTAGAACGCCAATGGCGCTCACCTGAGAGGTGCTGGAGCTGAGCTCTGGCTGAAAAAAAAGCCCTGCTCCCCACAGGAATGCAGTTCTTGGGAAGGAGGTATCCCACCCATTAGATTAGAAATTACGTCTCCATTATGGCATGTGCCCATGAAGAAATTCAGTAAAAAGGCAAGAAGTACCTTGAGCTACAGTGATTCACACAAGGAAGTAAATCACTGTGCAAATGTTTCAGAATTTAGTTAGCACTGAAATTTGCACTCAAACAGACTGATTACTTTAATTTAAAGCAGTAGATGATGAACTGAGAAAAGGCAGCTTTGGCTTTTGCTCTCCCCTCATTAGACAACAAACTTTTAAAGTCTGTTTATCAAATGGAAAATAGTTCTCTGTTCTTGAGAAAGGTAAATTGAACATATCTCCCTCACCTCTAAGATCCCACACAATGTCTGTTCATTTATCACAAGTGCTTTGTATCATCCTGAAACAGGTAATGTAATGCCTTTCACAATCTCCATTTTCTGAGAGCTGAAAGATAATTAATGGATTTAGAGAGAGTCTGAGAGGACTAACAATAGAATATTTGCATAGAGTGACATTTAGTGCACAATATTTCACAGAATGAGAACTGGCAAACCTGAATAACAATTGGAACTGATGGCAAATACTTAGAACAGGTTATGAATATTTCCCACAATAAAATATGATGAATGGTTATGGATACATCAACACTGGTCTTAATGATGATGCAGCCAAGTTTAATGCTGTCTTATTTAGAATTTTATAGTGGTCCAAATGAACCAACTTGAAGCAGGCTAGTCAGGAAGGGATATTTTGGTGCCATAGGAGGTGGTAGCAAGCACATTGGCACCCGTGGCTGCCACTCTGGCAAGCACATTTTGGTAGCAAATTTCATTAAATTATGCATTTTATGAAGACATAGGTTGGAATCCAACATAGTAGTTCCATTAGCGTAAGGATTTCTAGCTGTGCAACACAACTTCCCCGCTCTCTCCTCATTGCACTGATGCCCCAAATCTACTCTACCAGGTCCCCCCCCCAAACCCCTCAGAGCTAATGTGAGGAGGATGTGAGGTGCATGGGGAGAGGAGAAGGAAGTTCCACTGCGCAAACAGAAATCCTTGCACTCACGGTACTACTTTGATGGATATTGTCTGTTGTCTGAAATTCAGTTCTAGTATTATGGAGAGAGAGGGAGTTCTCTTTTCCCATCATACATAAATTTTGCAAACCTATAAACTTTTGGTTTATAGAAAAAGACAACTAGAAAGTATATGAGAGAGGTTTGCGAAATTTATGTATGTTTCCTAGCTTTTGCTTGTTGGCAAGATGCTCCTCCACCCTCTTAATTATTACACATCTTTCATTTCCAAGTTGTGGTGACCAAAAGACTACATAATGTTGACTGAAAACATGGTCACGCCATAAAGGGCATTACACGATACTAGGGAAGAAAGGAGGTGCTGTTTTTAGCAGGAGTATCATGCTGCCAGAGCATCACATCCCCCTCCCAGCCCAAGCCTGGCAGACAGTATCTTTAGTTAATGGGATTTGCAATGGTGGAAACTGACTAGTGGTTAATGATGCTGCCACTAGACAAAATACCCATAATCAAAGTCAATAAATGCAAGATGTTTCCCATGGAAAGTCACTAGCAACCTTATGCACCAAGCTGCCATTATTTATCTCTTTTCTCACAACTCTCTCCGGAAACTGACAACAAAGGAATTACTCCCCCAAATATTAATGATTCCACCAACCTAATCAAAATTGCTACAGATGAAGAAGAACAAACATTTCCTTATACAACCCGCACAAACTTAATGGGCACACACTTACACTATCTCCACTGGAGGTGCTTTTGACAAATTGAAAAAGATTCATGAAAAACCTTTGTGCATCTCACTTTAGCCCCAAATTCCACACAATTAGTTGTCTGATAAAAAATAATTTAATATTCTGCCTGAAGAACAGGTCTGCATAATTTGCATATATTTATGACAATGGAGAAGTAGTTCTCTAAAAGGTGCCGTTTTTACTATTCTATGTAATATATTTAACAACTAACACAGACACCTACAGCTAGATATAATATACTGTATAATGTATTTTATTAAGAATGTTGAAACTCTTGCTGTGTGTGTAGAGCACAATTTTAAAAGCTCTACATTCTTCAAAACAAATTTTTAAAATCCAGTTTTAAATGTTGTGTTTAATATAGTATAGAGACAAACACCTTATCTAAATATATATCTAAATATATGAAGAACAGCATCCAGCTAAAATGTACTAAGTTTTCTCTCACCATCCCTGAAAAATTCCAGAAAAAGACATTGCAAGGTTTAAAGTGTGCAAACATTTTGAAATAAGTGGTGCAAACTAATATGTGTTTGCTTGTTAAACTTCTGTTTCCCCTTTTTTATCATATACTGCAAAATATTTCTTTGAATTGCATTTGTGACTGGCTTTTCCAAAGAACAGAACTCATATCAGTCCACAGAACTGCAGATCTCTTTTATTTTCTGGTTGAAGTCTTCAGGTTGATTAGCATACACATAATAACCTGCACCAAGGATAGCTATTGTTTTCACATATGAATTTGGTCACAGAGGGTGGGTGGTGGTCATCTATGCATGATCATGCTCCGTAAATCACAGTGATAGGAATGTATTGGTACATATGGGCAATCTGCTGCAGCACTGGCCTTTTTGCCCATCCATATAAAACTGTCATGTTTTTGAAAGCCATTTCAGAACTTGATTATTGCTCTTTACAGTGGTAGATATATTCAGTGACCATGTCATCATCCAACATGGGCGAGTACTTTCTCTTGAAGTCAGGCCTAATGCACTGTACAAGGCTCAGTCCAAAGGGCCCCACCATTCTGAGACCAGACAATGGATTAAATGGACTCAAAACTGCTCCAAATGCTTTGATCCAGATTGGAATGCACCTCTCATGGGCACTTTTACCAAGACTATCTCAAATTGTTCATTTTTCAATGTACAACCTTGCATGAAGAGGTAGTGCCATCTTAAAGCCATTTTGAATCAAATTGTTCTTGCACACATATGTGAAAATTAAATGGTACCTCCACAATACATAAATAATATACCCAGCATTCAATATAAGCAGTTTTAATGACATTGTCATGATCAAAGAGACATCTGTAATCTGATGTTAACAAAGAGGTGGGAGGGGTGGGAGACAGGGAGAGATGGGGAGCGAGAGAGATACACACCTTGCTTCCGCACATCCTCCACAGCAGCCACCAGTTCATCTTTTAGGTCCTGGCTCTCCTTTGCAATCTGTTCTCCTTTTTCCAAAAAGTTTTGAGTAGCTTGCTCAACTGAAGCAGCCAGCACATGAGCCTTCTTAGATCGACCTTTCTTTTTACCAGATGGCCCTTTGTTACTTGTATTTACAAGGGTTGTCACCTTTAAAGAAGTTTAAAAAAAAGTTTAATGAGTACAAATTTGCTTTACAATTGTTCTCAACAGACATAAGACACATGACTTCAACATTTTCTAATGGTTTTTTTTAAAAAAAAACAACAACAAGAGCAAAGTCTTCTGCAGTCTTGCATGTGAGTTCACGGAAGTTACTAGTCCACACAATCTTTTTTCCTAACCTACGTGGATTAATTTGTGGCTGAAAACCAAACGAACTTCCCTGCCTTGCATCCCAATATGATTATTTATTATCACAAGCAACCAGGTGAGAGAAAGTGCATTGAAAATTAGATATGTTCAGCAAAGTTGCTTTACAGAAATGTATTTTTAATTTTACAGAAGTGTATTTTTAAATGAAAGAAGTGGAATCCTGTTGTCTAAAGTATTATCCCTTATAAGTGCAATGCCTCAATACAGCCTATGGAATAATTCTACAACTCTCATTTCTTATGTGCTGCCTCTATTACCATACAAAATAAAACTACAGCAGGTCTTGTGGGTATTTGGCACAGTGCTAAAATGTTATTCCCACAGTGACAACATGCCACACACAGTTAGAGCTAAAGGACACAGGGGAATGGGCACTAAACAGTGCTAAAGGTATAATGTCACAAATAATAACTCAGTGATTGAAAGTTACAGATGGCTTGCTGTTTTTTACAATAAACAGCTTGCTTAGCACAAACTAGTAGCATCTGAAACAAAGAAAAGTGGTTTCTGGCAGCTTTCACACAATGAACTGAAAGCAGCCTACCATGCTATACTGAGAGCAAAAGATCATGGAATGAAAGATGAACCGAGTAGTTTCCAGCTTCAGGAATGATTTTCAACTCAGCTGTATAGATGACACACATACAGACAGACACATGCAAGCTTGGATCAGTTACTGAAATGACAACTGAGATTCTGTAAAAAGTTTATCTCCAAAGACACTAAACTGTAGTTCTATTATGCAAGTATTAGACTAAATTAATACTAACAGAACCAATACAATGATCAAAAAGTTGTTGCATCTTCTTGGAAGATGAATTAGAGTAAGCATAAATATTAAGTATAAAATTGGGGGGGGGGGGGTGTTAGAAAATTAAACACAAAGGAGGTTTGGCAATTTTTACCAAATTTTCTAAAGTGGTATGAGATAGTGGTCTGCCATCTGCCACTTTGTATTTGGTCAAGAGCAAATAATAACTGATGCTGATATTCAGCAGATGATAGTGAAATGTGGTTATGTAATGTGATGGTTATGCAAAAGGAGCTAGAGAGAGTATTTAATTATGGTTATGTCTATTTTTCAAGAGATGCTGAAGATACAGTTAATGTTAGATAGATCCTCTAATAAGTTTTCTTAAATAAGGCATGGATCTAAGGAACCAGACAACTTCTTTTCCATGTACCCAATGGACGCTTGGAATTTCATTTTGCATGAAGTGTCCCCTTACATTATGCAGCATGACAAATCACCTTTCTTTGGATCCTGGCCTATGAAAAAGTGTTTTCACCCATTAACTGTCAAGTTTCTGGTATATATGTGTTGACAGCAGCCATACTGACATTTGCCAAATGTTAAACAAGAATGGAGCAAACTTAACGAGGGGTAAACCTTTTCCAGACTTTCAAGCCTAAATAAATAATTTATCAGAAGTCATCTATACAGAATACCACTCTGTAATAGAGTTCTGAAGGGCAGTTTACTTTGTTTCCGCAGAGCGCTCAATTTCTTATTCTGAACATGATGATTTCAAGCAATACTGGGCGCACATATTAAGCAGTGAGCCCTGCTTCCTATAATGGGACTTACTTTCAGGCAAACATGCATTGCTTGTGCTTCTAGATTCATTTGAGAGTGTTTTGTGGTTGCTTTTTAAAAATATGTATTCAATAAATAGATTTAAAAGAAAAGATAAAGCTATATAATATAGTTCTTTCTACCCTAAAATATATTTAGGTTAAAACATATAAACATATTTTACCACTTATCAGTTTGTACTTTACTTAAAATAAAGAAAATTTATTTTCTTTTACCATCATACACAAGCACAAATGAGTCATAAATCATACACAAGCAGTCCAAAAGGGAAACCCCTCTCTTGCAGTAGCATGTGGGTTCATTGGTACAAAACATGCAAAACATCTCAAAGTCCACCCCTCCTTTTCAATTTAAATCTAAAAAGAAATGTTGTCAATACAGGCTGCTTTCCAAATCTGAAAAGTGCTAAAAAAAAAAAAAAGATGTTGAGCTAACGAGGCTTAAGCAGTTTTTATGCTGCTCTGTAAGTGGATTAAAAAATATCATTATCTAGGCCAGCTTGTTTTAAACAAAAAAGTCAGCATGCTGAAATTCAGTGGAACACTTGAAGCCACCAGGATATCACACTCGGAGCTATGAATTTGAGTTTAAACAGATATGGTACATTTTATTTTATTTTTTAGAAAAGTATAGGTAGTTCTGAATGTTGAAGGGACACTTTAGACATGGTATGAGTATCTTACATTGTGCAAAACTGTAGACATGCCTAGCTTGTTGGATCATAGTCATTTCCTTCCTTCCTTCCTTCCTTCCTTCCTTCCTTCCTTCCTTCCCTCCATCCCAAAGACATCTAAGCATGACAATAAGCATGCTAACAAGACAATGGTTAAAACAAAATATAAAATCAAAAAATCCTTCCAGTAGCACCTTAGAGACCAACTAAGTTTGTTCTTGGTATGAGCTTTCGTGTACCAAGAACAAACTTAGTTGGTCTCGAAGGTGCTACTGGAAGGATTTTTTGCTTGATTTTATATTTTGTTTTGACTGTGTTGTTGTTGTTGTTCAGTCGTTCAGTCGTGTCCGACTCTTCGTGACCCCATGGACCAGAGCACGCCAGGCACACCTATCCTTCACTGCCTCTCGCAGTTTGGCCAAACTCATGTTAGTAGCTTCGAGAACACTGTCCAACCATCTCATCCTCTGTCGTCCCCTTCTCCTTGTGCCCTCCATCTTTCCCAACATCAGGGTCTTTTCTAGGGAGTCTTCTCTTCTCATGAGGTGGCCAAAGTACTGGAGCCTCAACTTCAGGATCTGTCCTTCTAGTGAGCAGTCAGGGCTGATTTCTTTGAGAATGGATAGGTTTGATCTTCTTGCAGTCCATGGGACTCTCAAGAGTCTCCTCCAGCACCATTGTTTTGACTATGGCAGACCAACACGGCTACCTACCTGTAACTAAGACAATGGTTGTTCAAAAGAAGCAGTCATTAGAAAGTACTGTGGAATTAATCAGCCCCTTTTAAGGATGGCTGACCTTCCTTAGCTTCTGCTAAACCCTGTTGGGCAGTGAAAAATATGTCTCAAGAAGGAGAAGGGAAATCTGCAGGTGTTTTTTAGTCTTGAATAATATATTTCATGACATTACCTTGAACAAAGGATAATGTTTAAAGCTATGTGATTAATGGATAATGATACAAGTTCCAGTCTTGGATGAACAGACATATTGATGTTAACAAGAGAAGCAGCCAGAGACATAACTGCACTAATTTTAAATATGGGTAGCTTTGTAGATTGACAATACTGAAAGACCAGTGTAAGCAACCTCAGATTGACACAGCTCAAATGCTAAGACCTGCAGTTTGAAGTACAATCCCAGTGCACCTGAGGGAGTCTGGAGAGACATAAAGGGCAGGAAGGGCACGTAAAGTGAGAGCAGAGACAGGTTAGTGCAAATAACTGTCAACAGCTCAAATACATTCTGCTGAAGAGACTACTTTCCTGGAAGTTCTATATACAGCTCAGAATTTTCTCAAGGAAGAAATTGATTCTCTCAGCTACTTGCTGAGCCCTCAACTAATTTATTTCTTGCATCTGTGACTTTGCTACAAGTCCAAGTGACTGTCCCTGCAAAATCCTTATTCATTTGTACAGTATACAGTCACCTTGCAATTTGCGTGCTTGGCAGCCAGCCTCACGCAATTGCACAAATTAAACACATGCAAGGCGGAGAGCTTAAAAGCTATGATGCATAATGTTATGTATTGAAGTTCTCACCCTAGGCCACTAGGGGTGTTGTTTATATAGTTTCACTCTGCCTACCGTGGCTGCAGTTCTCACTCAGGTCCGCACATGCAAATGAAGGATTGAGAGTGCTGCTCACGGATTGGGTAGCTAGAGAGAAAGTTGTTACTGTTGCATGTTACTGAGTACTATATAAGCAGGCTGGCTCAGACCTTCAGTTCAGTTCTGTTCCAGCCTGAGAATAAAGAGAGTTGCTTAGAGAATCACTGTGTTGTCTGCTATGTCCACCCACTATTTAATACATAAAGTGCTTTTAAGCTCTCACAGACTTGCCTTCAGAGTTCTGGGAAGGTCTTGCAAGATCTTACGGGGTTATGTGAGATCTCATGAAGGGCTGCAGAGCCCATGTGAGACCTTCCCAGGGCCTGGTAAGCTAGGCTTAAAAGCTCAATGCTTTACGTGCAGGACAAGGCCTGCTTGGTGCACCAGCTCTGGAAAGGTAGAAATGGTCACACCCAGAACAGGACTGTTCTGGCTATTCCTTGATTTCAGCTTTACATGCAATCTTAGGAACCTGTTTTACTAGTGCACATTAGAACTAAAAGATATAGCCAAGTATAAGACCACCATAACTAACTGGAAAGAATGTTTCTCAACTAGACATCTAGGGCAGTGCAATAAATTGCCAAACAGTTGAAAACCTTGGTTTCTAAACACTCTGTAACTCTAGCATTTTGGCTTCTGAACGCCGCAAACCCAAAAGTGAGTGTTCTGGTTTGCAAACTTTTTTTAGAAGCCAAATGTCTTCCGACTGAGTGCAAGAAGCTCTAAACAAGGCAATATACCAGTGAACAAAAGGTTGAGACTTGACAGCTTGGAGGGGGGGGAGGTAGCTCAGCTGAATGGATACTTTACAGATAGTTTGCAGGCTTTGTTTGCTCTCTCCCTCTCCCTCCTAACTGGTAAGAAATGAGGATAAGCCCTCACAGGAACCAGCAATAGCTTTCAGCTTTACTGGTATGTTTATTGCTACTTTCTTCAGCAAGAAGACAGTCACCTCTGTCCCTGCTTTGTTGTCGCTCCCCTCACTGAAAAATAAGGATACAGTGGAGCCTCGGGTTACATTGCCTCTGGCTTACATCACCCTAGGCTTGCGACCAGCACAAACCCGGAAGTACCGGAACAGGTTACTTCTGGGTTCACGCTGTTTGCACACATGCAGAAGTGCTAAATCACATCTGCGTGTGCACAGAAACGCTAAATCGTGCTGCGCGCATGCGCAGACGCGACGCTTTGGATTGTCTCTTTTTCGGGTTGCGGCGGGGCCTCCAGAACGGATCCCCGGCATAACTAGAGGTTCCACTGTAGAAGCCAATTTTAACCCCTCAGAAGCACACAAACCACCTCCTTCAGCAGAACTTCCTGCTCTCAAAAACTCTCAAGAGCTCAGCTAATTAGGAAGAACCTGCTAACAATCCAGGAGAGACCTCCCATGGCTAGACAATGAAGGATCCAGCAGCAAAGTAAACAGGGAATGTAAACAAAGAAGTGGAAGGCACTTTTCTTTCTTTCTTCCCTCAGTGGAAAAAAAAGAGAGGAAGTGTTTTTATTTTTGTTATCCCCCTAAATACCTTTCCTCCATACTAAAAAGGTTGTTTGTTTGTTTAAAGGAGACTTAAGTTTTTGTTTGCTTGCCCTCCCTCCCTCCCTTTGATAAAAAGGGATAAATTGGTGGGATGGGCTTGGGGGGGGCTTCTGTGGGGGGGGAATGGAGGGGATAAGATTTATCTGGCTGCCTTCTGCTGAAATGGGAGGTTGGGTACTGTGTGAAAATGGTGCAGAAGATGTTTGTCTGTAAGCAGCGCAAGCAAATGCATGTCTACTCACAAGCAAGCCCTACTGAATTCAATGAGGCTTACTCCCAGGAAAGTAGAAGTTTAGTTGAACTCAATGGGGCTTATGCATGCACAGATTCCACTTAGACCTCTGAGTGGGGAAGCAGATGCAACTTGACTAGGAAATCACTTGAACTATTCTTAAATTAGCTGAAAATATGTTAAATATAATAGGGAAGTTTATTTAATAATTTTATTAAATCTACTACTTTCTTACATTTTAAAGCTCTCCACCGCTATGGGGAGGCATGGCAAGGCCTTCCACCACTGCAGAAAGGCACGAAGGGGCCCTCCACCTCTGTGGGGATGCTTGGGGAGGCCCTCCACTGCTGTAGGGAGGCACTGCAAGGCCCTCAGAAGCTGTGGTGAGGCACAGCAAGGCCTGCCGCCACTGTGGATAGGTGTAGTGAGACCCTCTGCCACTGCAGGGATTCCCGGGATGCCCTCTGCCACTGTGGATAGGTGTGGTGAGGCCCTCCTCTGCTGCAGGGATACCCAGCTAAGCCCACTGTTTATGTGCCAAGGCCCGGAAAGGCCCTCCGCCGCCACAGATATATATCATGATATATCAAGATACTGTGATGTTTAGTTGGTTATATATCGTGATATTGAAAACCAGGTATGGCTCAGATGTATAGACACCCACAATCCAGGGTGAGGGATTCTTCTCTAGCCCCAAAATTACTTCTATGCCATATAACATCGGTCCTGAAAAACCTACATTGGCTCCCAATACATTTCTGAGCACAATTCAGAGTGTTGGTGCTGACCTTTAAAGCCCAAAACAGCCTCGGCCCAGTATACCTGAAGGAGCATCTCCACCCCCATCATTCAGCCCGGACACTGAGCCTTCTGGCAGTTCCCTCCCTGCGAGGTTACAGGGAACCAGACAGAGGGCCTTCTCGGTAGTGGCGCCTGCCCTGTGGAACACCTTCACATCAGATGTCAAGGAAATAAACAACTATCTGACTTTTAGAAGACATCTGAGGGCAGCACTGTTTAGGGAAGTTTTTAATGTTTTATGTTTTATTGTGCTTTTAATTCTGTTGGGAGCCACCCACAGTGGATGGGGGAACCTAGCCAGATGGGTGGGTTATAAATATATTATTATTATTATTATTATTATTATTATTATTATTATTATTATTATTCTGGCACAAATGTGTCAAACCTACACACAAACATAGGCATGCACACACACTAACACATGCCTTCTGCTGCACATGCACTTTACAATATTAGCTTCTATGTTGAATGCCTGGTCATGCCATTTGAATGTGACCTTTTAAAGAAAACAGTTATTTTAATTACATTTTCTTCCACAATGTGCTACGATGTTCTGCTGTTAGAAAATTATAGAATTCAATATGTCATATATGAAATCATTGACCTACAGGTATTAGCCTTGACTAGATTAAAAACAATACAAAAAATGGGACTGTGTCCCAGAGAGTTTTAAAACTGGTACTTCTGGGACAGCAACACATAAAGTCACATGTCAAACTTAGTCTGAATTTAATAGTGTTGTAAGAATTTAAGGTCTTTTATTTATATATATAATATATGTTATTAATTTACCAAACAAATAAGGCCACATGTCTGAAAACAGCACAGAAAGACAGGCCTCACTCCATTTTGACTCCTAGCTGGCCAAGTGTTTTCATCTGCAGGGAGGAGGTGAGAAGTCTCTGCCTGAGGATGGGCCATTTCCCTCACAATGGACAGCCATTAGCCCTACGGGCCAGGGAGGAAAACTTTTGTTTTGCAGAAATGTGTGTCTGGGAGGGTCAAGGAGAGATGGCACAGGTGTGGAAAATTCCCAAGTTACCTCCTCTGACCCTCCCCAATTTGTGATGTAGTTCTGATGTATCTGGGGAGGGGTGGTCTTGGGTTACACCTCTTCTGTGATTGGATGCTGTTTCTGGGGGTGGTTTAGACTCCAGGAGAGATTTTGAAATGTCTTTATAAGAGCATGCTTGCTTTGTTCTGGGTCTTTTTCCCTGAAAAACACCGTTGTTGCAACAGCTTCAATAAACATCAAGCTTACTAGCTGCTTTGCTTCTCAATCTTCTCTGGTTAGCCTCTGTTTTTTACTCCTACCAATGGAGAACCTGCAAAGGACTTTGCAAGGGCTCTTGTGTACCCCATAAGGGAATAAGGGCAGATTTTTCTTATTACAATAGGATTTTCAGAAACAAGTTGTGATATATATAGATGGCACACATTTGTTTTTCAGAAGGAAAAAGTCATAACCTGATGGTTTGGGTTGGCTTCAAGTATCTCTTTGGGATTCTGGGCACTGAAATATACTGGTAACTGTATGCATGTATCCAATTGGGTTTATTTCCTGCTATGTATGACAAGTGTGTACAGGATTGCAACCATATTATTGTATATACTTGATAGCAATGTATGACTGTCACCATACACACATGGGAGCATAGTTCAATGGAGAAATCCAGAAATTACCATGACTTTTGCAGTAAATGGTGAAATAGTTTTGTAGTAAATATATTCATTAATAGGAATTTCCAAAAAGGTCACAGTGAATATGTACAAGATGGTACATATTATATTATAAATTATTATAAATAAAAGTTTAAACACAGAGATGGTTTGCAAAGGTTATAATTCACATTATAAAACGCAATAATAAATCGACATTCAGCAACTTTCTCTTTCATGGCATAATCCCTCTTCTTTCAAAAGGCCAAGCCTGAAAAGCCTACACAGTGCAGGCACCCAGGGTTTTCCATATTCATTCCCTAATGCAATCTGAAAAGCTACCCCTGACCTTCAGGGAACCTCTACAGGAAATGCAGTTGGATGGGGAAGATGCATCCAGAAGGGAAAATTGTCCTTCTCATTCTACCCTGTGCACAGGAGGATTGTATCCTGACCAAAAGCAATAGCAAATAATATCATATCAAAAAACAACTGAGATAAGCCAAGGCATTTTATAAGCAGTGACTACACTATCCAACAGAAGCCAATTCAGAAACTCAGTTTTATCAGACCTCTCTTCAAACGGTTTTCAAAAACCCTGAAAGATAACTTATGTTGGGCTTCCATTGGTATGGGGCAGGGGGAGTTTTGAAACAGAGTTTTAAGCAACAAAAACAGATATCCAGGTTTTTGTTAAAAATAACGAGTGGAAGCAAAGCAGAACTGTGTAACAAAATAGCAAGTGGAACAAAAGTTTTACCCTTTAGTACATCAAATGTTATTATTTCATGACACATGATGCCACTGAAGAATCACAGGATTCAGTCAACTGACTAAAATATTTTGAAAAGAGCACTGAAGCAAAACAAAAAAAATGAAAGAAGACCCAACATTGAAAAATGAAAGGAACTGTTTTATAGTTTGCTTCTATTTTAAGATAAAACTGGAACTTCCATATTCATTTCTGAATCTCTGGTGCAGTTACGCAAGTGTTTCCTCCCAAACAGAGACATAATGCATATTACGTTGCCATAAGCTGCAAGAATGGAAAGGGAGCTTATAACTAGTACACCTGGTTGTATGAATCAGCCCACAGTTAAAAGTAAGAGAGAGAGAGAGAGAGAGAGAGAGAGAGAGAGAGAGAGAACTAAAAAGAAATCAGCTATTACGTAAAAATAGAATTTCTGCAATAGTTTTAGTATGCAGCAATACTACTCAGCATTGATATAAATATCCCCACCACCACACACAGACATAGTGCCATTTACAACAAACCATAAATGACTGTGTATTCTTCTCACTCTTCTTAAAATTCTTATATATCATTGAGCTGCTGGAAACAGTCAATGACCTGAATAAAAGGCAGCCTTGACATTTTAGTATAAAGACTTTATCCCTTTTAGATGTAATGCTAGCATTCCACTTGAATGCACTATCTTGTTGCCTGACTGATTTTACTAGTAGCATCCCTTAAAGCACAGCTTTTCAGAACCCTCATATTTTGGTGAGAGCCAGTGTGGTGTAGTGGTTAAGAGCGGTGGACTTGTAATCTGGGGAACCGGGTTCGCGTCCCCGCTCCTCCACATGCAGCTGCTGGGTGACCTTGGGCTAGTCACACTTCTCTGAAGTCTCTCAGCCCCACTCACCTCACAGAGTGTTTGTTGTGGGGGAGGAAGGGAAAGGAGAATGTTAGCCGCTTTGAGACTCCTTCGGGTAGTGAAAAGCGGGATATCAAATCCAAACTCTTCTTCTTCTTCTTCTTTGGTGAGGGGCAGGGATAAAATATGGAAAAGCATGCAAGTTGTATTTAGGACTTCTGAGTCCATTCTTCAAATGGTTTTCCAATTACTGGATTTTTCATTGATCTCACCAGAGTCAAACATTCCGCCTGGTAGCTGTCAGGAGGCTAGACAGGCAACTCAATTGGCATGGGAAGAGAGGTAAGGAGCACTGGGGAAGAAGTTGATAGGAAAGGAAGCAAAGTTGTCTTGGCCAAGTCATGGATTCTGTACAATGCTATAAAATTTATTATTAATATTATTATTATTTATTGAATTTATATACCACCTTATACCCGGAGGTCTCAGGGCAGTTCACATAAAAAGATCACTATACATAAAATTAAAATAAAAGCAATAACCCAATAATACCCGCCCCCAAAAGAGCCACATTTTAAAAGGGTATGGTATGTTGATCAGGTTAACCAAAGGCCTGGTTAAAAAGGAATGTTTTCGCCTGACACCTAAAGGTGTATAATGAAAACGCCAGGTGAACTTCCCTGCAGAGAGCATTGACAGACACGAAGCCACTGCAGAGAAGGCCTGTTCTTGTGTTGCCACCCTCCAGACCTCTCGAGGAGGTGGAACGTGACACACAAAGGAGGACCTCAGAAGATGATCTCATGGTCCGGGTAGGTTCATATGGAAAGAGGTGGTCCTTGAGGTATTGAGATCTTGAGCCGTTTAAGGCTTTAGAGGTCTGTCTTGCCAAATGCAAGATGGTTCTTTAAAAATTAGATTCAGAATCAGTACAAATGCAAGTGATTGAGAACATTACAGACTTTATTCCAAATAGCAAGCAGTATATACATTACCAAGCAAACACTTCAATCGGCCACTGGGAAGCCCTGTCAGAAGCTATTGGACTAACACAGGCTTAACCAGAGCTACTCTACATCAAAGGCTTTGCTGACCAGTTTCATCAACACGTCAAGGGCCTCTTCACCAAGGATATTGAAAGCAATTAGTAACCAGGGTCAGGAAGAGATAACCAGAGATGAAAGAGCTGACCATGCCAGATCACTATCTCCTGGAAGTACAATAATCTTCTGCAAATGATTATCCCATACAAGGTCAAAACCAGCACTTTGAATTGGGCCTGGAAACTAATCGGTTGCCAGTGCAGTCAGGGCAGGATGGGTGTTAAGATGCTCAAACCCTCTTGCCCCAGTGACCAACCTGGCTGCTGAATTCTGCACCAGCTGAAGTTTCCGAATCATCTTCAGAGGCAGCCCTACACATAATGCATTGTAGTAATCTAACCCTGAGGTTACCAGAACAGTAGTTAGGTTATCCTTGTCCAGATAGGGGCATAGCTGAGCCACCAGCTGAAGGTGATGGAAGGCACTCCGAGCCACTGAGGCCACCTGAGCCTCAAGCGACAGCAAAGGATCCAGGAGTACCCCCAAGCTACGAACCTGCTCCTTCGGAGGAAACATAACCCCATCAAGAGCAGGCAACCTCCCACCCATCTGCTCTAGAGAACCCCCAACTTTTTGTTGTTGTTGTTCAGTTGTTCAGTCATGGCCAACTCTTCGTGACCCCATGGACCAGAGCACGCCAGGCACCCCTATCCTCCACTGCCTCCCACAGTTAGGCCAAACTCATGCCAGTCGCTTCGAGAACACTGTCCAACCATCTCATCCTCTGTTGTCCCCTTCTCCTTGTGCCCTCCATCTTTCCCAACATCAGGGTCTTTTCCAGGGAGTCTTCTCTTCTCATGAGGTGGCCAAAGTACTGGAGCCTCAACTTCAGGATCTACCCTTCCAGTGAGCACTCAGGGCTGATTTCTTTAAGGATGGATAGGTTTGATCTTCTTGCAGTCCATGGGACTCTCAAGAGTCTCCTCCAGCACCATCATTCAAAAGCATCAATTCTTCGGCGATCAGCCTTCTTTATGGTCCAGCTCTCACTTCCGTACATTACTACTGGGAAAACCATAGCTTTAACTATACGGACCTTTGTTGGCAACGTGATGTCTCTGCTTTTTAAGATGCTGTCTAGGTTTGTCATTGCTTTCCTCCCAAGAAGCAAGTGTCTTTTAATTTCGTGACTGCTGTCACCATCTGCAGTGATCATGGAACCCAAGAAAGTAAAATCTCTCACTGCCTCCATTTCTTCCCCTTCTATTTGCCAGGAGGTGATGGGACCAGTGGCCATGATCTTAGTTTTTTTGATGTTGAGCTTCAGACCATATTTTGCGCTCTCCTCTTTCACCCTCATTAAAAGGTTCTTTAATTCAGTGTGGTGTAGTGGTTAAGAGCGGTAGACTCGTTATCTGGGGAACCGGGTTCGCGTCTCCACTCCTCCACATGCAGCTGCTGGGTGACCTTGGGCTAGTCACACTTCTCTGAAGTCTCTCAGCCCCACTCACCTCACAGAGTGTTTGTTGTGGGGGAGGAAGGGAAAGGAGAATGTTAGCCACTTTGAGACTCCTTCGGGTAGTGAAAAGCGGGATATTAAATCCAAACTCTTCTTCTTCTTCTTCTCACTTTCTGCCATCAAGGTTGTGTCATCAGCATATCTGAGGTTGTTGATATTTCTTCCGGCAATCTTAATTCTGGCTTGGGATTCATCCAGTCCAGCCTTTCGCATGATGAATTCTGCATATAATTTAAATAAGCAGGGAGACAATATACAGCCTTGTCGTACTCCTTTCCCAATTTTGAACCAATCAGTTGTTCCATATCCAGTTCTAACTGTGGCTTCTTGTCCCACGTAGAGATTTCTCAGGAGACAAATGAGGTGATCCGGCACTCCCATTTCTTTAAGAACTTCCCATAGTTTGCTGTGGTCGACACAGTCAAATGCTTTTGCGTAGTCAATGAAGCAGAAGCAGATGTTTTTCTGGAACTCTCTAGCTTTCTCCATAATCCAGCGCATGTTCGCAATTTGGTCTCTGGTTCCTCTGCCCCTTCGAAATCCAGCTTGCACTTCTGGGAGTTCTCGGTCCACATACTCCTTAATCCTGCCTTGTAGAATTTTAAGCATAACCTTGCTAGCGTGTGAAATGAGCGCACTTTTACATACAATTAAATGTCATATACCTAACCCACAAAAACAAAAGTGCATGCAAAAGGCACAAATGCTTTTGCTTACAAAAATCTGCCTGATAACAATACTGTAATTATGAGGCATTACAGAAAAGGACCAAATCCTCTTGAAATGCATTCATTTTTGTGATTTAGTCTGTATCTATAAAAATATGCTTTTAAAGCAGGAATGTTAAATCCAGATGAGTTGCAGGGGGGAACTGCATGCCCATAGACACATGCACAAGGTTCTCACACGCACAAATGCACAGACAAGTTTGGATGGGGCAAGAATCCTTCAGTAGGCCCAGCATGAAGCTTCTACAGAAGCTTCTCATAATCAGAATGCCACCACTACAATCCATACAGTTCATGCTAGGGTTTTTCTAAATGATGCTTCATTTTTAATTAACGTGAGTACAGGGTACTGGCTACGAAATTAATGAAATCTATCTATTACACAGTACAAATGCTCACATGCAAAACACTCAACATTTTCCAGAGCTTAAAGCAACACACTCATTTTCTATCACTTGGCCCCAAAAGGCCTCTTTGTTTCCAACATCAGCCTATTAGACAGTAAAGCTGTCAACTTGGGAGCTTGTTGCTGTGTCTGTACTTCATTGTACTCCAATTAGATAGCAAAGTGTTATTTAACTACATGTGCAATGGCCTAATATTTTAAAGCAACACTTTAAACATTACAGTGACCCTAACCACCCTGTTTAGTAATATTGCATCATCTCCATAGGACAAAGGAACTGAACACTACTAATGAAGCTGATAAAGTTTCTGACCTTTAATCTAGGACAGGAAATCATCTGTTGTTCACTGGTTCTTTCTTTCCTCCTCCTCTTCTGTCTTTCCACATCCCTAATTCCTCAAGGAAGTTAGCTACACTGCTCCTGGCCATAGCAATTTATAGTGTACTTTCTTTTCTGAAACCAGTTTATCCACATGGATGTCTATCTATGGCCTTTCCCTCTCCTTACTTAACATTAAGTGTCCTCTTAACTCCCTCAGAACCCACAGAGTTCAATCCTACCTGGTTCGGTCACACCACTGAGTTTTCCATGGAAACTGGGTTGCGGTACAGTGGAACCTCGGGTTACGTACCGTCCTCCTTACGAACACTTCAGGTAACGAGCTCCACTAACCTGGAAGTAGATGCTCCTAGTAGCAAACTTTGCCCCAGGATGCGAGCAGAAGTCAGGCAGCAGCGGCACGGCGGCAGCAGGAGGCCCCATTAGCGAAAGCGCGCCTCATGTTAAGAACAGTTTCGGGTTAAGAATGGACCTCCGGAATGCATTAAATTTGTAACCGGAGGTACCACTGTATTGAATTCCCCCATGCAACAGCTGATGGTCACAGAGTTCCATCTGGCTCGGCCAGGATCTCCTCCCCACCCACTAGGTTCACCCATTGCCTCTGCAGTTGGATCTCCATCTCCTCTGTTGCTTTCTCAGAGGAGGGCATGCCAGGTGGGATAGCTGTGACAGCACCTGTGGATCTTCTTACTCTGATGGCTATAAACCCATCCTTTGGAAACAGACTACTGTTCCATACTGATTCAGATTTCCTATGTTGCTTGATAGCAATAGTGTGAATTAGCTGAATCATTTTGCATCTGATGTTCACATTCTTAGCTGATAAAGTGTGCAAAGCCTAAACTTCACTGATACAAACAGCAATGCTTAACTAAACCTTAAGTTTAGTTTCAAGTATCTTTAAAAAGATAAAATTATGATACCCTTTTACCTCAGATCATTACAGTTCTTTTTAAAGTGTCATATTTTAGTGTCTTGTGTATAATATTACACGATGTTTTCTGCCAAACTAGAAATATTGGACAGGTATTTAAATTACCTAATTAAACATAATGTCTCTTTTTCCTGGTTGCCATTTGCTCTCTGTGAAGACAGATTATAAAGCCAAAGACTTAACTGTCCTTTTTAAGTTATCTGTTCAACGTTTCATTGTAAGTAATTACAGTTGAGAAGAAATGCAGTTTATTTTTTCACATTTGGTCAACTTTCTCAAATTAATCACCTTTATAAAACCTACTTCATTTTTGTAAAGTACGCTTTCAGAAGGCAGAAATGAAACATATGTAACCTTTTCATCCATGTCCTGTTACATTTTCACCAATCAAATTCACAGGGAGCAGCAACAACAACAACAACAAAAGCATTAGATATTTCTGCAGGAGTTTATAACACTGCACTATTTTCACAAATGTTTGGAAACAGCATTCTACCTAAAAATGGCTACCAACAGTTGGTAGAGCTATTATTTATTTATTGCTTTATATACTGCCTTCTATTTCAAAAAGAAACACCAAGGCAGTTCACAAACAAATAAAACCACAGCAAAATATCACAATAAAACAAAATTAAAACATAAATCACAGTAACCAGGAAGTCCAGGAACTGGTATTAATGGCCAGGGAAAAGCCAAGAGAAAACAGGTACATTTACCTGGTGAAGGAGTTCCTGGCTCAAATTTGTCCTCTGCCAGGTTACTATAGAAAAACCACTATTCTCTATGCCTCAGCTGCCATATGGGGATAGTAATGCTGAACTCACAATGCTTCGGCTTCTGCACAACAATTTTTGATTAAATGTAATTTGATCTCTAATTGGCTACTCTCTTTCCTTCCTGCTATCCAGGATAGGGCAGCCCTGTTGCTCCCGAGAGCATTTGTGTGCCAATTTTGAGCTTTCTAGCCACACAGAGTGGCTCTTATCTTCAAAAGGAAAAAAAAATACATTTTTTTAAAAAAGCAGCCCTCAGATTACCTCATAACTTTCAAAAGAAGCTTCCCTCTCTCACACTAACATCTCTAAAGTTATTTCTTCTACCTTCATCGGAAAGAAAGGTCCAATTGGGGGGGAGGGCGTACTAATTCAGGAGACCCTGCTCTGCTTCTGGATTCTGTTGCCAGCTCTGACCTACTTACAGAATAATTCCTATTCAAATTTAAATCTTGGCTGTAAGTTCTTGGAGACCTGCCTAGCATGCCTTTTCCACCTGGCCTGGGAGGGCAGGTCCCTAACTGACTCCAGCTACAAAAGCTGAAGCTGCTGAACAGAAAGCAATGGCAGATTGACAAAAGCAGAAACTGCTGGCAGCACAGGAAGAAACAGGCACATTAGCAAGTGCCAAGGGCGGCTATATCCCAGGGCTCCCACCAGTCAGTACATGTTTTTCTGCACCCTTCCCCCCTTTAACCTTTACTTAGGCAAGCACACTGCACAGCAAAACGCCTGGCGAAGCCCTGGTCATGAACGCTATCTTCACTTCACCAAGGTGCATTTGGAAGACCAACTAAATGGTGCAAAAGGAACCCCTCCTGCTATTCCCACCACTTGATGTTGACTAGGAAAGTGACTAGGGTTGATGGGGTCCCATTCCTTCCTTTCCTTTCAGATTTATTTAAGTAGGAGCACTGCATAGCAAAGAACCCAGTGTTGAGATTCCATCTGGGCCTGCCATCCTCATCTTCCAAGAGTGCTAAGATGCAGATAGTGATGGCACCACACAACACATACACCCAACTAAAGATGAATAAAAGGGGGAAATAGCCCCTTCCTGCTGCTTGACACTAAGCTAAGGGAGGAGAGCAGAGGGATTAGAGTGGCAGTGGGGAGGGTGGTGGAGCATCCAGGGGGAAAGGTGTAGGGCCAAATGTCAGTTTCATTTATTAGCTTCAACTCTAACAGCATTCATTCTAGAGAGGCTGGGGAAACCCAGCCAGATGGGTGGGATATAAATAAAATGGTTGTTGTTGTTGTTAGTCTCTAACCAACAATTCTGAATAAGGGAAATGGTTTGTGCTCAATGGATAACAATGCAAGATTGACTTTCCAACTCAGTTTGAGCCATTGCTATGTGGAAGTTTCTGATACAGTGTTTAGAGACTCTCATTTTTCAATAAGCAAGAGCAGCAAAAGGTCAACATAGCTCAGTAAAACAGCAAATGTAAAATTTACATTTACTGGGCACCTGGGTATTGCACCTAAAACATAAGCTTAAATATTATTAACTGTGAGATTTGTTCCAATAATGAAGACTTCTTTTCACAGTTAAAACAATAAGGAGATTTAATTAATTCTCAAGTGGAAAGGCAGAACTAAAATTCAAGGCAGCATTCAGATCAGCCTAAAAAAATCAATTCACAAAATCCTCTTGTGCATCATTTAAAAATGGCAAAGAGCCATTCAGACTTTAAATCAACATCAGGTGAGGGAAACAAGGCTCTCCACACATAGGGATTTAATATGCTAACTTTCCTAAAACTAGAAGTAACATTTGCACTGCATCAACAAATCTTCACTGGTTGCTTCTTTCAATCAGAAAGGTTTATCACATGTAATTATTTCTGCAGCCCTTCAATTAAACAAAATGATAATATATCATTCTAGAAGCATAGTTATGCAAACATTAGCAAATCAAATTTAGAAGATGTGGATGTATCATGAAGGCAGAATATGTAAGATAGGTCCATGTTGTCTATGCTGATTAATATAAGTCAGTTTGGGGTTGAAAATGGAGGGGAAAGAGGCACACACAAAATGTTTCATTAAAAAAAGAGCTGCTTATTATTATAGAAGACAATTTCCACCAGTTGCTATTTCAGAAAATAAATTCTCCATAGCTTTCAAAAAGCTCTTCTGAATTGGAACATGAAAAACGCAACCATCCCATATATAACATACAGTGATCAATACATACGTTACAACACCCCTCCTTCTTAATTCATGTCCTTTCCCACTAATTAATATTCTGTTGCTTCATTCCCCAATGAATGTATTCCTAAAGCCAATTATTTTTGTTTAATTTGTTATGTTTTATTACTATAAATCACTTTGGCATTTCTTTCTGTAAATGGAAAGTGGTGTTGAAATATTTTAATTAATAAATATATAAAATCCAAGACTTTTAAAAAAAGTATTTTATTGAATTTTTTCCCTGTAAACCAAACAACGAAACAGAACTTCATGAGACAAACACAGAAAAACCAAACCAAACCAAACCAAGGTTGGCATGGGATGTTACTTTCACAAGGAGAAATGATAAAGCTGGTTATCTGAATATTTGCGATAAGATGCAGACAGGTAAGTGAAGAGTACCATTGTAAGAAAAGTAGAGACCTGGGATCTTTGGATAAAGGGTAGTATATAAATCAAACAAATAAGAATAAGAATAATAAGAAACAGATAAAGAAACAAAAAACCTATAGCTGAAATAAACAAGAGTCCCAAGGAGTCCCAAGACTGAAAGGTTCTGTATTGCATCAAGAAAAATGTTCAATTTATGTTATTTTATTTGATTACTAGCAGCATTTCTGTACTACAGGTTATAGGAGTAGCAAAATAGATAGACAGGCGCTATCAGACAGGGCAGTATCCACCAACCTGGCACCTTTCAAATCTTTTGAACCACCACTCCCAACAGCCCCAGCCAACACATCCCTAGGGAACTGAAAATGGAAATTAAAGTATAATATATTGATCAGTCAATTTCATTACATTATTAAGGAACTAGCAGAATATTTTTAGTACTATGTTAATTGAGCTGAGAAAATCTATCACTGAAAATCTATTAGTGAACAGATGGTAAGAATAATTGGCAAGGGTTTTGAATAACAGAAATGGAACAATACAGAGTCAGTATCTGCATGACAAGATACTTAGCAGAGATACTACAAGCTACAAGGCAAAAACACTGCACGGCACATACAGTCAATTATAAAAGTGTGCAAGTTGCACATTCTGAAATATCTAGTCACTGTTGTCAGAAGCAGTAGAATTCTATTGAGATGGGGAAAGGCTATATTCAGTTACTTGTCGTAACAGTATAAATTCATTTTATTTACCGTCCTTTATTCTAATTAAGCCCCAGGAACAAATAGTTTTCTTATCACTTTCCTTTTAACCTATTGCAATATTCAGAAGACCAGAAATGTCGAAGAAATTAGCAGCACATAGCAATTCCTGTGTCTTATTAAAAAGTATAAGCTGTGGATATGCTACTATTTATTTGTTTTTAAAATGGGCCCTGTTTTAAGCTAAACCTTACAAGGAAAATGGCTAATCAAAAGCAAGCTCACCATTCCAAATAATGACTGGCCCATTTGGATATGGTGGCAAGATGTTAAAAGTAATCATCATATGTGTAAGGTCCATGTGGTGGTGTCTCACGAGTAATGAGGCAAGAGCCCAACCTGTCTGTTTGCAGGTTTATTGTGCAAACTATTTACAGTGCAGCGCTACAAAGTACATGTCCATCTCAGTCACTAGCAGAATCTGGGAGTGGCCCCTTCCAGCTCTTTCCCCAGCATAAGAACTTCGGCACCCCATGTCTCCTCCTACCGTCTTAGCGTTTCACCCCTTCGCGCAATTGGGGTGGCGGAAATGGCGTGCCTCCCTCCTGACCAGCCGAGCAAGGTGAGTGCATGGTCTCTGTAGCATCCCCAAGCTGTTTCCCTGCCAGACTCCCTGTTTGCCGCTCCTGGCTGGATGAGGCACTGGTGCTCTCCATAGCATCCCCATGCCCTCTCCTTGCCCGGCTGGCCCCTTCCCCTTCCTCCCCATTGGAGGTGTAGCTGCTTTCTGCGCTGGAAGAGGTACTGCTGCTCAGTTGGCATTGGGGCTCCCTGTATCCCAACAGTCCCTCGGGTCCCCTCAGCGGGCCAGGTGGCAGTTCCCTGACAATATGCTATTTATTTTGTCAGATAAATGCTCTGGTACATGTTGAGATTGACTCAATGCACACTGAGAAAGTTAATCCAACTACAGCCCCTTATTTTCAGTATTTACAAGCTAGCAAAGTACAATTGACAGGTGGTAGTTGCCAGACTCACTATCTCACCTAAAGTTGCTACCAAAATCTCCACTAAAGCAAAATTTGAAGTGAATTTCAGGGTTCTGCCTTTAAGGGAATGTGATAAATATTACAAGTTACTAGAGAAATGTTCCTACGTAGCCAGATTATGTGAAGATGGTTGAAGTCATACATTACTATAACATTTCCTCCTTTGGGGGTTTCCTTGATTTCATTCTTCATCCGGTATCACGACCCACAACAATTTCATGGAAGAGTCTGCCCCTTTGGGGGATTTCTGGCTTGCTAGACTCAATGCCCTCTCTGGCTCATGGTAGAACTAGCTTTCATAGATCTGGAGAAAGGCTCCTGAAGGGCTGCACTCTTGCTGCACACATACTGTATAAGAATCCCAAGATCAAAGGTTCCTTCACAATGTAGCAGCAGCTAAAATATGGCCCAATGCATTTTATAACACAATTGCATGACTAACAGTATGTTACAGGTGCGTTTTGTAAAACACACATACACACACCCCTCTGATTCTGACTAAATATGTCTTCTTGTACATGTGTACCTAATTATGATATGTATTTTGTGTTTTTATATTGTAAAAATTGATCTTAGTACGAAAGGCAGTATAGAAATTTAATAAACAACAACAACAACTATGTCTGAGACCCTTTCAAAAAATCTGTATTGTAGGATGCAAACCAGCTAGGTTGTTCAGATCCACTGAGAGGCTGTCAAACTGCCAAAGCCTGCCTACATGTATTGGTTTGCATTACTGAGGCTGCCCAAGATTCATTGAGCTAACTGAATGAATAATGTAAGGCATTTAGCTTGAATGTTTTAGTGTTAAGAGTGCATCAGCAAAAACAAAAAATAAATCTGGCAACAGATTTAAATAAAACTTTTGGGTAATCTCGGCTTTACATTTAATCATGCATTGAGAGCATTTTTCTTTTATCCCACCAAATAAGCTCGTGTGTGTATATATATATACACGCATCTGTTCAAATGAACACATATCCTAATTTAAAAGGCATTTCAATGCATTCTTTAAGCAATAAAACTTCCTTAAAATGAGTTGGCACTTAAATGTATTCCCTTTTTGTAAGGCCTCTTTTCTTTTCCTTTTTTCACATCTACCATCCACAGAACATCCGTTTACTTGATTTCAAAAAGTCCCTAGAGATACCAGAGGAAATCATAAAATGAAAAAGCTTGAGTCTTTTGCTTTATTCCTTCTTGCCTCACTGTCATTTGGTTTTCATTTCAGACAGAATTTTCAGACCTATCTGCGATTGTACAGCTGCAGAAGAGGAAAAAGATGTAATATCCAATTTACTTAATCATTTATTATTGTTAATCATTGTTAATTAATAAAACTACTACGCATCCTGATTTACAATCCTTATTTCAATCATCCCTCAAAGAAGACACAGCCTCTCTCTATGCTCACCCCACATGGCAATATTGGGATAATAACATTGGGCTTCCTACTGTTACTGAGATAATGCTTTAAGTAGTGTTATATAAATGCTGAACACTGCTTTCCACATGATTCAACATGCTTAAAGAGAAGAAAATGAAGCAGAGAGGCAATGATTAACCCAAAAATACTCATTAAGGACCTCTTAATACAGGGGTCCCCAAACTAAGATCCGGGGGCCGGATGAGGCCCAATCGCCTTCTAAATCCGGCCCGCAGACGGTCCAGGAATCAGCGTGTTTTCACATGAGTAGAATGTGTCCTTTTATTTAAAATGCATCTCTGGTTTATTTGTGGGGCCGGCTTGGTGTTTTTACATGAGTAGAATGTGTGCTTTTATTTAAAATGCATTTCTGGGTTATTTGTGGGACATAGGAATTCGTTCTTTTTTTCCAAAATATAGTCCAGACCCCACAAGATCTGAGGGATAGTGGATCGGCCCCCAGCTGAAAAGTTTGCTGACCCCGTTTAATACATTACAGAGGGACGTGGGTGATGCTGTGGTGTAAACCACTGAGCCTTGCGCTTGCCGATCAGAAGGTTCGCAGTTCAAATCCCCGTGACAGGGTGAGCTCCCGATGTTCAGTCCCAGCTCCTGCCAACCTAGCAGTTCGAAAGCACACCCGAAAGTGCAAGTAGATAAATAGTTACCACTCCGGCGGGAAAGTAAACGGCATTTCCGTGCGCTGCTCTGGTTTCGCCAGAAGCAGCTTAGTCAAGGTGGCCACATGACACGGAAAAACTATCTGCAGACAAACGTTGGCTCCCTCGGCCAGTAAAGCAAGATGAGCACCACAAACCCAGAGTCATTTGCGACTGGACTTAACTATCAGCGGTCCTTTACCTTTTTTTAATACATTACAGATTCCCACATAGGAACACCACACAACAGACATTGCTTATGTGGCCCTTTCCATTTACAAGGCAGCACTTTGTTAACAGTAAGGCAACAAAGCTTTTCTCTTCCCATATTCCAGCTATTCAAGGGCGGGGGGAGGAAAAGAGTGGGAGAACAAAACTTTTGCTTCTCTATATGGAAGGAAACAGCATGCAATAAGCAAAAAAAAAAAAGAAGAAGAAGAAGAAGAAGATTCCTAGCAGCAACAATGGGCCTACTGGGCAACAAAACATGATGGCACGGGTTGGTGGTCACAGTAATACTATAGTAATACAGTAGTAATAACCCTGTCAGGAGCAGGGTTTATTGAGACAGATGGAAAGAAGCTGGTAAGCTGGACAGTCCAACAGGCTGTTGCTATCTCTCTAAGTGTGTTAAGCCAAGCCTGGCAATGGTCTAGGACTCTAGGCCAAAAAAAAAGAATTGTTTTAAGATTTCTGCTTAGAACAGGAAATGACTGATGAGATATAGCAACACTCAGAAACCCAAAATGCACAGTCCTATTCCTAGTAGCAGCCTCAGCAATGCTAACGGATGCATTTTATCGCCAGTATTTGTGACTAATGCAGCCAAAATTTATTTTAAAAAGACAATATTACAGGCTGAAAACAAAATCAACTTGTCGATGTCTGCCCACTTACAAACCTGGCCTTGAACTTGAGTTCCCTGAAGTAAAAATATGGAAACTTGCTCAAGTACTACTCCACTGCAGCAATGAGGGACCCTCATAAACTCTATAATCCTCTAATGCAGAGTTCCCCAAACTTAGGTGTCCAGCTGTTTTTGGATTACAATTCCCATTATCCCTAGCTAGCAAGTCCAGTGTTCAGGGATGTGTAGTCCATTGTGTATGGAGTTGCTGGATACCCTAGTTCCCAGTAGCTGAAGCCCACAAAACTTAAATTATTCTAGGCTGAATAGTGTCCAGATCAAGGGAAGTAACAGTACCACTCTATTTTGCCTTGGTCAGACCCAACCTGGAATAGTGTCCACTGGACACCACAATTTAAGAAGGATACTGACAAGCTGGAAAGTGTGTAGAGGGGAGTGACCAAGATGATGCAGGGTCTGGCAACCAAGCCTTATGAGGAATGGTTGAGGGAGTTAGCCTGGACAAGAGGAGACCGAGAGGAGATATGACAGCCATATTCCAATATATGAAGGGCTGTCCCATGGAGTATGAAGTAAACTTGTTTTCTCCTGCTCCGGAGGGTAGGGCCCAAACCAACGGCTTCCAGTTACAACAAAGGCCATTCCAACTAAACATCAGGAAGAATTTTCTGATGGTAAGAACTGTTTGTCAGGTGGCTGACTGTCCTTCATTTAAGGTCTTTAAGCAGAGACTGGATGGCCATGTGACATGGATGTTTTGGTTGAGATTTCTGCATTGCAGTGGTTTGGACTTGATGACCCTTGGAGTACCTTCCAGTTCTACAATTCTATGACTCAGCCAGCTCATGATACCACAATATCTTACCTTAAAATAATAACATTTTTAATTATTTATACACTGCCCATTTTCTCATATATATTATGTTTTATAACAGATCAACTGGTCCCAACCTGGTCTCAACTATGATTTCTGATTTCAGAACCTTATACTCCAATTCTGAACAAATTTATTTGGAGCCCATAACTTTAAACTGAATTTATTTCCGAACTGATATGCAATTCAGCCTCAACTTGAATTTTGGATCCCACAATCCTGCCTAATACAATATCCCCCTCAAGCCCTAAGAGCAGCAGCCTTTGTGTGGAGAACCAAAGTAAACAGGTGAAGAGAACACCTGGTCTGCAGCCCACTTTCCTCAGCCATAATAGTACTTTCTGAACTGCCAGTTTTGCAGGCATTATAATGTAATTGATTTTTCTGTTATATGGGGGAACTTGCTTCCTCAGGATTTGATTCACACAGCTATTGACATTTTGCAACTCTTTTTGCAAGACAAAAAAAACCACTAAGAAAATGGAATCAATGTTTAGTTTTTGTTTAAAGATTTTTTACTAACATTTCAAACAGCAAGGAAAAAAGGTTCAAAGTGTTTGACGTCTCTATCTTGATAGACATCTGCAAATAGAAGCCTAAGAACAAGCTCCTCTACTTAAAGCATCTCCTGGTTAAAATAGGTAATACACAAATCAATCAAAGCTTCACCATTTCAGAACTGTGGTGTAACTTTAAAAAGCTGATAGCACCAAACCATTCAGGGTGATAAAAGCAAAAAGGATTTGTGCTCCAAGAACATCCCTCCAAACTGCATGAATGGGTATTGAAATGGCATATGTTACTCAGCGTAAGCAAGTGTAAACTGATGCACATTGGGGCAAGAAAGCCAAACTTCATATATACATTAAAGGGATCTGAAGTGACAGTGACTGACCAGGAGAGAAATCTTGAAGTCATGGTTGATAGCTCAATGCACATGAGAATAGGAGGAGGCTACCCATGTCTTCACTGGTACTTCACATGCCTCTAAGAATATCTGTTTCATATAGAAACTACACCCAAATGCTGCTATGCATACAACTGTTCTTAAACTACTGTTACAGTTACTAATAGACTGCTATATGTGGCGTAAAGAATGCAATGAATGCAAATATATAAAATCTGTTTATTACAAATGTTGTAAAATTCAACATTGTTATGTTTGGCATGTATTTTGGCAAAGAGAAAATATTAACACCCAAACATTAACATCACAGATTGACAATACAATTTAAGAAACACCATTCACCATTCTAGCCAGGAAAGAATAAAGGCTACTTATCAGAAATGGGTTGCCAGGTGGTGTAGAGCTGCTACTCTAGCTTCCTGGCAGGTGGGTAACAGTTCCTCATCATCATGGTCAAAAGTGACAAGCGGAGTGCCACAGAGTTCTATCCTGGGCCTGTTATTGTTCAAAATTAGATCAATATTTGATCAATGTATCAATCAAATACTGATGGAATGCTCAACACTGAAAATTTTATTTGAATTCAAAATTGTGTAAATCATGAAATCTACAAAGTGTACAATTTACTGCAAAAGCAATATTTGTTTGAGGTGTAACTTTTTTAAACATTAAATACATGTCTTAAATTCCTTAACTTTTACTATTTTGCACTTCGCTCGGTATAAACTTTTGTAACAATGTGTCGTTAATTAAAGCATTTCAAACCATGAATTAAAGCTTAATCACTCTGTTCTGCAATGCACACATATGCTTAATTTGCTGTGAAAATTTCAATAGATGAATATATGTCCTCTAGAAATAGCTCAATATTCAGCAATGGTTCAGAATGCTTGACTGATTATGATTCCACATGAGCGGATTAAAATAGCAATAGAAGGCAAAGTATATCCAGAGTTTTATATGCAGAAACAGATACAAAAGTCCTTAAAGAAGTCTAGCAAGGAATAACAAATGCCACAAACATACCACAGCATAACACCTTCCAGTATTCCAAATGCCAAACAAATTGCACAGGACACTGACTATAGAGGAATGAAATCACTTGTGGTTATAATCAACTCAATCAATATGCTAGAGAAGTGCCTATGAGCAATTCTAAGAGCTACACTGGCTAACTATACCTGAATGAGAACACATGAAAATACAGAAATTCAGAGGGAGAGAATAATCCCAGTCTCTGTCTACCACCCCATATATATGGCGCTGGCAGAAGCAACTACCAAACATCATGACCCTATGATAATGGCCTCCAGGAAACCCCGGAAACAGAAAATGGCCACAAGAATTTCTGTTTGATATCAAGAGCAGAGAGTGCCCTTGTGCTCAAATCCTGCTTGCGGGTTTCCACAAGCATCTGGTTGGCCAATGTGAAAACAGGATTATTATTTTAGAATTATTAGATGGACCATTGGCCTGATCCAGCAGGCTTTTCTTACATTCTTAAGATCCACTTTAAGTTCTTAAAGTGTGAAGCATTTGATTAGATAAAAGGGAGTTCAGTTTATCTTAGAATATTGGGAGAAACTCTACTCTCAGATGTTGGGAGTAGAAAAATAACAGCATTTCCTTCCAAATGGCCACACATAAGCATATTTATACAATTAAGCTGGGAAGCAAGAGCTCATAATTGGCTTATCCTTTCAATAGCAGAGATGACTGGGTAGCTTTTCTAGCTTTAATGCTAAACAATGTACGGTATGTCATTAAGCAAATGAACAGAAATAAAACGGAACATTTCAGCAAATAAATAACTTGCTAAGGATGTTTTGTAATCTCTTCCTAAGAGATTATCATAAAAACAATTCCAATACAGGTGCAGACAAGGAAATATCTCAGCTTAAAAGGCTTGTTGAAAAGGGGTCTGAATCAATGGCTTCAAGTTACCAGAAAAGCAATTCCGATTAAACAATAGGAAGAATTTGCGTGTGGTGAGAGCTGTTTGACAGTGGAACAGACTCCCTTGGAAGGTACAGTAGTGGATTGTCCTTCATTGGAGGTTTTTAAGCAGAGTTTGGATGGTCATCTATCATGTATGATCTAGTTGTAATTCCTGCATTGCAGGAGTTTGGAGTAATGACCTTCAGGGTCCCTTCCAACTCTACAATTCTATGATTCTACATTAGAGATAAATATTGTTTTTAGGAAGAGCTTTCATACCTTTTTTCTATTTTTCTCAGCAAAACCTTTCTATTAATTATTAATGATCCTCACTTTGTGTTCTGCTCCTAGAAAGCATCAGAGGTGAGCTAGGGGAAATCTGTCTCATATATATATGAGAAACCTGGCTTGAGAGCAGTACACGTGAAAAGGATCTAGGAGTCTTGGTAGAACATAAACTTGACATGAGTCAACAGTGTGATGCAGCAGCTAAAAAAGCCAATGCAATTCTGGGCTGCATCAATAGGAGTATAGCATCTAGATCAAGGGAAGTAATAGTACCACTGTATTCCGCTCTGGTCAGACCTCACCTGGAATACTGTGTCCAGTTCTGGGCACCACAGTTCAAGAAGGATACTGACAAGCTGGAACGTGTCCAGAGGAGGGCAACCAAAATGGTCAAAGGTCTGGAAACGATGCCTTATGAGGAACGGCTTAGGGAGCTGGGTATGTTTAGCCTGGAGAAGAGAAGGTTAAGGGGTGATATGATAGCCATGTTCAAATATATCAAAGGATGTCATATAGAGGAGGGAGAAAGGTTGTTTTCTGCTGCTCCAGAGAAGCGGACACGGGGCAATGGATTCAAACTACAAGAAAGAAGATTCCACCTAAACATTAGGAAGAACTTCCTGACAGTGAGAGCTGTTCGACAGTGGAATTTGCTGCCAAGGAGTGTGGTGGAGTCTCCTTCTTTGGAGGTCTTTAAGCGGAGGCTTGACAGCCATCTGTCAGGAATGCTTTGATGGTGTTTCCTTCTTACTAAACAGCTATCTGGTTTCTTTCTACACATGACCTTGAAACCACAATCTGTACCAATTTCTCTATGAAAGTGTTTCAAATAAGGGGACTTAAGAATTCAAATTGGTGGGAGGTGCATACACTTATGTATTAGCATATTTGCTATTAAAATACATGATTATTTATTTCTTGGTGTAGCTTTCAAACTAATCCATATTCTAAATGATATTCTAGGAGCTCTTTATGTGGTGTGAAATGCATAACTATTTAATTTGTGTTACTTCTGTTTACATTATCAGGTCCTTGTACTACTATTTTATTAGTTTACCTCTAGGGAGTAATATATTTAGAAGGCTCGGGAGAGCTGTATTATCCCTCTTACAAAAAATAAAATAGAAGCCAGTGTCAGAATACAAGCCTTCAATGTTGGAGTCAAACAAAAGTACTTATACAGGCTACATCCATAGTAAAACATACAAAAGACAGATACAGAGGCAAACCACAACCAGGTTTTAGTATATTGGGCTTTGATGTGAGAAACACAAGTTGCATATTTATTCTAAGCTGGTTTGGGGCATGTCTCATTCTCTCAGACCAACCCAGGGTGATCCAACACATTTGGAAGCCCCAGGGCAGGGAACAGAAAGCAGCTCCTGGGGTAGTAGTGATGGCAGCACTGGGAAGGAGGCGTAAGGACTCTAATGGGGTCCTAGAGCCCTCTCACCTCCTTCCCAAAGTCTAGTTAGTGCTTTCCCAGCGGACTGTAGGACCCTGTCAGAGCTCTCACACCTCCTCCCCCAAAGCCAGAGATGCGCTTGCCAGACTGAGAAAACGCCAAGGGGAATGGTTACACCACTGCCAGGAAGGAGGGAGTGGAAGGGATTAGGTGATAGCCGCCCCAAAGTCCCCAAATCGGCAGAGACACGGCAATGCTGCTGCTGCTCAGTTAGGGGAAATCCTCATTCTCTCCTGTGCATGCAGATCAAGGGCCTGGCTGGGGGCTAGAGAAAGGGAATTAGTGGGATGGGGAGGAGCAGCAGAGTAGTGGATCTTGGCAGTGCAAAAAAAAAAAAAAAACCCCTGCTTGGCAGGGAAGTGCAAATTCGGGCTCCTGATTTTAGATTGCTGAGGGGGGATTTTAAAAATCCCCACCTCATCCAACACACACACACACACACACACACACACACACACACACACACCAATAAGGAAAGGATACCTCTTATCTGCCTCTTCCCCACACCCCCTCCAGGATGGACAGGTAGAGAGATAGTCCGAACTGCAACTGCATGGGAGGGATGGGATGTGGTGGCAACAGTTTGGGGGGTCACTTTGACTCCTGTTCCGTGTGCTTGGATCTTTTCCAGGTGGGATTTCAGGGGTCAGATTCTCTCTCCATCTCTCTTTCTCTCTCCCTCTCTCTTTCTCTCTCCCTCTCTCTCTCTCACACACACAACACACAAACACACCGATCCAAGGATCTCCCACATTTGCATCCATCAATCTGTCAGGTACTCACCCTGCGTTTACCTGAGACTGGGAGTAAGTCTCATTGAACACCATGTAAGTATCACAGAACTGTGCAGCAACTGTGCCTATCTGTCAACCTTGGAGGAAAAGTGTAAACCAAATATAATCCATCAGCAAATGCAGTAAGAACATAATACATAGG
The DNA here is from genome assembly GCF_009819535.1 of Lacerta agilis. Lineage (NCBI taxonomy): Eukaryota > Metazoa > Chordata > Lepidosauria > Squamata > Lacertidae > Lacerta > Lacerta agilis. The sequence continues at coordinate 67,158,502 of NC_046320.1, forward strand.
CTGGGTTCTCAAGGTGCAGGGGGGACCTGCCTATGAAACTGTAATCAGAGACTGCCTGTATGCTTTTCTGATGACTGGGTGTGTGTGACTGTATTGTTCCAAGAGAAAGAATGCAAATGTCCCCCAAATTTACACATAACCTAAGTGCTTTCCCTGTTTATTAAGTATGCTTGGTGGTCAGCAATTTTGTGAGGCTTCTTTTTTCTTCCCCAAGATACCTCCTGTAGGGTCTCATAAGCATATTATAGACTCAAATAGCCCTTATTTTCCTTTATCTGCCTTCCATCAAACTCTATCAGGAGAGGAGAGGATGCATCAAGCACAATTTGACCAAACATCACGTATCAAGGATCCCAAGAACATTACTAGCACCAAGATCCCCTACAATTGGATCTGAGATCCAAGGGTCCCACAATTTGGACTACACATTTTCAAATTTTATTACCTCTAAGTATAATCAAGCTCTATCACCCAATATTAAATTTCAGACTATTAAGCTGAAAAAAATCTGAATAACTAAGGAACTGTTGTTCCAGTATGGCACCATCACAGAATGTAAAAATTAACATACTTAACTGTAACATAAATAGTGGAATATTATGCAATTGGAATATTGTAGAATTAGTTAAGGAAAATGTGTACATATTGTTTCACTTACATAAGTGCAGGCAAATATACACAAAGGTTATTGTAAAAGTGATGCTATTCATGACCTGAACACTGAAAGAGGCAAATATGTAGCCAGCTCACATCCTACCAAACCTATATATTGATTATAGAATTGTCCTGCCAAATATTGCATCTGTCCTACATTCCATTTACTGCTTGTTCCCCTTGGCTCAGAAGCATAATTAAGGTGTCAGGCTCTGAATTATACAAATTAAGTTCTTTTTCGGGGTCAAATCCTATTACTCCATGAATCTTGGTGAATCATAGAAGTGAAGATGCAGGCTCCTGTGCTAAATTAGAAATGGACAATTTGTTCAGCACCAAAGGCTAAGTAGGAAGTAGATCATGAGCCACACTAAATTTGCATATTTTAATTGCATGTTATTAACATATTATGGACAGCATTTTCATGAACCTGTAAGAAATTAAAATGAGTTGACAGATACCACTAGCTCTGCCACATTCTTCTTATGTAACTGATACTTTCAAATGTTAAGAGCGAGAGAGCCAGTGAGATTGATAATCTTAGAAATCTTCAGTAGGGCGGGGGGGGGGGGGTGAGTTTAGTATTTACTTGCTTCTTTGCATTCCCAAACCATTTAGTAACTTGGAATTCCTCCTTCCTGATTTCTGCTCATCTGCGAAAGGGCAGCAAAAATACAAAACAAAACTACTCATGTACACTATGCTAAAACAATAAGATTTAAAGATTCTAATAGGAATCTATTGGTTAATTCAAAAAATAACTGGGTGTGGAAGGAAAAGCCTTAAGTGTTTGCTCAACTTACTGTGCTCTTTATATATTTACTGCACCAAACCTACTTACAGGTAAATACACTTCTGATTCCAGTGTTCGTTTTATGACCCTCCTACTGCCTCAGCCTCTTAATTGCTAAGGCCTGCAGCTAGAGCCCTGCATGATTCAGCACCAGGGCGCTGTCCAAAGAGCCAGCTCTGGCGCTAAGCTAGCAATTCATAATGTCCAAAGCTTCCAAATCTAGAAGTCATTTCTGATTAGGGTCCAAGGGGTACGATACTCTTTGCTTGCCAGCTTAGCTGTCAAAAGGCATTCTGACTAGCAGCTTCCAGAACTGCTCTGGTGTTTCTGCCTCTAATTTGATTTGCCCAGCATCACAAGTCCTTTTGTTGCACACGTATTTTCAGTTTTCACAGAGTGTGCCAGTCTTAATTACATTTACATCAGCAACAAATTAGTTATTTATTGCAATATATATGCAAGTCACCCTGTTTCAGCTGAAACCCAAATACTGAGTCTTTGGTAGAGGCATGTTTAAATCTGCAAGACTGAACCCAATACACTAAACTACACTGATTCTCAGCTAGGGGCATTTTGGCTTCTTAGATGCCACAACTGTTCACTGTGCTTTGGCACCAGCCCTCGTTCCTATGGGGTTTTCAAAACTCTGCACATATGAGCCTTGCTGAAGGGGCAACTGGGAATCTTGTCAATTCTCCCAGGGAGCTGGCAAGAAAAGACTAAGCCAGACTGTTTGGATCTTTGGTCACTTGGCCTTCTATGCACAATGCAAACATATGCCAAGAAAGGTAATGAAGATGACGCTTGAGGTTCTCTTTAATGCCTATGCCAAATACAGTTTATGAGGGCTAAATTATGTACTTACTAATACAAACAAAGGTGACTGAAACTTAACCAGCATAACACTAACTTTAATTTATGGTTTGAGACAAATTCCAGTAGCTATTGTGGATATATTTGCAAGGCTATTGAGATCATTTTAACTTACTCCCAATATAATCCTAGTGGAAGTTGGTTTTAGAGGATTAACTTTACCACATAATTGTACAATTACAATTTCACCCTACTCACAACCACTATATGATGAAGCAAATTGGCCCATCTTTAGATTAAGCTTTATTTTCCTTAATCTAAAACAAGAATATTTAATCAAAGCACTACACAGTGATGTGGAATACACACACACACACAGACACACTCACACACACACACCTTTTATATATTTTGGCTGCAAAGCAGCTCACGAAGTAAAATACAATGCAAAACTGCACAACAAATCAAACAAAGAAGTAAATGAATAAACACAATTTCAAAAGCTAACCAGATTTGAAACCAGTTGCCAGGATCATAATAAAAGGTTCAGAGAGCAGACAAAAGGCTTTTAAGTTCTTCCCAAAAGCTTCCAGAGTTTAAACATCACAAGAAAGACACTCTACAATGAGGAAAGGACCAAAGATAGTGCCATACTAACCAGTCAAACCTCAGATGATTGAGAAACTGGGAGCATGTGCTCAGATAACATAAAGTTTGATAAGGAGGATCCCAGTTTGAATTATACCACCACATAAATTCAGTAGTTAACCTTAGAAAATACCACTCTTTATCTCAGACTGTCCCACCATCTGCAATATAGGGGTGATAATACTGACCTGCTTTGCAAATTCATTAACATTTCAACAAACTAATATATAACAAACTAATATAAATATTCAACAAGTTTTGAATACTCTATAGAGTTCTGCATAAATTTTAAAAAATGTCAGATCATGGCCCCAGTCACTTTACATTTTTTTTAAAAGGAAAATGATACCAAAAATTTCACCCAGAAACTAACTGGGAATTAGTGAAGCTCCTTTAAAGAAAGTATAAATACAGGCTCTGTGACCTGCACCAGTAAATAACTGGGCAACCAAATTCTAAAACACCTTGAAATCTCTGCTCTTCAATGGCAACATGGCAAAGAACACTACAGAGATCCAATCTGAAATGAACAGAGCACAGAAAACAGTGACTAGTGTCCAGCATTTCCTAGGAGAATTGCAGGAAGTTTTCCAGTCAAAGTTAGGAAAAAGGATTCTCATCCATATATGCAAACTGTGCTTCCAGAAGTACTGCCAACTAGCTGACCTGATTTTTAAGGGAGACAGTGATTCTGTCCAAAAAAAGGTCCACTTATTCCAATAAACCTGTCATCAACATCTTGATCTGTGTGCTAAAAAGTACCCTAATCACTGGACAATTCTGGACATTTTCCTACATAACCATTTCCCTATATGAGTAACCATTGCAACAAGCGGAATCATGACATCTGGGCAGTACAGGTGAGGTATGATTGAGAGGTGGAAGATTATTTCTGTCCTTGACCTTGCTTCCAGCAAGGAAGCAAAATGAGCTGCCAACCGTATTTATTTAGATTGGAAATTTTCATTCCCCACCCTGCCAAGGGCAGAGAGAGACTTTGCATTTCCATCTTCTTAATGAACATTTACCAATCCTATTTTGTTATTCTTTCCTAATGGCTTTCTTAAGATGAATATAAATCTAATTCAAGAGTTGCAGAAAGGCACTGTCAGTGAGCAAACATTCATAACTATTAGACAAAATTAAATAATTGAAGTTCAAAATAACAATCCCTCCATTTCAAGAAGACATTCAATTCCAATCCACAGCTGCAATCTGCACTACTCCCATCATACTATACTGGAAGGATAATTCAATTCCACAAAATGTATTTTTGGGGAGCACTTAGTTCCCAGAGGGTGATGCTTGGGGAGTGCTTTTAAGTCCTGTGGAGTTCTCCAGGGCTCTAGTTTATCCCCTATGCTATTTAAAATCACATGAAACAGCTGGGTGGGGTCATCCAGAGTTTTGGAGTACAGTGTTAGCAATATGCTGATGACACACAACTTTATTTCTCCTGTACATCTGCAAGTGAGGCAGTGGATGTGCTGGACCGATGTCTTGCCTCGGTAATGGACTGAATAAGAGCCAACAAACTGAAGCTCAATCCAGGTAAGACCGAGTGGGCAGTTCCTCAGACTGGATGGCTGGGAGCTTGCCTGCTCTGGATAGGGTTACACTCCCTTTGAAAGATCAGGTACATAGCTTGGGGGTACTCCTGGATCCACTGCTGTCACTTGAGGCTCAGGTGGCATTGGTGGCTCGGAGTGCCTTCCATCAGCTTCGACTGGTTGCCCAGCTATGCCCTATCTGGACAGGGATAGCCTAACTTTACCAGCATCTCCATAACTGCAACTCCCCCATAGTTGCTGAGGTCCTCTCACAAATTCCGTAAAAACAAATTAGAGATGAGCTTGCAGTATCTCCAAATCCGGGAGAGTTGTGTACAGCTATTAACCAAATGAAAAACAACAAGGCCAGTGGACCTAATGGGATACCTGCCGAAGTCTTCAAAGTGGGTGGAATTGAATTTACACAACAACTTCATAAGCTCATTGAAAAACTCTGGGAGAGAGAGCTCCCAGCAGACTTTAGGGATGCCCAAATTATCAATCTCTTTTAAAAAGGTGATAGAACGGATTGCGAAAACTATCGAGACATTTCTTTATTAGCTGCAGTCGGCAAAATTCTTGCAAGGATTTTAGCAAATTGTCTCCTAACTATATCCAAGAAATCATATATTGAACAGATGAAAAGCTCTTTAACTTGAGTAGGCTGAAAGCAAAGAATAAGGTTACCATAACCTCCATCATAGAGCTTCAATATGCTGATGACATAGTCATAGTGTCCGCACACTCTGGGGATATCCTTCAAACCATCCTAAATATCTTCTCAGAAGGTTACAAAAAGCTTGGGCTATCGGTCAACATCCAAAAAACCAAAGTGTTGCTCCAACAAACACAAAACAACCCCTCTGCAGTGCCACAAATCCAACTTAATGGTGTAACGCTGGAAAATGTCGATCACTTTTCCTACCTAGGTAGTTATCTTTCCACAAGGGCCAACATTGATGCCAAAATTCAGCAGCACTTGAGCTCTGCAAGTGAAGCTTTCTCCCAACTGAAGTACAGAGTGTTTGAGGATCGGGACATTTGCAGGGAAACCAAAATGCTTGTTTACAAAGTCATTGTACTACCAAATTTACTATATGCTTGTGAAACGTGTGTACTGTATGCTTGTGGACCACTTATAAACGCCATCTCCAACTCCTCAAAAAATTCCATCAATAGTGTCTCTGAAAAATTGTATTTATCACTTGGAAAGACAGGCGAACTAATGTCAGTGTGCAGGAAGAAAATATCACCAGTGTCAAAGCAACATCAACATCAACTTTGTTGGATTGGTCATGTTGTTTGGATGCCTAATTATCGTCTTCCAAAGCAAGTACTATATTCTGAACTTAAAAATGGAAAGTGTAATGCTGGTGGTCATCAAAAGAGGTTTAAAGACTCTCTCAAGGCAAATCTTAAAAAATGTAGTACAAACACCAACAATTGGGGAACACTGGCCTGCAAGTGCTCCAGTTGGAAAACAGCCTTTACCAAAGGTGTCATGGGCTTTGAAGACACTCGAACTCAGGACACAAGGGAGAAATGTGCTAAGAAGAAGGCACGCTTGGCAAACCCTCACCGTGATCAACTCCCACACAGAAACCTATGTCTCCAATGTAGAAGGGTGTGTGGATCCAGAATTGGCCTCCACAGTTAGCTACAGACACATCGCTAAGACCTTGTTCATGGAAGACAATCTTACTTGGCTATGAGTGATCGCCAAAGAAGAAAAGAAGGAGCCTAACTTCTGTTGCTTATGCTCTGTTAACCTCTGGGTTGGATTATTGTAATACGTTATACACAAGGCTGCCTCTGAAGATGGTTTGGAAGCTTCAGCTGGTGCAGATTTCTGCAGCCAGGTTGCTCACCGGGGCAAGACAGTTTGAGCATCTTACACCCATCCTGCCTTGACTGCCAATTAGCTTCTGGGCCCAATTCAAAGTGCTGGTTTTGACGTACAAAGCCTTAAATGGCTCAGGACCGAAATACTTCAAGGACCATCTCTCCCCATATAAACTAATCCAGACTTGTGCGTTCATCCTCTGAGGCCCTTCTTCGCGTGCCTCCTCCTCGTGAGGTCCAGAGGGTGGCAACAGGAGAGCAGGCCTTTTCTGCAGTGGCTCCCCATTTGTGGAATGCTCTCCTCATGGAGGTTTGTCTGGCACCTTCATTATATATATTTAGGCGCCAAGAGATAATACTCCTCTTCAGGCAGGCTTTGGCTACTTAATATTTCACAGACTTTGTTGTTTATGTTTTAACGATTAATTTGTGCTTTTACTTTGTATTTTATTTCGTGAACTGCCCTGAAATCTTGTGATGAAGGGCAGTATATAGATAAAATAAAATAAAATAAAATAAATATATGAATGAATGAATGAATGAATGAATGAATGAATGAATGAATAGAGTTCTTTCATACTGGAAAGTACCAGTAGCTTTCTAGCCTTTTTATGCATCTTGCCTTTTTATTTGTAATGTGCAAGATTTCAGCAAGACTGGTTGCAATTTCTCCAGTCTTTATCTGGTGATTTTAATGTTCATCAATATTGCTCCTGTTAGTATAATTATTTTTCTTAATAATTCCCTGGTTCATGATTATTTGCAGAAATGTTTCCTTGCAATTATATCTGAATGAGTCCACAGGATTTCTCAATTGCTACAGATAAATATTTAAAGTATTTTCTCCTACAAAAGCACATTTGACCTTCTTTCTCACCCTTTCATATTCTGGACATGCCTTAGTCTCTTCTGCAGCAAATACTTTGTGCTTCTATATTTTGGATTATGATTCTATTTCCATATCTATCTACCTTGTACAAATGACAAAATGGTCTACAAAACACAAATGCATGATAGATATAAAAAAATAAGTGTTTCTTCACATAGGAGCAATAGTTACTAGAGCACTCATTTATTTCAAAATTACACAATAAGTCAGTACTAGTGCTTCTGAAACTACTAATCAAAGTGTTTAGAAGGTGACTGTAAAGAGGGTGGGTGGGGACATCTTATCTTTGGTATAAGCAACCGTGAAACAAATTGGCAGCAGGCATTTATTCTAATGATATCAAAAAGAAAAAGTGTTTTCCTTAATATTTTGCGGCAATAGTGTTAGTAAGCCACAAAAAACCTAGGAAAATTAATAGCAATATTATTATTTATATAGAACTACAATATATATGGGACTTCACATGCGAACAAGGCACAAAAAATAGGCTTGAACCTCAAAGAGCTTGCAGCTTAAGTTTTCACAGATGTGGGGGCAAGGGGACGAAGTCCTCAAGAGCTAGTGCCAAAGAACTGGCGAAGTTGAACCACAGGTTAGGCTACTATATCATACTCATTTATAATTCATTCTATTTTTTATTTTAAAAAATTATATATCGCTAGCCATAAAAAATATCAGAGTCAATTGCAATAGTTATACATAAAAGCATTCAATAAAAACATATAGAATTTCAAGATAAAAGATCACTTAACTATTATAGAAAAAATGTATTTTTAGTTGCCTGAATTGCCTAATTGTCAGAATATAAAGGTTCTCAGCAGACATCTGTTAAAAGTGTGGCCATTGACAGATGCAATCACCCGCCATTTTGTAACTTGAATGAACATGGAAAAGCCTTATCACAACAAAAGGTTTTTGTTAATTGAACACTTCTGATAACTATGGCAGCAAGCAAACAACTATGAATGATATTGAACTATTTAGACACGCAACCATCGTTAACATTCATATCATGTACTGAAGGATTTCTTCATCTTCTTAATACTAAATTACTATCCATATTTTAGTATTTGATTAGTTGTGACAAAGAAAACTTGACAACTCAAGGCCACCTATCATAATTCAGAACATTATTCTATCCAACTTGAAATTTGGCTCACCCTCTACCTCGGAATCAAAATGTTGGTGAAGCCTGAAAAATGTGCAATACTGTACAACTATTTCAGCTAAAGATATTATTTAACCTAACTTGTCTTTCTGTCTTACATTCATGAGTTAACAATGCTACTACCATACTATCAATACTGAAAATTATGTAGTAAAGTATGACCAAACAAAAAGAACAGCAGCTAATGCTGTGCTTACCTGTGTAACTAGTGGCTCCAACAGTCTCTCCACAGTAAGGGTCCTGATTTCTAAACTTTTGGGATCCCATTTTAATATGATAGGTGAAGTTGCAGAAGTCATGCTCCCTAGAGCAAGAAAACAATAAATCAGTCAATTATGATTCTAAACCTGTGTACTTAGTTGCATATCACTAAGAACTTAAATCAGACTCAAACTAGAAAAAGGTTACATTTACTAATTATGTATAGAAATAACAACAACAACAGAGATGGTTTATATTCCCCATAAGAGCTATTTTTTATTTGAATCAATAAGACAACATTTCTACAAATGTGTTGTTGGGGTCTTTTTAGCCAAAGAGTTTTTTTAAAAAAAAAAAAATCCTGTGAACAGCAACGTAGACACTGAGAAGACGCTATCTCCTAGTTTCCTAAAAGTCTGATGACAATGATAGCAACTTAAATTATTGTTGACTTAGGGCTGGTTCCAGTGAATACAAACTCATTTTCCATTCCATACCTATAATTAACAAACTTTTTGTGAAAAAATACATCAAAAATTACATTTAAGGAAGCATTTTTGAAGCTGATGTCTAGCATAGTAAATATGTGTTGAATTAAAAAAAAATCGTAATTTCAACTGCTCTTTCAGTTTACAATATATTCTACTATCTTTCTTTGGGTCATCTTTGCAGCCATTCTGATTACTGCAAACTGTTGGAGTCTTGAGTGGCTGTATCCAAATCTAGCCTAGAGGATGGAGGGTGTCCAAAAAGAAGCAGGAATCTGGTGCTAAGTGCAGTATGCACCCAGCTGAAGGTCAAGTCCCTATACCAAGTTTAGCCAGTCCAGAAGCATCATGCTATTGCATATGCCTGTTTCTATCTGTGTCTGAAGAATATTCAGAATACAAGATCTATGGCAACTTCATCAGGCTAGGTCTCCTATCTAGGCCACAAAGTTCATAGTTTAATATCCAGAGTCCCTTGGCAAGCCTTTTTACGTAGGCCACTTATTCCATTTGTATCAGTGAGGATGTTAGACATAGTCCGAAGTATCTAGCTTAGTTTTACCAGTAAATTCATGACTTTAGTACAATTTGACCCATCTGGACCACACTGTTTTAGATAAACCCATCCAAAAGAAAAGGTCCTGTTCAGATGTTTAACAACAATCCATGATTTGTTGTTATGAAAATAAGTCTACACAAGTGCCATGGTTTGACATTCAGGTTTTCTAACTATCCACTTTTAAAAGCAAGCACAGCTCCCTGAATTAAAACATAATGGGAAACTGTAGTTAGTTCAAAAATAGATCACAGAATTTCAGGGTTGGACGGGACCACATGGGTCATCTAGTCCAACTCCTTGCAATGCAGGAATCTTTGCCCAATGTGGGGGTCAAACCCATGAGCCTACGATTAAGAGTCTCATGCTCTACCAACACAGCTGTAGGCTGGGTGCTTTGGACCTTCTACTCATATACACAGAAGATGAGACAAAATCGAAAATTCTTTCCAGTAGCACCTTAGAGACCAACTGAGTTTGTTCCTGGTATGAGCTTTCGTGTGCATGCACACTTCTTCAGATACCAATAAATACTATTATGGATATCACAGTGATGTATGGAAACAGATACAACTAGAACTCAGTTACAAATAGGAAGGAGATTGGGGGCAGAGAGAAAGATGGGGAAAGAAGGAAACAAAAATATATGGGGGGGATTGTTGAAGAGAGAAGCAGAGGTAACAGAAATGAAGGTAGAAATTTAGAGAAAAGAAAGGCACCAAGCATCAAGAAACATATCAAGATAACACACATGGGTTATAAGCACCTCTCATTATTCACTGACAAGCAGTGCAACCCCCAAGTTATGACAGAGGGGGCCCAAGCTGTCTTTTAGCCACAGAAAAATAGATGCAACTCAGGCAGATAGTTCCAATGGATGTTTTGCACCACTAAACTTCATGGTTCTGACATACTTTGTTACATACTTTTAAGTTTTATAACCTTTAAAATGATTTCTATAACGTTAATAGAAGAACAGAAATAACACTGACCTGCAGCCTTACTTTGGTGCAGGCACATGCCAAGAAACAGTGATTGTTGCCACACTTTAGCTTTAAAGAATAAACACACATGACACAAATACATGGGGGGGGGGGGAATCACTGGCAACCAAGGAGCAATTTTGGTCAACCTGAAAACAGACTTAACAATAGTGTTTTTCAGATGTTACTATAAAAGTTATGTAGGAAATAGATAATTTGAGATTGCACAAGAGATAAAACCTAGCAACATAACCACAGTTTAGGAATAAAATAAAAAGGGCAAGTGTGCAAAGCTGCAGTACACTAGCCCTGGGCAGGAATGATGTCTACAAATGGCATATGTGTCATACATAACTCACACTGACTTTGCTAGCATTTTACTTCTACAGCTTGGACTACAAACTGTTCCTAAATATAAAAATTACTAAATCAATGCCTGTGCAGTCATAATTAAGATTTGTAGTTGTGTTTGTTCCACTACCTGGAACAAAGAGGGGGAACTCTAAACTACAGATTAAGCATATGAACCAGAAACATTTGCCCTGGGGGGGAAAATCAGCATTTCTTCTCTTTTATCAAGAATGACCCATACAACATGGTGGAGGAAGCAATGCTTACCAGTCAATTGGGCTAGGCAGCCCAAAACACATTGAAAACTGCTTGCATATGTATGCATGCATGTCATATGTTTTCAGTAGGAAAAACTAGTGAGAGACTGCAACAATCATGTTAGCTAGCTGCATCAGGTGTCCTAAAATATATAACAAAGCCCTTTGCCTGTAGAGAAAACAAACAAATTTATACACACACACACACACACCTAATATTGGACTGTATAATCGATATATTAAGATATGTAAGATAGATAGATAAATAAATAAATAAATAAATAGGGGGGAGACTTAATATTGGGAAATCTGGCAAGAGATGGAAAAGGAACTTGAGTACTGTAATTGTGCATTTACCGGGTACTTACCACAAAGGGGGGGGGGGAATATATCCCTGATTTTCTAATAGCTTATTCTTCAGTCAGTCGTTTTCATAATACTGTTCAACCAACTGATCTACTTCACAATCCAGAGGACAACACTTTTGAATAAATGCCTAAAGCTTTCTCCCTAGTGGTGTCAGAAAAGTACTCAAATGCTTTTGAAGAAATCGCCTGTGAAGTTCTTCATACAATCCATTTGATATAGAAGGGGTCTATTACACTTCTCCAAATGCACTCTCCATAATCCCTGAGAGTAAAAGGAATGCATATCACAACCAGCAATATTGGCTCTGCAGTTCAAGCATAGCTAGCAGAATGGATTCCAATAGAAGATTGAATTTCCTCCAGTAATTACAATATCAGGCCCCATTAACTTGAATTTGGCCACTGCCTCTCATTCAGAAAGGCATCTAATCTTCATTCAAATGCAGAAAGTGGTGTAGATCCACCTTACCTTCCTCTGCTGGACTCTATCCCAGTGCTAATATAGTCACTGTCACTGTAAAGAATTTATAATCCCACTACAATATTTAACTAAGCAGCACCAGGATGAAGTAATAAATTTTTTTGTTTTGTGAATTAACTGAATAATATATGTTATGAACACAGGAAAGGGAAAATCATGAAGAGGTTCATTACTTTTACACCTATTGCCCTCGTCCCACAAATGATATTGAACCCTCAAGATTTCCAGGTGCAGACAATTATGATGACATACATGACCTAATGAGCAAACCATGTTGGTTAAATAAATAAAATGCTTTGAAGCACCTGGTATCTGAAGAAGTGTGCATGCACACGAAAGCTTACACCCAGAACAAACTTAGTTGGTCTCTTGCTACTGGACAATTTTTTATTTATTTTATTTATTTTGACTGCGTCAGACCGACACAGCTACCTACCTGAAGATGGGAAATACTGTTTTCGAAGAGAAGAGCTAATGGCCAGTATGAGCCCTAGAGGAAAAGGGAGCAATGCTTCATCTGATTCTCTCAGAGGACTTTGGAATTCAAAACATGAAATCAAGAATGCATGGGGTGTGTTACCCACCTCTGTTACATCATGCTAAACAATTCTGGACAGTCATTACCACTAAATTGAAAGAAATAATCTTCTTTGACTGCAGCTAACCTTCCCATTTAGATTGCAATTAATCCTTTTAATTTCCTCATAGAACAAGATAACTTGACATTAATTAGAATTTTACAAAATTTATGGGTAAACAGGTACCCGTGATTTAATGAACACTTCGCTGCATAGGCAGCCATGCTATTGATGTGAAAGCAGCAAACAAATATCTTAAACAGAAACAGGCTTGCTTCTTTTAAACCAGTGTTCAGAATGGTGGAGTCAGACTGAGAAAACTATGTACTACTTCCGGGTTAACGAAATCTGTAACCCGAAGTGTTTGTAACCTGAGGTGTTTGTAACCCGAGGTACCACTGTATTCAATTTTTTCCTCATCAGTTAGCTTATTAGGTAACGTTGGACCACTCACTCTCAGTCTAACTTATTTCAGAGGGTTGTGAGAATAAAATGGGATAAACTAATGAATGTCCCTCAACCCCTGAAATAAATGTAGAAGTGAAAATATGATCCAATAACAATGGAGGGGGGCACTCAACTGATGCAGAAATGTCTGCTTAATGTGAAAACATTTTTAAAAGCTACCTTCCCCATCTTTTCCATGATAGTTGAGTCTTTTATATCTCCCTCACTACCATCCTTGAACCAAAACAAAAAACAAAAAAAACCAAACCCCAATCCTATTAAAGAGATTCCAAGATCAAAACCTGATCCCTGTGAATGGTCACCGGGAGTGTTTTCTATTATTAGAAGGCAATGATAACCAGCTTAATAGTCAAAACAAAATAAATAAATAAATTCCTTCCAGTAGCACCTTAGAGACCAACTAAGTTTGTTCTTGGTATGAGCTTTCGTGTGCATGCACTCTTCTTCAGAACATGAAAGCTCATACCAAGAACAAACTTTGTTGGTCTCTAAGATGCTACTGGAAGGAAATTTTTTTTATTTTTTTGTTTTGTTTTGACTATGGCAGACCAACACTGCTAACTACCTGCAGCTTAATATTATATAGAAGGCGAAAACAGTGACAGATGAAAAAACAAAATGGGACTCAGGTCTACCAGAGGATCTACATTCACAGGGTAAAAAACAGCTGCACAGCATTTGGCCTGAATTTCTAACAATTTAGCAAATCCTCTCATCAGTTATAGCTTCCACTTTTCTATATTGCACGTACACGTTAACTCTTCTACTTAGGTGAATGTTGTCCTATGCATGCTACCCCACACAGTACACTACCTCTCCACTGTAAACTGTTAACAATGAAATTTTAGAGAATCTCGCTCTTTCCAAACTCTGTTTACAAGAGAACCAGTGTTTTCAGCCGATTTTTCATATCACCTTCTCGAGAGGCCTGCAAAAGTAAAATCCGAAGGTGACTAAATATCTCAAGAGTAATAATGAACCTGTGCAGTTACGAGTTATGAGTGGCCTGGAAGTGGATGCACTGAAGCTTGCTCTTTTTTGCCTCACAGGAAGGTAGGATACAGGAAAAAATCTGTCTCACTCTAATAATACTTTTCCTTTGTGACTGAGCTTCTAAAAAAAATAATGGGTGGTATTCAACAGCTTCACTCAGATCCATTGAAATGAATGGACCTAACTTAGTCATGTTCATAAATTTCAATGGGACTACTCTGAGTAAAACTTAGTTGAATACACACCATATTCCCACTTTCAAAATTAAGTGTGGACTTAATTCCCTATCTCTAACTTTGGCCATAAATCACAGTCCATGTTTTTGGAGAGGGTAGAGAGACTGAGAAGACAGGAGTGTCACTAGCATTTTGAAATTGCTGCAGCTAGAAACCAGAGCACTTGTTGTGGGGAGCAGACATTGCATGCTGATGGTTAACATTCAACCAAAAAACCTAGAGCTATTCACTTAATGTCTTTTAAAGTGGCCATGGGGAGACAATCACTGTCACTGCACAGTTGGTCTACTAAGCTTGGTAGGAAGAACTGGCAGGAGAGAATGAGGAAGTTTACTGCTACAGTACTTTCCTGCAATTCCTGTTTTATGGAGCAAATTGAGGACTTAATTTCACAGTGCAATAATTATATATAAACCAATTTACAACCCAGGCCATAACAAACTCTACAAGCTGAAGGTCATACCCTTCTTAAATGGGACCTAGGCCAGCACAACTTTTCAAGGATCAGAGGTTTGGCAATGACAAGGAATTAGAGTCAGTGTCATATCATCTATCCCACAACATGTCAATTATCTCTGTCCCAGTGCTGGGAAAGAATGTAGAGTATAAGGACGAACTTGCACTTTGCCAAGACCTCTGGCCCTTTTGGCAAAATATCCAGCAAACTGGCTTGCCAAATGGCAAGCACAGTAAACCAAAACAGAAACTGTCATTGGTTGTAGCTTCTTGCCTATTCTACATAAGCCTCTTGGACATAACATTTTAAAAATTGTCACTGATCTGGTTCAACTCTCTTAACTCTCTACCACCTGCAAGGCTAGTGCAGAGCACTATTGGAAGCCAATTCAGAAGATTAGACTGTCAGACTGTAAAGCAACCATTTCGTGTCAAAACTGGCAGATTCAAAGTTGTGAATGACAGCAAAAATGTTAATGGTATAAAGTCAGCTTGCTTAGGCAAATGTTTCCCAGATTTAATTAGTGCTTGACTATATAGACTCCCACTGTGACTACAAGCTTCAAACAATGTTCTGCAAATTCTAAAACTTCTGAAGGAGACATATGCATGTTAACAGAACCATCAAAGACATTATGAGATAGAGTAAAAGCAGCTTTCTTATAGTGCAGGCCAAAAACTTTGCTTCTAAAAAACTAACCAGAGATTTAAAAAAACAAAAAACTGACCAGAACAACAGATGAGTTTTGGAAATATGCAGAGAGCAAACAGCCATACCAAGCAAGATATTCTTGAGACTTAAACCCTGTTACACCAACAAAAAATATTCTAAATAAGTTGTCTCCCCTCCTTAGTTACACAAAGGAGTCGAAAAAGCAAATTTACACCAACAGTGAGCTGCTATTGCTAAAACGTCTCACACTCTGTTTACAACTAAATTAGCCTTGCATTACAGTGTAGATGCCAGAAATGTCAAAATAGCAACTCTTCCTCTTTTTAATAGGAAGTGAACTTCAGATTGATTTTGGTGTCCTTGTACATTTACTGCACTCATAATTTCAGGCTACAAGAATCACTGCTACAAGCCCAGTCTATGCAACATTGTGCCAAAATACATCCAAGATGATGAAGGTCTGCTAGCCCAAAATTCCCTGAGAATCTGAACTTTTGTATTCCCAGTTACCTTTGTGACAGCCAAGCTTATGTATGTGGAGTTTTGTAAACATACCCATATATGAATTAAGAGTTCTGTGAAGCACTGGAATACAGTCTGCTGTGTGGGTTCTCTTGCCTGGGACAATCTCAATATTTCATTTTCATTTCTGAGCCTTTTCAGTTCAATACTGCAGTCTAGTTTTACATTTTGTTAACGTTCAATGAAATTAACAAAAGCAAAGCAAATATTCCCTTCTTCTGTCAGCCAAGGCAGTCTAGCCCTATTACAAGAACTTATGGGTTTCTATTCAGTTCCTTGCCATCTTGTCATTTCCCTGTGTATCATCTGATAAGACACAATCACTGCACTTGACTTTCATACCTGTAAAATACTGTAACTATTGAACTACCATGTCCAATGTGATATTACAAAGATAACTGCCTTACAAGGGAGACATGTGTAGAAAAGAATGAAATAAAAGTACCTGAATTTAAAAGTTTACTAAATTGACATCCCCCACCCACCCCCCGCTCCTCAAAAAAACTGCTTTTGTTCCCGGCATTAAGCTCCAGAGTTCTCAGGGCAATCTTTCTGTAACTAATAATGGACTATTTATGACACTCCCCATGCTGCAATTTTTTATTAGGTAGAGGCACTTATGACTGGCATGTTAATTCTATAGTCTTTTCTTCTAAGGTCTAGCAAAGCTGGTGTTCAAATTGCTCAATGTTAATGCAAAAGCATTCACGTTTTGGGACAGGGATTAATAGATTGGTTTGATATATAAGAAAGAAGATTCCAGATAATCATTAAGAAGAACTTTCTGAAAGTAAGACCAGTTTGACAATTGAAACGACCACCTCAGGGAGGACTGCCAGTTGGGCGCCATTCTGAGCAGTCGGGAGAAACCTTGACTCCAAGGTTTCTCTGTCATTGCAGGGGAAGGGGGAGCCATAACTGCGCTACAGGCCCCCAGAAGAACTCCAGGAAGGGCGTCCTGGAAGCATGGGATCCGGCTGACACCCAGCGCGCCTCCCCTGCTCCCCAGTAAGCCCTAGTAAGGGCTGCCGAGAGCGAGCAGGGTGCAAGGCGCGGGTGCTGTGGATTTATCACTACCCGCGCAACGAGAAGTTGCGACTGCTGGCAGAGAGAGCGCTCAATTCCTTCAAAATTTGGATTTCATTTGGACTCTGTGAGTAAACATTTATTCAAAAGAATTAAAGGCAATTAGGCATGGAAGGGACTTAAAAATGGAGGTCGGTCCCTGACAGCTGAAATACGTAGTTGAATCAGTGTAACATTGTTCCCAAGGCTGCTGTCAAAGTATCAAAAGTAAGGAAAACTTCTGCAACTGTTTCCCCAATAAAGGGGGGAGTGATTTTGGCTTTATTTATAATAAAGTTCAATTTGAAAAAGCACTACTCTTTCTTTCTGGAGGTCTTGAAAGATTTGGCAAGAACAAAGGCAAAATGGCTGCGGAAGTCGCTGCTTGGAGAACTTTGTTTGTATTATAAAGTTGTTTTTTGACCTTGTTCATGACAAAGAGAAAATGGTCTGTGGATTTTTTTAAAAAAAAACTTGGAGTTAATACAACAGATGACACAGAGCGTGAGACAGATGGATCAGTTTGTGACAGTTTCGAATTTAACTTTACAGAATATGGATTTGGATATAAAAATGAAAAGTACAGAAACAAAAAAACCAGTCCAAGGAATAACTGGGGAGGAGAAAGTGAAAGAGGAAAAACCAGCCAAAAACTTGCTGATAAATGGAAAAGGAATGAGCGGTGGGGATGATGATATAAAAGGAATAACTCAAAAAAAGGAAGAGGTTGAAGACGGAATTCGTAAACTGCAAAAGAAAGGAAAAGAGGTGCAACCAGTTTGGTTTGTAACCTGCCATGAGAAGGACTCCCCGTCATGGCTCTCCAAAATGTATAAAAATCTAGCTAACAACTGTTGGCGTTGTGGAGAAGCCAACGGAGACATGTACCACATGTGGTGGACCTGTAAAAAGATCAAGGAGTTTTGGAACTTACGGTAATATATGAAGAACTTAAGAAAATTCTAGGAGTATCTTTCCTTAAAAAGCCAGAGGCATTCCTTCTAAGTATCATCGAGAATGACATCCCAGAGAGTTCAAAAGATATTTTTCGATATGGAGCGGCAGCTGCAAGAACGCTGATAGCATCAAATTGGAAAGGGGAGAGCGTACCAAAAGTAAAAGAATGGCAATATAAATTTCAAGAGTATGTCGAGATGGCTCAGCTGACTAGTAGCTTGAGAGGAAATAATAGACAGGAATTTGTGAAAAAATGGGAGAGATATACAAAATACCTGCAAGGCATCCAAAATGGTATAAAGTCCGTGGTGGCCTTTGAATGATCCTGGAGGAAAAGACCCTAAGTCAGAAAAAGAAGCTGTGTTTGGTTTTGTAGAAGGTTTTGGAATTAAATAAAGGACAAATGAAAATGTTATGTACTTTCAAGAGCAGAAAAGGAATGCTTATCAGGAAAGACAGGAAGTCTGTATGTGTGTATATGTGTGCTTATTTAAGTATGAAATTAAGGTTTAGTTAAGGTTAATAACTTATGTTTAAGTCAAGAAGTAAAGAAGAATTGTAAAGTTGGTGGGTGTGGGTGTGGGTGTGTATAAAATAATAGATTAGTCGTTTTATATAATTTTTTATATGTTGTTATGTGCTAATGTTGTCATTGGTGCTATTTTTGGTTGGTATTTTATGTTATATCATTATTGTTGTGTTGTTTGTGTTTTTGTTTTTCTTTGATTTTGTATGTTTATTTTTTATATTCAGTATGACGAGTGTAAGATTAAGTATTGTAAATAAAAAATGGAAAGGAAAAAAAAAGAGAAGGACTTACGGAAGATCATTTTCCAAAAGATGGGACGAAAACAGAAGACAGTATGTTTTAACTGTTGGGCTCAGGACTTTGGGAGGGTTGGAGTGGGTTAAAAAGGATATTTTTTAGCAATCTCTCAACAAATGGTTAAGACGGATGGATTTGGATACTGGTGTAATGGAGAAATGTTATTTACTATATGCCAAAAATTTTGAGACCAGAGGGAGGGAAGGGTGCTGGCAAATAGAGGAATTTAGGTGTGGAAATTTAGATTAAGTAGGAGAAAATTGGATAAGGGTATTAGAAAGTTTCAGAAGTATTTTGGAGCCGAGGTTGATTATAAATTAGTAGGAGTTAAGGTTGTATTATTTGATTTTGCTCAAAAAGATAAGGAGAGAATATATAATGAATATTTGAAAATAGATGTGATTATGAATTAGAAAGCTGTTAAAGTAGATAGACAATCAATTCAACAAGGGGGGTATCTGAGGAGGTCAATAGACAATGAAATCGTGGAGAGGATGAATGTTTGGCCTAAGAAAAAGGGCCAGACCTAAACAATGATTTTTTGTATTTTAATTATGTTAAATTTGCAATGTTTAATATCTGCTCCTGTGAGAGAGGGGCTTGGAAAACTGCTTCCCTCAGTGGGGGGGGGGGGGGAGGATGAAAAAAATTAACTGATACGTTATGTGCTTAAATTGTTAAAATCAATATTTGTTTTTTTTAAAGGACCACCTCAGAAGATGGTGGACTCCCCTTCATTTGCGGTTTTTAACCAGAGGTTGCAAAGCCATATACACTATTTGGTATTTTTAGCTATGACTCCTTTTTTGCAGGGGGCTGGACCAGATTACTCTTAAGCAAGCATCCCCAACCTTCGGCCCTCCAGATATTTTGGACTACAATTCCCATCATCCCTGACCACTGGTCCTGTTAGCTAGGGATAGTGGGAGCTGTAAGGCCAAAACATCTGGAGGGCAGCAGGTTGGGGGTGCCTGCTCTTAAGAATCCCTTCTAACCCTAAAATTCTATGATTTAAAACACTGAATGTCATTTTAAATGTTAAAGTTTGTTAACTTTCAATATTATTATGCATCATCAATGGTAGGATTTTTTTTTAAAAAAATTAAGCAAATAAATGTATTTGAGTTGAGTTTTACAGGGTGTGCCAGCTACTTTTCTTTTATTACTCACTCAGAGTGGATCCATATATTACTGAATTGGGAGGAGGGGTGCAGTGAAGAACCAGGACCGTATCATCCATAAGCCAATGTGAGCCTTTTGGCTCAGCTGACAGATTGAGAGAGGTGGTGAAACATAGAATCATAGAATTGTAGAGTTGGAAAGGATTCTGAGAGTCATCTAGTCCAACCCCCTGCAATGCAGGAATCTCAGCTAAAGCATCCATGACACATGGCCATCCAACCTCTGCTTTAAAACCTCCTTTGAAGGACAGTACATTACTTTCTGAGGGAGTTCATTCCACTGTGAAACAGCTCTTGCCATTGGAAATGATGCGACATTGTGGAACAAAGACATACATCAGCACAGTAAGACTAGAATTTACTTTATTCTGGGATGGAGACTCTTTTTGAGGCCAAGGGCTGCATTCCCTTCTGGGCAATCTTCCAGGGACTACATGCCCCTGGTAGGTGTAGCTAGAAGCAATGTGGGCAGTGCAAGAAATGCAAAATTTTACCTTTGTATAGTAGGTTAGTTTCAACAACCCCTATCTCTCCTCCATCCAGGCAAAAACACATTCCAGCCAGGCAAAAACATTTGGAGGAGGGTGTGAAGCAGAGCTAGTGAGGTGTGGCAGCATGGAGAAAGACTTTATGGTGAGAAAGAGAATCTTGGAGGGTCACATTTCATCCTCAGACATGAAGTTCCCTACCCTAAGGTTCCCATCCTGGTTATTTTCTGAGTATCTTAACTGGCAACCATACTACAAAAGTGTTCCTTCACTAAATATGTTTCCATGAAAGTGCCAAGAAGGAAATATTGTCTGCTGCAGTGGTTTCTCCTATAGAAATTGACACATTAATTACCCCCAAGCTTCTCCCCTGCCTCCCCCTGCTCCAAATCTAATTGAATAAGGATCAGCCAACTTGCACTCACTCCATTCTATACATTTGAAATTTTTCTCCTCCCTTCCTTTCCTCCAATTCCTCTGCCTCCAATTCCTTGCACGTATCCCAAAAACCTGCAACAATCATTTCCATAGCAACAGTTAAAGCAGAGCTACATTCTGTAGTTTATGTATCTTCACATTATGCTCTTTAATCCATTCTTTAACTTGCTTATAGGAGTTTTCCATTCTGTGCTGGTTTGCAAGTTCTAAAACTAACATAAAAAGCCTACTATTTTCCGTTAGAAACATTCTTTGGCATCAAGCATTATTTTAAAAACTGAACTGAAAACCCTGCTCCTAAACTCATATATGTGACAACCAACTATGAATATTCATTATGTGGGAACAAATCAGCACATGCTCAGACACACTATCCTCTCAAAACAGTATGGAAGTACAGGAAAAAAATGTCCCAACTATTGCATCATTGTGAAAGTCCTGGCACCGAGCCCAGACTTAATTTAAATCCTAGACACATGCTTTTGCAGGAAGAATCATTATTAAATGCACAGGCCCACTGTATGTATCTGTTGAAATATACTCCGGCATGGACCATTATGGCACAGATGCTACAGGCAGCAGGGATTTGCTGAAGCAGGAACAGAAGGACCTATAGTTGTAGGTATGATATAGTCAGGATTGCACTTTTTCCTAAATCCTGATTCACTAGACAAAATGTAGAACCGTCCAAAGCATAGAGCACATGTACAGTGTGAGTGCCATATGTAGCACAGCATACATTACATTCTTAATTTTTTTTCAAAAAAATTGACTTATGCCACACTTGTTCAAAAAAGTTGGCCACTGATACTCTATGGCCTGAGATTTCACAGCCAAAAGTCAGTACAGTGTGTTAGTTTCGAAGGAAGCAGACCACTCAACTGCACACTACCGAACTACTCTTATGGAATTTATTATTTAATTTTTAGGAAATGTGATACTGTGAGTATTACTTAGAAGCTAGCAATTTTTTCCTGCATGTAAATTGCACTAAATGTACAGAAACTAATTTTCAATTCCCCCCCCCTCATATTTTGTTTTCTGCTTGTCATTCACATGGCATAATCAAGGCAGCATTACTTCATTCCAGTAATGCTGTCTAGACTGTAGCAATGTTCTTTGAAATAAGTAAACAAATAGTTGCTAAGCTCTCAGCTTCAAGCACTATGGAAAATGTGCTGACCGCAATAAATATGGGACAAGTTTAGTATAATGAGGGTCTAGTTGGCAGAATTTGCAGGACAACAGCAGCAGATTTCACTATAGTGAGGCTAATCCTATAGTCACAGCCAAATTAATACAGGCAGATGAACAGATCAGCAATACACATATCACTGGCAAACAGAAGTTATAAGACACACAAAAATTGAGACATTACAGGTTTATGCACTAATAGATAGATTTTTTCTGTACCAAAGAAAAATAAGCAAATAAACATTAAGAACTCTGAATATCTACACCTATGCCAGGGGTGGAGACTCTGGCAATCTTTGGTAATATGGTGCCCTGACAAAGGCCAAATATTGGCACCCCCAAATGAATCTTCTCGATTATAGATCTTCTTGATTTTGTGTCCCCTCTGCTCGGTGCCCCGTGCAGGGGAACTGTCCGCAAACATAAGAGAACAAAACAAGTACGGTCAATAGAAAAACTCCTACAAATATATAATCCATAAAACACAAACAAATAAATGCTAAGTGAAACAATCAGGGAACAATCACAGAAATAATCAGCTAGTGTTACCCCACGCCCCAGGAGTCCTAAATGCATTTGTTTTAATGTACACAGATACACACACATCCAACCAGTCAATAAGAGGTTAGAATGATCTCTGAGACAACTCCTGTTGAGGCTGGTTGCCAGACACTGCACTTTTCTGGGGGCCAGTAGGCAGTTCAGATGAATGCTGCTTGTTCTGCTCTAATGATGATGCTTCTGCAAATGTTGCAAGATTTGAAAACCCTTAAAAACAATGATAATATAAGCAAATGAGTTATGCCTCCTTGTGATCAGTTGAGGCACTTGGAGCTGCAGCTGGACCTGATCATGCTTTCTGAGGAGCAGGGAGAGGCCGTGGCAAAGACTAAAACTAGCCCTGAACAGTAAAAACTAAAAGTGCTTGCAAGGTTGTCAGGAAATGGTAGCAAAAATCCTTTTCTTAGGAAACATAAACTTATCATTTGGATTGGTTTGAAGGTTGACAGAAAGGCATGAAGGTTTTCCATTTAAGTTGCTAGAGAGAGAGAGCAAATCGGCACAGCTGGTTTTATTTGTTTAGCTATGAATATCTGCAACTACTTCAAAAAGCAGAAGACAGATATTGAGCCCCAGACACATTCTGCAGATACTTCATCAGACACTGTACAAGCAGGGCATGAGAATATCCCAACTGAAGAGATGGAGATGGAGGCAGCTACCAGTACTGCACAACTTGAACAGGAAAAGCTGGACCTATCAGATGTGTTCGTTTCAGCTGCTTACACAATCCTGGAACCCAATAGAAAGTTATGACTTCAGGCACACTCGTATGAATCTAAGAACACTGTCATGCATGGTTTCTTAAATAATCTCATTGGTTAGCAGACTCTGCTCTTTTGAAAGGACCTGTATGTTGTTATTGCATTTTATCTATGCTCAGGTTAAAGATTCAGCTAGATTCTTCTTTGTAACATTAGCTCAATGTCCCAAATGACTAAAAACAAGATTAAGTACTAGATCACAAAATGTAAGAGTAGAAAAAACAAAGATTAAATTAATCCCTGATTTTAGCTTTCTGAGCAACAATTCCATCCTAGACACAAACACACTGTGTCTTATTAGAAAGAAACGAGAAAGTGGTTTTAATTACTTAGGGTTGCTATTTTTTGAGAAGTGAAAATCCAGAGTTGTTGAGCTTTTCTTAAAGGAAATTTGCCAAAATGGGTTGCCACACGTCCAGATTTCCACCCAGACACTTTTTACAACGGCTGAATCCCAGCAATATCTGGGAAATTCCCAGGCTGCTGCCCCCCGCCCCGCACCAGCGCACTCCGCTCACAAAAGCGGCTTCAGCGGGGGGGGGGGGAGAGGAAGAGCGGCGAGCAGGTTTGCGAGCAAGCTGCAGAGTGAGGCTGCCTTGCTTCACGGCTTGCTCGCGGGGTTTGCCGGCGGCATGGGGGGGTAACAAAAACAATTCTGCACCGGGTACCACCTGGGCTTGCTACGCCTCTGGACAAAGCCTAACTGATCTTGGAGCCTTATTTGCCCCTACGGGTTCCCACAATTGCGCCCGGTGAGAAAACATGGAAGCAGAAAAGACACCTGAGGCTGCTGGCTTCAGAGAGAGAAAGATTTTTTTTCTGCAAGCAGAGGCACTTGCGGTGTTCAGACACCCAATCAGGTACAAAAAAAGTCAATTTTCAGACAGTTCTTGGTTAGTGTGTATAATCCAGTGAGCAAGAACTACTCAACTATTTTACACATCAAGGGAGGGAGAAGGAAGTAACCAAGTTATGAAAAAGGAGGGTTTAGGTAATGCCCTAGCTCCTAAAGGTTCTTAAATTCATGAAAGGTAAAAGAGTTTATGAGCATGGCTAAAATCAATAAATAAAGTTTACCATTCTGAAAGAGAATGTGAAGTGGATGTCCTATATCTACGGTGAATGCAAGATTCCAACTTCACATTCTCAAGTGGAACTTTGAAGAGGCAGCCGACGGGCTAAAATCATTATTAATGGTAACATTACAGAAGACTGTGTAATAAGAAAAGTGACAAGGCAAGGGTGTCCACGATCCCCGCTAATACAGTGGTACTTCTGGTTACGTACTTAATTCGTTCCAGAGGTCCGTTCTTAACCTGAAACTGTTCTTAACCTGAAGCACCACTTTAGCTAATGGGGCCTCCCGCTGCCGCTGCGCCGCCAGAGCACAATTTCTGTTCTTATCCTGAAGCAAAGTTCTTAACCTGAAGCGTTATTTCTGGGTTAGCGGAGTATGTAACCTGAAGTGTATATAACCTGAAGTGTATGTAACCCGAGGTACCACTGTATTCATTCTGGAAATGGAAGTGCTGGAAAAAAATAATAGAGGACAAAAATATAAAAGGAATAATATTAGGAGAGGAAACATTCAAACTAAAGGCGTTCGCCGATGATCTCATCATTATGACAGAGAACCCAAAAGAAAGTTGATTAAAGGTATTAGAAACAATTAAGGATTTGGGGCAGGTGGCAGGGTTCAAACTAAACAGTTCTAAAACAAAGCTCCTGGTTAAGTATCTAACAGCACAGGAGAGAGATGACTTAGAAAGAGCTTCAAACTTGATGATTTGTAAAAAGGCAAAATATTTGGGAATATGGATCTCGGTGAAAAATATCAACCTACAGTATTTCAAGATAATTACATTAAGACCTGGACAGAGATTAAAAGAAATCTAGAAATCTGGAGCAGATTAAAACTATCTTTTTTGGGGGGCGGGAATATCCACCATCAAAATGAATGTTTTACCGAAAATACTTTTCCTATTTCAGACAATTCCCATGATCAAAGGAGCAGGCTGCCTCAAAGATTGGCAACGAAATATATCTGGCAGGGGGGAAAGCTCAGGATTAAGCCTAAATTATTAATTGATCTCAAAGAAAGAGGGGGATTTTCCCTGCCAGATCTGAAACTCTACTATGAGGCGGCCTGTCTATCCTGGATCAGGGAATGGTGTATATTACAAAATACAGACCTCTTCGATCTGGAGGGGGATGACAACCGTTATGGTTGGCATGCCTATTTAGGCTACGACAAGGTCAAGATACACAAAAGTTTTTTAAACCATGTTGTAAGGAAGCCTCTATATACGGTTTGGGCAAAATACTAAGATTTGCTTCAGCCCCAAACTCCATAGTGGATATCACCCCTAGAAGCACTGGCAGTGAAGAAGAAAAATATGAAAGGGAACTGGCCAACATACAAAGTATTGTTAAAAGAGGAAGAAAATCATTTGAAACTAAAAAGCTTTGAAGAAATTAGGGGGTGCCTGACAGGTTGGTTACAATATCACCAACTCCATGAGATATTTAAACTTGATAAAAGAAATGGTTTTGCAATGGAACCCTCCAGACTGGAAAAAGAACTGATCAATTCTAAAGGGAAAATTCTCACTAAAATGTTCCGACTCCTCCTTGACTGGGAAGTGAAGGAGAAGGAGGTAAAATCAGTAATGGTTAAATGGGTTCAAGATTTTTGTTACAACATCCCTACGGAGGCTTGTGAAGATATGAAGTTCACCGCATGTTATGCCTTGAAAGAGAATTTTATGAAGATGTGATTCCGCTGGTACCTGACATTAAAATTAACTAAAATGTATAAAAACACTTCAAGTAAATGTTGGTGATGTGGAGAAGTGGAAGGTTAAATGCTACATATGTGGTGGACCTGTAAGAAAATAAAGGAATTTTGGGATGTAATTTATAACGAGCTCAAAAGGATGTTCAAGATCTCCTTTATTTATTTATTTTAAAGGAAGCCTTCCTCCTGGGGATACTAGGCATAGATATACGTACCTAAAAAAGTGAGGGAAATATTCTTGTATGCCATGGTAGCTGCAAGAATATTAATCGCTACAAATTGGAAAGGGGAAAAACCCCCGACTAAACTGGAGTGGCAAACTATTAGAACTATTAGAGTTCTAACTATTAGAGTTGGGATAAATGACAGGGAAACGGAGAGGTCATAGTGAACAAATATTTATTAAAGAATGGGACATGTACAAAAATACCTTAAGGAACATTGTAATAACATGACATCAATGGCAGGCCTTGAATGACTTCTGTGATGTGGATACTTATAGGACAATAAGTCTTTAATGAAAATTAATAAAGGAAAATGGATAGTGCGTTAGAAAAAATAAGTGGTAGATGCATGATGGGGTGACGGGAAGTCGTTATACTGTAGTTGTAAGAAGAATTTATTGTGATTTGATGTAACATTTATTACTGTTTTCTTTCTGGATGAATATCTGTTCGTTGTTTTTCATTAACTTCAATAAAGCATTAAAGAAAAGGAAAGTTTATTCTGTCAACAAGTTCAATTTGCAAATTTACAGCTTGTGTTGCTTTCTTTCATATAGGAAGCCATATTGTGGATTATGTGGATTTTCTGTAGCTAGGCTAATCACACGCAATTCCTCTCTATAGCTGCAAAATTGCCATAGGCTACCATAGCAACTAAGTCTTGTCTTAGTAAGGAAAAAATGGGGAGGGGGACTAGCTGGGAGGTAGGGATTTTATTCCAATTGTATTACATTTCACACTTCCGTGCATTAGATTAAAAAAGTTGTTTTGACTGCTTTACCTGTTTTTCCCCACTGCTGTATTGTTAGCCAATCTATCTCCTTTTCAGAGATGATCATTTTGGCAATGATTTGTCTTCCAAGGACTCCCCTAAGGCTAACCATTTGCCAAAGAAACAATTCCCTTTGTGCTGCCAAGCCCCCTAAAATGCATTCTAAGGCAAACAGTTTGTCCTGGGCACGGGGCCATCCTGTTAGGCTTTGTGAAGGTTTTACAGCAGGCAAATTGAAAACAGCCTAGAATGCAGCCAAAACACACCTGAGGCTGTGCAATGTAGAGGAAATCAACAACAGTGGACACTGGCCAAGCTCCCTTTCAGGAAAGCTGATTGCCATCACTGAATCTGATAAACTTTCTAGGAACCCAGCTTCAAAATCTCCTGAACTGCTCCCACTATGTGCAAACTCCTAGTAGATACACCTCCACTGACTTTTCTGTTAATTGCTTTTACCACGCAACACTCAGTCCACAAAGGATACCTAGTGTCTTACAAAATGTAAAGCATTCATACCACCTTTACTCTCCTCCCACAGAGTTGTGAGAGTTATATATCAACATTAAGATTTTAAAAGGAAGCACACAGTCCCCAATAAGTGATGGAAGACCTTTTTTTAAAAAAGAAGGTATTTCTTAGTCTGAGGAAACTAATCCGGGAACCAGCTAAGTATACCTCACTGAGGAGAGAGTTCTAAATCAAGGGTGTTACCACTAGCAGGCCAAAAATATGACTGCTTTTGCCTATAGCTCTATGAGAGAAACATCAACCCCACCATTCATTGCTTGTGAATACCTGCCTTTACAGTATTGGTAATCAGAGGATAAATAGGGGTGAATTTAATATACAATATAAAAAGTGAAGAAGCAGGAATCAAAGTCTCTTTCGTGAAACAAACTGCTAAATAGTTTCATCTGATGGAGCAGCAAGGCATAAACATTTCTTTGCACATGATTAGTCTTGACTCCAGTGGAATTCCTCAAGCATAAGCACCTTCTGACGTGCTTTAAAAGATTAGGCAGGTTCTCAGCATCTTTTAGTTCAGAACTCAAGCATTAGGATTCTGCACACAAAAGTTATAAAGAGGATATTAAAAGATAGCAATGTGGCCAAAATTGTGGAAACCTTTTGGAAAAAGTGTATTCCCGAGGTTTGATGGCTCATAACACCATTTTTTTGGAGTAATACCATAAAATTATATATCAGTGGAAATGTACGTGAGGGACACTTCCACTATTATTGGTAACAGGCCACCAATAATACTGAAGAAGGAGATAGGGGTTAAAACGTTATTCCAAGTGATCAGGATTATTCATTATATTTTTAAAAAGATTTTATTGGTTTTCCACACAAACAGAAAAACAATACAACAACACAAATACAACAAATAAAGACAAAAATAAACAGAAATACACCTAAATTGGAATACCAACATCCCTTTCACTTATTTTAAAAAAAATCTTATTTCAAGTCTACTTGGGGGGGCTTCCCCCGTTTTCTCTCCTTTGCTTTCAATTCTAATTTACTTTAATAACTTCCCATCTTTGAATTTTAAATCTATTATCATCCAAACATCCAAATATAGCTTCTTAATATTACTTTACTTCATAGTACAACATAATACTTCTTAAATTAAATCTTAAATCTTATTTTACTTAAACTGCTGCTGATAATCAATCACATATCTCTTCACTAGTTCATAATCATAAATTCTTAACACACTGTCTTCGGGGTACCATGGTGAGCCGTCCTAAATTATATTTCAAATATTTTCACCCTATCCCTCTTCTAACCATTTTCCTTCACCTCAGGATCACCACCCAGACACCTCTCCACCTCCCTCCAACATCATTGTCCAGAACTTCTTCTTTTTCTTTGGAACCAAACCTCAAAACACAGTCCATAAACTTCCTCGCAGAGAACTCCAGGAAACGCAAACCATCACCTTCCAGCATCTCCATTTCAAAGTTCGAGTCATCTTCAAATTGCATTTTCAAAAATCTTTTCGCCTTCATTTCTGGGCTCTCACCCCAGAAACCGGATATAAATCTTTCAACCCTGGGTCCCTCACCCCAACAGGGTTTTCCAAGTTCTTGGAGTTGCGTAGTCACTTTATTGTATTTCTCAGCTATTCCTTCCAGTTCTCTAGCAAGGTTTTCTTCCAGTTTAACAAAGTTTTCAAGAGTCTCAAAAGTCTTTCCTGTTGCATAAAACTTTTCTTCCACATTCTGCTTCAAAAATTCTAATTTCTGATTTAATAGTTCAAGCTTTAAAAAAATTGTCCTTTGATCATGGGTCATGCCCGGATCTAAGACCAGTTTGAAAACGAAAGCAAGCATGGTAGAAGCAGACAAAGGGTATCAAGTTTCAGTACTTTTCCATCTTTAGCCACAAGTTTTCCTGCGCCATTTTCCCCCGAGTCAGGGTGAAAAGATTGCAATCCAACAACTTCTAAGAAGAGATATTTCCAATATCTTAATTCCCCTCACAGGGATTCAGTCAGTCTCGCCTGTCAAAAGGCTTCTAAGCAACATTGTATCCGCAAGTGCAGCCGCAGCTAAAAACATTGTTATCTTCTCCTTTCAGCAAAGGGAGGAACGGGCTCCCTTTTTACATTCCTCCCGGATGCCAATTGTCAATCTTTTAGGTCCAATTACTCCGTACTTACGGCATACGGGGTTCTTTTTCTTTCCTTCAAATCGCAGAAGAACGACACGCTCATGCAGGCGGCAGCCGCCGCATCGCCTGTCCGGTTGGGGCATTACCTCCACAGCCCGGCGCCGTGGTCCCTTCACTCCCGCGCCCCTTTTACAAGGGGAACGGGAGAAGGGTTCAGCGCCATAGTGGGCTCGCTGGAGAGCCCGTGCCGCGGGACGCTCGACCCGCGGTTCGGCGGAGCCCTGCTGTGCGGTAGCGGGGCTCCTACCCCGGGCTGGCCTGGGTCGTCTCGCTACCGAAACGACCCACGACCGCCCAGCATGGTGTCCTCGCCGGAAGTCCGTGATCAGGATTATTCAATGACTAGCTAGAGCATCTACAAACATGTACCGTATTTTCCGGCGTATAAGACGACTGGGCATATAAGACGACCCCCAACTTTTCCAGTTAAAATATAGTTTGCGATATACTCGACCGCAGATTCTCCACCTGGCGTATAAGATGACCCCCCGACTTTTGAGAAGATTTTCCTGAATTAAATAGTAGTCTTATACGTCAGAATATACAGTACATACATACACATAGAAAACTCTAAAGCCTAAAGAACATAGCACAGAACGGACAAAGCAGGTTACATCCTTGCATGTTTAAATATTATTGGTGTATCTTTTGTACATTTTTACCTTTAAGCCCCATTCCCAGCAAAATCAGTAATTTTACTATCTTATACTAGCTTACCTATAAATAAGTCTCATTGAATTTAGTGGGACCAACTTCTGAGTAGAATGTACATGATTGTGTTGTTAGGCACTAAAATAAATAAAAAAAATCTCACTTGTATATCACCTATACTCCTTCTGAAGCAATTACTTAGATTTTTGTTACATTTATGTTAACTATCTCACACATTTGCAAGAATGGTCTTACTCCAATTATAAGAGAAATTATAACACTAAAGGATGTTTAGTATTATAATGTTCAAAAGGATGTTTTATTCAAACAATGACATCGAATGAGAACTATAACCATAACTTTTTCTACCTATTGGGTTCTATGTGCATTGGCTTTGAAAATGTTTTTCCATAACTTTTCGCCTCTTCTTTAGTACAAAAGATTTTTTTCAAAGATTAACATAAAAGACTGGCATTTTGATAGGAAAATATTTCAAAGCATTTCTGACTTCATTTTTTTATCTAAAACTTAAAGGAAATAAAATATGAATGAGAGAGGGGTAGGGAGAAGAGTTTTCTTTCTTTCTTTCTTTCTTTCTTTCTTAAGTCAGTTTTAATTTATATGTATTTTGCAAGCCCAAAGCAATTGAAATTTCACAAGAGTTGGTTTCTCATAGAAGCTGCTGGGTACCATACCCTCCAAGTTTCCCGATTTTCCAGGCATAGTCCTGGAATTACAAAAGCCATCCTGGCTTCTGATATGATCCTGAAATGTCCCTATTTCCCTTGCCAATGGTACTGCTGCCGAGCTTGGGAAGGAGGGTGAGCCGGTGCCTGTCTTGAGTGGTGGCAAGGGAGCAGCCCAGGGCCTTTCTATGGTTGCTGCGGCCCTTGGGCAGCTCATAGCAGTTGCTGGAGAGCAGGTAAGAAGGAGGAGAGGGTGCCACCACCATGTGGTGTGCTGGCTTGGAGGGGCAGGCAGAGAACAGGGCCATCCTGGGCAGAAAGAATGAGGGAGCAGAGTAGACTGTAAGGAATCTCAATTTTTGAACAAAATGCTTTGTATGTAGACATCCAATTATTGGTGTGGGTTTTCTTTTTGTAAATCTACCAAGGAATGAAATAAAATTGGGATTAAGGGATTTATTCAAGATGATGAAGTGCATGTGTCCTGTGTCTCATTGGGGTAGTAGTAGTGGTGGCACTGGCCCTTCTTATGATAGGAAATGCTTGGCGGGGGGGGGGGGCAAAATTGTGGATTCAAAGAGAGTCAGGTTTTTTTGGGGGGGGGGAGTGAAAAATGTCCTTATATTCATCTGAGGGAAGTTGGAGGATATGTAGTACCATCATACTCAAATGCAGTTGTGACTGTGGAGTGGGGAGTCCCTATCTGGACCACCTCAATACTCATCAAGGGATCTAGGTGGGGAGACCAATCCAGGAATTTTTCCTCCAAGGCACTACTACCATTATTATATGGCAGGAAGCAGACCTGGACCTTACAAGGGTTGCCTGAGCATTTGGCTCACTGTTTATATTTATATCAAAAAACACAAAATGTCAAATTATAACAACAAACATACACTTATTTTTTGAACACCAACTAATCTTCAAGGAGGCCATTTGCTCTTTTCTATTATCTCCATTACAAATTACTAAATAAACTAACAGCAGATGAGACAATATTCCTTGGTGTTTGACGCTTCAATGATTTGTTGTTTTAAATGCACCATGGAAAAGGAATAACTTCAAGTCAAATTCAAACAGATACACTGATATACATATATAGTTCTACAAGTTTCACTCCTTGGTAATTAGGCTGACATGCACTGTTCCAGTTCATGATTCTGTTCTGAAATGTGATCTAATTACAACTGGCTGATTTAACAGAAGATAAGCAGATCACATGTCAAGCAAACGTTCTTAGCAAGGAATTAATTTGCTTCTTTCTTTAATTTGAAGTTTGATCCTATGTTCTCCTGATGCAAGGCAGAAAAATGTTTGGTGTGGTTGTCAAATATGAATACATGTTAATACAGTAACTCTAATAATATTCTATGACGCTTTCAGATTCACAACCATCCATGGTATTAATAAAGAAAAAGCCTCCTAAGGATTCATGCAGAAAGACAGATACCGTAACAGTCCTCACATACTGAGTCTCTATACACTATACACTCTATATACTCGAAGCAGAGTAAGATTGTCTTCCATGAAAACAATCTTAACAGTGTGTCTGTAAGTGACTATGGAGGCCAATTCTGGATCCACACACCCTTCCACAGTGGGGACATAGGTTTCCAAGCGGAAGTTGATCACAGTGAGGGTTTGCCAAACGTGCCTTCCTCTTAGTTCATTTCTCCTTTTCACCCTGAGTTCATGCTTTTTCATAGTCCATGACACCTTTGGTAAAGGCTATTCTCCAATTGGAGAACTTGTAGGCCAGTGTTCCCAGTTGTTGGTGTTTATACTACATTTTTTATATTTGCCTTGAGAGAGTCTTTAAACCTCTTTTGTTGACCACCAGCATTACACTTTCCATTTCAAAGTTCAGAATAGAGTAGTTGCTTTGGAAGACGATAATCAGGCATCCAAACAACAAGACCAGTCCATCTGTTGATGTTGAAGAATCAGTGGTTTGACACTGCCCCCCCCCCCCGCTTCTTCCAGTACACTGACATTAATTCACCTGTTTTCCCAAGTGATGTGTAGATTTTTTCAGAGATACCATTGATGGAATCTTTCAAGGAGTTGGAGATGGTGTTTATAAGTGGTCCATGTTTCACAGTAAAGCTGGTAGTACAATAGCAGAGTGCTTGAGGACTGAAACATTCACAGAGAAACCAAAATACACTAATCTATGGGGTAGAGGGAGGTAATAAATCCCAGCATTGTTGAGCAATATGAATGAATTGAAAACAATATGAAAAATGAAATGTAATTATATTTTATTACATATAATTTTCATACTTATAAAAAAGCTGTTTAAAACAAAATCCTACATGGGCATTACTATATTATCTATTGTTATTTAATTGTAGTAATTTGCATATGAATTATATATACAGAGTTATAGAGGGGGGAAGCTAACTATCACCCAAATACATCTGAACATGTGCTAAGCAAATGTGCAAATATATAATGAGATTCAGTTACAATGCTAAAGTCCAAAACAATCAGAATCCACGAAGCAGGGAAAATTCTTGCTGTAGAATACTATTATGTCTCTCTGGCACTGCCAAAAGTTAACTTGAACCTGCCTGACAGAGAAGTGAGCACAAGCACTCCAAAAACAATGTGAATGACTTATTCTACTACAGAATTAAGTTTGGTTGCCCTAAAACATTGCACTCTAAAACCTCAAAGCAACCACTTAGTAATATTATTGACTGGGATATCACATTTTCAGCACTGCAGCCTGCTTCACCAATTGCCAGATTTGGTGGAAGCAACTCAACGAGGATGCATGAACAAAACTGAATGAAACAATGATAAAGGCGCCAAGATGTTTTTAAATGTTGGCAATACCTTCTCAAATCTAGGAATGGTGCCAGATTGCAAACTGCAGTGCCAGCATTATACTCTATATTAGTCCAGACTGATTTGGCAGCATGGTAACTTTGTCAACAAGCCAACACTTCCAAGGCCTTGCCTAGTGGGGCTTTGGCACAGGAACTGGGTAGATAGAGAAGTATTACTTTTGTTGGCTGGTTTCTAGCATTTCCAGTATAGTTTGTACAAAGTCATGTTTAGGTACTGCTGCGTCCCCCAACCCCCCTTATATCTGAAAGGTTGTACAGTAACAGGAAATAATGGTCTGTCCAATATACTTAGAATGATGGCACCCACAGATCATGGAGTAATAAAGTAGCATGTCCATGGACAAAGTTGTCACTAAGAAAAGTACAGACAGAAAACAAGAAGTGTCTTACATTTTAAGGACACACCCTCACTCATTAGTCACTCCCATCTCTGACTATATATGCAAATATAAAACAGAAATGATAATACCTACAATTGGTTCAGAAAAAAACACCACGTAAGGTTTTCTTAAATGTACCCCACCTATATTAGCCCTCCCCTAAAATTATCAAATACCCATTTTTATGGTGTAGATGACCTGTTGGCAGACTACTATGCTCATCAACTATATTTGTGTACGGTGAAGTCTCATCCATACCAAGCTGTATCTGAAGTCATGTAGAAATTTTATCTTAACTTTTTTCAGCAAACACATACTTTGGGAAAGCATTAACACCAAGGAAGAAACAACTTTCTGCCAATACGCAAATGCCTACATGTGCATACTACTTGGCAAGGATGCACCTGACGAACTGTCTTTCCATTTCAACTGCCAGCACTGCAACAGATATGATTAATCCTTGAACAAAAAGAGAGTGGTAGATAGCAGTCATGCCACTTGCCAAATTTTAATATACAATGAAACTTAAAGTACAAATTATTGCTACCCACAAAGGGAGAGTGGGCTAAAAATCTCAAGTTAGTAAATTTACAACAAAAGTTCCATTCAGTCAGCAGATGTTCAACAACTGACTTTCACAAAGACATGGTGAGAAATTGTTATAACTTTTTAAGCTGTTAAAATCATGAGAGAAACACTTAAGAATAATGGGAAGGCAAAAGAGTGCCTTAGACGTGGTACACCCTCATATCTTTGTTCTAGAGAACAGATACAAAACAATGAACTAATATCGTCAATGAAGTGAATCATAGGCAAAATTACAGATATCAAGAAGTTTATTGTGCCTATATTCTCTGCTCCTTTCTTACAGTTGATACAACTTTTCAATCACAAACCTTGTCACATTCAATCTTCAAACCCTCTCCCATTTAAAACACACACATCTATGTATGTATGTGAGCATGAGCGTATCTGCTATTTTTTTGCTGTTGCAGTAGATATGGGAGGCAAAAGCCAATGCACTTAATTGAAAGCAGGCTATACAACAATAATCCTTACAGTAATTCAGCACCCAAATACAAACAAATCTGTTGAGGCCTCTTACATTTTAAGTGCCTGAGGAATTAAATATCTTACTATTTATTTAAATGAGCCAAAGTTCTAAAAACACCTTTCATAAACTACTAACATTTCTAAGATTAATAGAAATGGCCAATCTGCAAAGCTTGCTACCTATTTATGGAAAGCTCTATTAACTCTAACAAGCACAAGCAAGGTGGTGGCAAGAAGGGATTATGGGGGAGACCTTCTGCGTTGGCAAGTAGAAGAATTAAGAGTCTTTTGAATCCCCATCAACTGTGAGCAGAGCCAGCTGGGAACAGTAAAGAGCATAATCGTGATTTTAAACTACTCAGAACTGGAGTGGGAATTGGTATGCAACTAAGCTAGGTGGAAACGCCACGTATAACAAAATGAAATCATTTAAAGAATTAGCCAGCCAAATAGCCAGTCAATGGTAGGTAGGTAGGTAGGTATTTATTTATTCATTTACTTACTTACTTACTTACTTACATACATACATCTGGGTCTTGAACATGAAATGTCAATTAGCAAAGTATGCTATATTTGTTGGTAAAATTCAAGTGCAAAGCAGTGGGAGTTTGTTATTATTTATTTAAAAAGAAAAGCCTTGGTTTCTGTAGCACCTTACATACTGAATTTACCTTGAAACAGGAGTTTTCATAGACTTTATCTGTCTCTAAAATGGATACAAGAGGAAGCACTAAGGCAGAGAATCTGATGCAGTGCACCAAGCTTTCCTGACCTAAGTTGCCTGACAGCCACTGATCCAATGTTCCAGCAGGAGCAGTCAGGGACATCTTAGCCATTGAGGCTACTAGCGCAAGGCGCGGCGGCCTGAGGAGGGCGCCTGCGCCCTCCAGCACCGCCGGCAGCACCACTCTTGCCCACCTCTTCTCAGGCTGCAGACGCAGGGAGGTCAACGGCAAGCCTCCCATCAGCACTGCAGCCAGGGCTCCCTGGACGGCAGTGCCGCACCGCCGCTTCGGCCAAGCAGGCAGAGGAGGCAGAACACAGCTGGCAGCGTCCCCACCCACCCCTCCGCGCCCTCCGGCTGCCCGCCGCGCCTAGCCCTGCCCGACGGAGCACGAGTTCGGCGTCCCCACCTGCTGCACCGCGCCCTCCGGCTGCCCGCTGTG
The DNA here is from genome assembly GCF_009819535.1 of Lacerta agilis. NCBI lineage: Eukaryota > Metazoa > Chordata > Lepidosauria > Squamata > Lacertidae > Lacerta > Lacerta agilis. Next base: position 67,195,210 of record NC_046320.1, read on the forward strand.
CCTGGCCCTGCCCGGCGGAGCAAGAAGGGCGCTAGAGGGATCTTCGCACCAGGGCGCTGGATTTACTTAAGACGGCCCTGGGAACAGTGCTGCCAGTGTGGTGTTGGGAGTGGGCGCAGAGGTTTAAATGCCTGTATGAGGTTACTACATACACTGATTCATCTGAAAGGGGTGAAGTTTGATACAACACTAATCTTACTTTTCTTCCCAAGCCCTCTTCTCCTTTTTCACACTTAGGTATTGACAACCTTACTATTCACACTGTTGTCTAGCAATTTCTGTTTTGACTCCTCTCTCATATTTGCTCCTCATATTCAATCCATCACCAAATCATATTAATGTTTCTTTAACATTAGAAGAAAAATACAGCATTTCCTCATAATCCCCTTTTTTTGATCCATCCCCTCATCATGCTTGCGTTTGTCTGACTTTGCTGCCATGATTTTGCTGCCATAATTTATTTCATCACTCTGGTCACATTACCTCCTTTAAAACCCCTAAGCCTTGCCTCCCTTATCTCTCTGCTTTTATATTCCTACCAGAGATCTTTGCTCATACAGCTCTACCATCCTCATTTGTCTGAAAGCTTCCTACTCCTTCAAATTACTCCACCCTTGCTGCCCCTTATCTTTGCACCCAGAACACCTCTGTGATATCTCATCCCCTTACTTCCTGCCTACACGTTTTCAGAATATGCTGGTTCCCTGAATACTTTGGAACAACTCTCTAGTCTCAATGCCTTAGTGTGACAAGTATATGTAATTGAATTGCATATTTTACCACTGCCTCTGTTGTTTCCCTTGTGCCTATTTTTAAGGTTGCAGGTCCCTTTCACTAGGGACTAACAAAGTGCCATGAATAGATGGTGCTATATAAATAAACCAACAGTATTATGTATAAAGTGTTTGCTTGCTGGACATTAAAAATGCTGTGTAGAGGTGCAACTGTCAACAAACACCTACTCACAGAACATTTTATGTAAGAGAGGGTGCATAACACAATGTAAAGAACAACAAATTTTTCAAGTACCGGTACTGTAACAGACGTGAACACCACAGGTGGTTCAAATCATCATATGCCTTATTATTATAATGGCTGGATAGGAAAGGTGAAGGTTTCCATCACTTCTGTCTCCAACATTTGCAAACAGGGAAACAATAAACTCAACAAGCAGCAGGGAAGTACTAAAACCAATTGAGATAAACAACTTTTCTCCATTATCTAAGTGTTTTGGATTACAACTCCCCTAATCTTTGAAGTGACCTCTCCAGGGCACAAGCCTGGGCAGTATGTATGGAGATCCTGGGCTGATGTGATTCAAATGAAAGCAGAGTAGTATGTTTGGACACCAGTTTGGCTGCAGGAGTTGCTGGAAGGAGGCATGCAAGACACCATCCAACCACCTTAGGGACTCCACTCAAGATTTATGTAGGACTTACTCCTTAGCCTTTTCTTCTCTTGAAGACGTCCCACAAGGCAGTGGGTATAAAAACCTACTAAATACACAGGAAAAAAAATACACAAAGACTTATACAGAGTGGAATGACCACTGATTTTCTTAACCAGAGGAGCTCAATCAAATGAGCAGATTTTAAAAATTCAAATAATAAGTAAAACTTAAACTGCATTCATTATATTTTGTATTTTAATTATTTAACTGGAGAAATATTAATTGTACAAACTAACAACTGTGACTGCAAAATTCTCCCTAAAACATTTGCCCTTCCTGATAAAGAGGAGTTAGCAGTGTTGCTGTGGTATTTTTAAGCAGCAAAGAAACAAATTGTGATAGTGTGCATCAGTAGACAAGCAGGTAATTCTATTATTTGCTGCATTTAATTCTAACTTTCTTCTTGGATAAGAAAACTTCATTCAAAGTAAATTTGTTAACCAAAGAAAAAACAGTTTAACAGTAGTAAAGCAATGACACATGTCACATCACATCAGTTTCTGAACGATGATTTGCATCCAAATGGATTTTTAGTATCCAATAAATCAGAGTTGACAAAATTCTCCTCCACTCCACCTCCAGTTGCTCTGATATTCATTACTATACCATTTCCATAAGAAAATCAAGGGCAAGATAAATTGTTATATATTCAAGATTTTTATGTTGCCTGAAATTTTCTGCAGTGCAGAACAACCCATAAAACCAGAAACAAAATATGGTCACTTCTTTAATTCAAGTTGATGAAATAAGAAAGAGTAGTTTCATTCTATTGCACAATACTGTGCTTTCTTGTAAGATGGTTAAATTTTCCTGTTCGATCCATGAATCACATGGCATCCTCATATTATATAAAGAAAAACCATTCAAATCACAAAATTACAAATGCAGTCTCCTTCCCAACCCCAGCTAATTCTAGCTTGGTCTCTACTACACAAATTACAGATGAGTGAACCACCCAAACTTAGCGGCTCAAAAATAAGCCAAGTTATCCACTATCACCCCCCAAAAATGAGGGAAAGATCTACTCATTTTCAAGCTAATTTGAACTTAGCCAGACCTATTTTCCTCAAAGCTGCATGCCAGGAAAATGCACGGCCCTGGCTGTCCCAGGTAAATGTAGTTTGTCCAAGGGCTACTGACACTGAAATCACCCTTGAGGAAACTACATTTCCTAAGAGTTATTAAGGACTTTTGTCCTCCTGGCATGTTGCAAGGTGGCATACCAGATGTTGGGGATGGGGGAAACAAATATCCTCTTCCTTCCCTTTCCCCATAACTACTTTTTATCACAGGCTACACAAATGAAGTAAAATTACTTTAAAGGGAAAGCTAGATGGGAAGGATGCTTGGATAGGAATATTCTCTATCTCTGATTTTAATTCAAGCCATAGAACTTGGGCTCCTAATACTTGCCTCTTCTTTGAAGCTGAGCATTAAGAGCCCCTGAAATTTGATTAGGATCCTGAAATAACAAATTCTGCTGGCATCTCTAGTGTATTAATGTACATCTGATTTTACTTTTTTAAATTGTAGAGGTTCAGAAATCCTGATATAAATATAAAATAGCACAAAAATAATAAAACACGTTTGAAATATCTAAAACCATTACATAATTCAAATAAGGGCAAGAACAGATCTGCTGAACAGTGCAACAAATCAAAATATCCAAGGACAAAGAACAAAAGATCCAAAGGCCAAAAGACAAACAGTATTAGAAGCCTAGGTAAAGAGGTGTGTCCTGAGAAGACAGTGAATTTATGAATTATGATTTACAGAGAGGGAACCACTACCAAAGAAGGCCCCAACCTGAATCACTGCCAATTTCGAATTGTCCACTGGCTCCCTCCAAGGAGCTTAACAGTCAGGTTGGCACATAACCCGGAGAGGCACCACATTAAGTATTTGGGCCACAAACCAACATCAGCACCTTGAATTGGACTCTGAAATGAACAGGTGGTAAGTGTAAGTGACCGAATATTGCTCTAATGGCATGCCACTGAATAAACAAGCAGCAGTTAGGGTCACCAATTAAGCCTTCATGTTTTATGGCAGTATATTTGAGTAGATCATTTTAGTTAATTTTTTTACTGTAAAAAGACATGGCTATTGTTGTGTCGGGGGTTCTGGTAGCAAGAAGTCCAGCAACACGTCTTAGTGAAAACAGCTCTTTATTGTAGGGATTAGACAAGACTGGGGATAGGGGGTAGGGAAAGCTCTATTTATAGACACATTGGGACTGAGGGAAAAGATACATTTTAGCGGGAACCAATAATATTCAAACTTTCCGGCGGGACCCAATCAGGCTGTGGATTGTGATTGTACACTTCAAATTGACCAATAACCATACTTTATCCTGCTGCCAGAATATCTTATTTAATACACAACACTCCCCCGCACCCAGTTGATACTATACACGTAATCTTTCAAGTGTTGCGGAGGTCTTCGAGTCCTACCGGATCGCCTAACCCCCGGTGTGTCATTCCTTGGACTGTCCGTGGTCAGACTTCTCTCCCCAATAACCTCAGGTACCTCAGCTGGAGCTGTGTCACTAGCTGACTCTCTAGGCTGACTAGTTGTCCCCGGGTTAGGTTCATCAGTGGTGATCTCGGTCTCCTGACTTTCTGAGCCCACAGCTTCCTGACTCTCTGAGCCCTCCACCCCCTGTGGCCCGGAGTCATCCTGACTAGACTGCTGCGATTCACTGGACGCCGGCAGAGTTGTGCGCGGCTCCTCCCCACTCGGGCTTACCCTGCTTGGAACCCGGCGCCTTAGCTGGCAATGTGGCGGCGCATTACTCTGCCATCCTCTAACGTCACAAAATATGACACTGGCCCACTGGGTCGGGTGACCACCCCCGGCACCCATGCTGGTCCCCTTGCATAGTTCCGGACCCAAACCAAATCCTCTGTTGTCAGGTATCGGGTTCTGTCACCCTCGGCAGCCGGTGGTTCTCTTGTATCGCGGCCCGGCACCTTGTCAGGGTGGACATAGTCTAGGATTGTGGCCAACCTCCTTCCCATTAATAATTCAGCTGGGGACTTGCCTGTGGATGCACACGGCGTTGTGTGCTGCAGGAACAACATCCTTGCAATGCGAGCAGACCAATCCCCTTCCAAGAGGCGTGCTATTGCACCCTTGGCTGTGCGCACCATCCGTTCGGCTTGTCCGTTCGAGGATGGATGAAAGGGAGCAGAAGTTACCCCTCTAATGAAGTTATCGGCCAGGAATGCCCTGAACTCTTGGGACACAAAAGCCGCCCCGTTGTCTGATACTATGGTCTCGGGTAACCCATGCGTTGCAAACAAAATGCGAAGGGCCCTGATTACAGCAGCTGAGGACATGTTTGGAACAATTGAGACCTGCAGCCATTTCAAGTAGGCGTCTACTACAATTAAGAACACCTTTCCCTGATACGGCCCTGCAAAATCTACATGGAGCCGGCTCCACGGTTTCTTAGCCCGCTCCCACCAATGCACTGGTGCCCTGGGCATTTCTGGGTGCACCTCCTGGCACGCTCGACAGGTGCGCACCCATTGTTCAATGTCCTTGTCCATACCTGGCCACCACAAATAGCACCTGGCTAAAGATTTCATCCGAACCATGCCCGGATGACCCATGTGTAATGTGTCTAACACCTCATTCTGTAGCGACCTTGGAATAACCACCCTATCGCCCCACAATATGCAACCCTTATGGAGGGACAGCTCATTTTGTCTTGCCATGAAAGGTCTAAATTTCTCCTCCTGAGTCCCACTTGGCCATCCCCTCCCCACCCACACAAGGACCCGGGCGAGGACGGGGTCCCTTTTAGTTCTCGCGGCGATGTCGACGGCAGTCACGGGTGGTCCGGGAAGTGTCTCCATCATCATGACATGCTCGGCCGGAGCTGGGTCGTCGTCGGCTGCTCCAGGTAGTGGTAGACGACTCAGCGCGTCCGCATGGCACAACAGCTTACCCTTCACATGACACAGTTCGTATTGAAATCCATTCAAAAAGATGGACCATCGGAGCATGCGTGGGGACAAGATTTGAGGCGTTTGTTTATGCGGGCAGAACAAACCCAGCAAAGGCTTGTGGTCCGTTTGAATTGTGAAAGGGCGGCCGTACACGTAGTCATGGAACTTCTTGATTCCTGTGACTATAGCCAGTGCCTCCTTATCAATCTGGGCATAGTTCCGCTCTGTGGGGGTCAAGGTTCTGGAATAGAATGAGATTGGACGCTCCGACCCATCCGCCTCCCTGTGACTCAAGACAGCCCCCACGCCATATTGTGAGGCATCACACGCCAACACCAATGGTTTAGCAGCATCATAGTGGGCAAGTGTACTTTCCTTTGACAGCACGCCCCGCAGCGTTTCAAAAGCTCTCTGTTGCAGTTGCCCCCAACGCCATGCACACTTCTTTTGGAGTAGCCGATGCAGTGGTTCGGCTATCGATGCCTTGTGTGGCACAAAGGCGTGATAGAAATTGACGAGGCCCAAGAAGGACTGCAGCTCAGCCTTGTTACTAGGTGTCGGTGCTGCGGCGATAGCCTTAACCTTGTCTTCCATGGGGTGGATGCCAGCAGCATCAATTCTGTACCCTAAGAAGTTCACAGCTGCTACCCCAAAACTACATTTCTCTTTTTTAAGTTTCAACCCCGCATCCCGGAATTTGAATAGGACTGCCTGGATGCGTCCCAGTAGTTCTTGAGCATCCTTGCCCGCGATTAACACATCATCAAAATACGGCAGGACACCTGGCAGGCCCCGTAACAGGCGCTCCATAAGACTTTGAAATATGCCAGGTGCCACGCAGACTCCAAACTGCAGCCTATTCACCTTAAAAGCGCCCTTGTGCGTCACAATTGTCTGGATTTCTGCGGACGCTGGAGTCACTGGAAGCTGCTGGTATGCCTGTGCCAAGTCAATCTTTGCAAACACCTTGCCCCCAGCCAGCTTCGCTAATAGTTGGGACACTACTGGAATTGGATAAGAGTTGCCCCTGATGGCCTTATTAATCGTACATTTGTAATCCGCACAAATTCGTATTTCCCCATTAGCCTTCAGGGGTGTGACAATGGGTGTTTCCCATTTAGCAGAGTCCACTGGTGAAAGCACCCCTTGCTGTATTAGCTTCTCCAATTCAGTCTCTATTTTAGGCTGTAGCGCAAATGGAACCCGCCTGGGTTTGAGGCGGATTTTCGCAACCCCCGGGTCCAGTTCTAAGTCAATTGGAGACCCTTTATAACATCCTAACTCTCCATTAAATAGCTCCCCAAATTCCGTGTAAATGTCTCGGAAGCTGTCTGGACCGTGTTGAGCCCTGAGATTCCCAACCCTAAGGCCGGGAACCAGTCCGTACCCAGCAGGCTAGTGCGCTTCCCTTTTGCGATCACAAGCTTTAATACGGCCTCCCTCTCGCGGAACTGTACGTTCACTGCGCACATCCCCAAAATGTCTATGCGGCCGGCGGAATAGGATTGTAGAGTAGCCGGGAAGGGCTCCAATCTCGGAAGCTTACCTCTCGGAAATAACGATCTGGCGAGACGATGGAGAATCCGGATCCGGAGTCCACCTCCATGTTACACGGCTTCCCTTCGATTAGGACCCGCACAGCTGGTTTCCCTTGGGCTGGAAATGGCACAGTTCTGCCCTCGATTTGCGTGAGGTAGTTGCAATCGTCGAGTTGGTGCATCGCTGAGGAAGTCCTCTGACCTCTTGATTTCGCGGACCCCGACGTGCCACTCGACTTGCAGACCCTGGCTATGTGCCCCGTTTTTCCACAAGCATGACACGTAGCTTCTCGGAACCGGCACTTTCTTCTCTCATGTGATCCGCCGCAGCCAGGGCAGACCCCCTGCCGACCTTTATTTGCTGTGCTCTCCTGTCGCACCATCTCTATTCCCCGCACAGGGCTTTGGTTGGGGCTGACATCCTGGTTGTCCACGGTGTGGGTTGACTCTCCAGCTCTCTTTTCGGCTCGCTGGCCCGGGTTTTGCTCCTCTCTCTCAGCGCTTTCTGTCGCAATGGCCTCACGGAGCGCTGTCGAGAGATCCATGTCTTGTTTTGCTGCAATCCGCCTGCGGCCCTTGCTGCTGCGAAGACCGCACACAAACCGATCCAGCAGGGCCTCCTCCAAGTTGGCGAATTTGCAGTGTCTCGCCAGCTTTCTTAATTCGGTGAGAAAAACTGCTACCGTCTCCCCAGGTCGTTGTTGCCTCTTATGGAATTCGATGCGCCATGTCATCTTCGACGCTGTCGGATTAAGGTGATTCGAGAGGTGTTCCGTAATGCTCGCGAACGACGCCTCCCGCAGTGTTGTGGGGGCCAGAATTGCCCGAGCCAACTCAAAGGTCTCTGCCCCGCAGCAACTCAGGAACAACGCCTTTTTCCTTTCCTCGTCAGTGACCCCTTTTGCAGCCACGCTGAATTCAAAGCGCTCGAGGTAAGCATCCCAGGCCTCAGTTGCTCCGGGATGAAATGGTTCCATGAACCGTGACGCAGCCATCTTAGTGGACTGATCTGTCCTGTCAGTCACAGGGAGTCTTGTCGCCAGAATCAGGTCGCTAGGGTCAACAGCCCTCAGCCGGCCTAATTCGATCCCATCCTCGTCGCCAGAATGTTGTGTCGGGGGTTCTGGTAGCAAGAAGTCCAGCAACACGTCTTAGTGAAAACAGCTCTTTATTGTAGGGATTAGACAAGACTGGGGATAGGGGGTAGGGAAAGCTCTATTTATAGACACATTGGGACTGAGGGAAAATATACATTTTAGCGGGAACCAATAATATTCAAACTTTCCGGCGGGACCCAATCAGGCTGTGGATTGTGATTGTACACTTCAAATTGACCAATAACCATACTTTATCCTGCTGCCAGAATATCTTATTTAATACACAACAGCTATGGTGTAGTGAGCTTAAGCAATTGTTCAAAGACTGTCAAAAAACCAAACTCAGCTAATAATAGGCAAGCCAGGCATTAGCACCAATAGAGTTCCACTGTCACCCACTACCAACCATTTATCTTTTTTTCAGGCCAACATACATAGCTGTCTACCATGGGGCTCAAATGTGGCTAGGGCACTATTCAGATTTTCAGGTCCTCAAATCTGAGCTAAACATCCATTACAATGGGCATGGGGAGGAACTGAGGACAAAATTATTCATATGCTGTGGTACCTTGGTTCTCAAACACCTTGGTACTCAAACAACTTGGAACCCAAACACTACAAACCCGGAAGTAAGTGTTCCGCTTTGTGAAATTTTTTCAGAAGCTGAACGTACTCCATTTTGAGTGTTACGCTTCCAATTTGAGTGCCACACTTCCGATTTGAGTGCCACACTTCCGTTTTGAGTGTTATGCTGAGGTCGGTCTGTTTTTGCTATTTATTTTACATTTTTGTGGCTCCTTGTTTTTGTTTCTGTGACTGTGTGGAACCCAGTTCAGCTACTGATTGATTCATTGATTGATTGATTGTGTGATTGCAGTACTTTGTTTATTGCTTTCATTTTATGGATCAATGGTCTCGTTAGATAGTAAAATTCATGTTAATTTGCTGTTTTAGGGGTTGTTTTTAAAAATCTGGAACGGATTAATCCATTTTGCATTACTTTCTATGGGAAAGTACACCTCTGTGGGAATACACTTCGTGGGTGCGCCTGCACCTACGGTCGTTTATGTTTGTTTATTATTAATTATGCACTATTTAATGTGTCCCTCCGCAAGAAAGTGAAAGTGAAAGGAGGATCCAGCAGGCGGCTCGCCGCTGAGATCCCTCCGCCGGGACTTTTTGGCTCCAAGTTCAAATTGTTTGGTGGTCAGTTAATCTGCTTCCCGCCCTTTTCAAGGGCAGCAACAGTGTTCTGATTGGTAAAAGTATTGATCATGACGTTGTTTGTTCTTGTCAATAAAAGGCTGCAGCTCCCCGTGCTGGGTGTGTAAAAAAGGATAGAACGTGAGTCAGGAGGAGTTAGTCAGGAGAGATACGAGAGATAACTAGCTAGCGTGGAAGACAGTGGAACGGACAAGCCCAGAGAGAAGGTTGCATGGCAAGGTACAGAGAGAACGAAACAGCCCACGCGGGTCAGCCAAAGCCGTCTTAAAAGAGACCATGGTCGTTGTCTTTATTTCATTTTAGTTTAATTTTTACCGTTTACTAGTGTTTTATTTGGCCGCAGTTTTGGCCGCTCTTTATTTTGGTGCTTTGCTTTCCGGAACAATTTAGGAGGTCGCAGACACCTGCAAACCCATCTATGAGGCATTCATTCCTTCAACTCACTCATCCTTCAGATTCAGGCCGGCGGACAATCTACTTCACGGCACGGTGTGAGCTGGGCTCCGGAATTACCGTCCGTCCCGTCCGCAGGCTTGGCTGGTGCTCCATGCAAGGGCGCACGTGAGGCGCTGGCCACCAGATCCCCCAGCAACTGGTATCCCGCGTGCAGTTGACCTTGTCCTGTGCACGGGAGGCTCCAGCCAAAGAATCCCCGCACACCTCGGTTTTGGAATGCTTTGGTTTTGGAACGGACTTCTGGAATGGATTAAAGGTACCACTGTATTACAGCAGAGGAAATTTATGCAATCTTATTGTCATGCGTCTATATAGGATCTGAGAACTTGTGAAAATTGCTGGAGTGAAACAAAAAAACTAAGAGTGAGTTGCTGACCTAAGCCCATCTCTGAAAATGATAAACTATGCAGTGTTTCCCAGCTTTGTGCCTCCAGCTGTTTCTGGACTACAACTCCCATCATCCCTAGCTAGCAAGACCAGTGGTCAGGGGTGATGGGAATTGTAGTCCAAAAACAGTTGAAGACCCAAGGTTGGGAAACACTGCACTAGAGTATAATAAAAGAGACAGTATGACACCCTGTTTGAATTTCTTCACTCCTGCTGGTGGTTCCTTTGTTCAGACAGAAGGTTCTATCAAGGTAATCAATCACCATACTAATGCGTAAATTATATAATGTGGAGTGGACATGTTACAAGTTTGTATTGGGTACAGAAAAAGGATGTTTGGATGCTTGTATATACAAAGTATATACCTGCTCTGTCCTAGCTCCTGCCAACCTAGCAGTTCGAAAGCACACCAGTGCAAGTAGATAAATAGGTACCACTGTGGCAGGAAGGTAAACAGCATTTCTATGCACTCTGGTTTCCGTCATGGTGTTTCGTTGCACCAGAAGCGGTTTAGTCATGCTGGCCACATGATCCGGAAAGTTTGCTGTGGACAAATGCTGGCTCCCTCGGCCTAAAAGTGAGATGAGCTCTGCAACGCCATAGTCACCTTTGACTGGACTTAACCGTCCAGGGGTCCTTTACCATTTACCTTTTTACCTAGTAGGAAATCACTGATGTATAAAGGTAAAGGTAAAGGGACCCCTGACCATCAGGTCCAGTCGTGTCCGACTCTGGGGTTGCGGCGCTCATCTCGCTCTATAGGCCGAGGGAGCCGGCGTTTGTCCGCAGACAGCTTCCGGGTCATGTGGCCAGCATGACAAAGCTGCTTCTGGCTAACCAGAGCAGCACACGGAAACGCCGTTTACCTTCCCGCCAGAGCGGTCCCTATTTATCTACTTGCACTTTTGACGTGCTTTCGAACTGCTAGGTGGGCAGGAGCTAGGACCGAACAACAGGAGCTCACTCCGTCGCAGGGATTCGAACCGCCGACCTTCTGATCGGCAAGCCCTAGACTCTGTGGTTTAACCCACAGCGCCACCTGGGTCCCCGATGTATAAAAGGAGAGCACAAAAAGACTTTAAAGAAGTGCACATACTCCTAGATCTGAAAAACCCAACAGCTCCTTTCTGCTTTAAAATGGGCTCCTAACAATATGTGTTATCAAGACTTGAGGGGGCAGAGTGGGAAATGTTAGATGTAAATATATTTAATAAAAATCACTATGTAGTGAGGATTTTGATGGTTTACCTGAGGGCAGCCATTAAATGCAAGCAACCTCAATACTGTATCACTCTTTCAATTATGCAATAAAAGAACAGGTTAGCTTTCCCATTAGGTACATTCAGAGTTTATGTAGACTGAACATGCTCTCTACAGGAACATGCAAAACCAACACCAAATCACACATTTTATATCGGACAGCGAACAATTTTAAGGGTTTCAGGGCCTGTTCAGAAAGCAAATGCCAAACAAAACTGTCCTGCCAGTGTAAAAATAGCTCCAAGATAGACAATTATTTGATTCAAAAGTTGCAACATGCATCATACTAGAGATGGCATATGCTTCATTAAACACTCATCTTCTCTTTCATACAAATATGGATAGGACCCCAAAGTTTATCTAGTCAGATCTTTAGTATTGTCTGATACCACTCAAACCAAGCCTACAAGGCTCATAAACTGGTACTTCCAGTGCAGTGTCAGAGGCAGTATGCCTCTGCATACAAGTGGGGATGGTGCTGTTGCACTCAGGTCCTACTTGCAGGAATCTGGGTGGTCACTGTGAGAACAGAATGATGGACTGCATGGGCCTTTGGTCTGATCCAGCAGGGCTCTTCTTATGTTCTTATTTTCTGTAAAGGCAATCCATTGTCACATATTATTGGGATTTTATACTAGCTGATTGGTTCTTATTTCCTGTGTGGATCTGTTTTATTATTATTTTTTGTACACGCACATTTCCCAACTACCTGCCACTACATAACAGTTCTCCCCAGTGTACTAGATTCTGTATTATGCTTCTTCCTGGGGTTGGGGGTGGGTGTTTTACAGTCTACTAGAGACTGACCAAAGTTGCAAGATCTTAAATTGAAGGTAGAGGATGTTTATGTGGTAGCAGAGGAGAAAGAAACAATAGTAACTAAGGTCAATTTTGTCAGATTTTAAAGTAATTAAAGGGGAGAAAGTTGACTTGATGAAAAGGCTATTCCTGGCAAAGGAGTCACACAGCAGAATATAAAATAGGAATAGAAGAGAGAAGTAAAGAATGGCAAGAAAAGGACTGTGGTAAGAGCAATAAGAAGCTAAGCTGTCACTGGTGAGGAAAGATCTGTGAGTATAAAGATTAGAAACTTCATGCATATATAAAGCACAAAGACTAATGCAGAAAGTGATTGCTCTAGCTTTGGATCCACAGATGTAGGCCCTTTTAGACTACATTTCTCTTATACTAAGCTGTCAAAAATCGTACAAATCATTAGTTATTACATTTACTATAATCATTTAGCCACCAATCACGTTTTGCCCAGGTCAAACACAGATCCCAGTAGTGTCAATGATTCACTCCTACAATGCACTGCATAGCAATATTTCCTTGTCCTGAAAAAAGATTATATTCTGCACTGCTTGAATCATATTCTAGAAACTCCAAAGTGTCTCATCATGATTTCTATACCTCAGGCCACTGACAATAGGCCCCCCCTCCCCCCACATGGGAAATATTAGGGCTGCCACAGTAATAACATGTCAGCAATTCTGCTATAAACTAAAGTCTGAAGCAGAGTTGTAAAAATTTGCTTCGGGCAGAAACTTGGCCTGCAAGTATCAGCCCCAAAGAGAAGCTGTACATGTTTTCAACACATATTTATTTGGTGTTTATGTTAAAGGAATTTGAAAGGGAAAGAACAAAATAATGACAGCACTTATCTAGTTTCTTTACTTGATCACTGTGGTTGGAAATAAATCCAAACTCTCCTTCCTCACTTGTCTATGTGATATACACTACTATACTTCAAAGTTTGAAAGCTATAAATGAATGAGTTTGTGGGTGCCAGACACCCTAAATTCCTGGGTCTAAAAGGTGTTAATCAATGCTTGGAGTGTTCAAACTGGGTATGCAGACCCAATGTGTATTTAAGCCAAAGCCATGTATATCAAATTGTGTGCTAGACAATGTTAATCTCCTAGAATAACCATGTGTTAAGAGCTAATTAAGTTAGGCTGAATGATGAACAGATCAGTTAGGAGTGGTACAATGTAGAAGTAAGTAGCAGGCTGGAGAGAGAGGATGATGGTTGTTGTCTGTTAAAATCCCGAGCTGCACCTAGTGATGTTAAATTCTCGAGAATAATCTTTTGGACAATATCCTCGAGAATAATCTTTTGGAGAATATTTTCAAGTATATTCTTGATTAATGAGAATATTAGAGAATTTTCATTTAAAATAGGAGAATATTCATTTTAATGCATTATGCATTTAATGAATATTCATTAAAATGATATAATTTTAATGCATTGAAAATGATATAATTAGTTAATATACATGTTTATTCATGGGTAAACTTGTTCAGATGGGGACCAAAAACTGTACATATACTTTTATTCAATGGGACAATGCAGTGAATTCACATTCTTTGATTCACATTCACTGTATGGCCAAGGGTACAGAATTGCTAAGAATAAGGTCACACCAAAAAAGGGGCGTCGGAGGCTATTACATATAGTTGAAATATATACGAATACAAATGTTCATCTAATTAAATGAATAGCATTTTTAAAACTAAATAAAAAATAAAAAATGTTTTCTGTAGCTCACATTTCAGAACCGCCAATGGTGAATGACACAATGCCCAGTAATGTAACTGGATCAAAAAAATCATTATTCATTACTTACACTGGCAATATTCTCCAGAGAATATTCTTACCTCACATCACTAGCTGCACCTATCAAAAGGGCAAGTTCCTCTTGGAGTATAATGCTGGGAACCCCTCCACTGCAGGCTTAGGTTGTATATATAAACCATATATCATAAAGACACCACAGTCTCTGCTATGCCTCATTTTCCAAATGGAAACATGGACTCTGGGTAAAGCATACCAGACCCCCTGGAATCTTGCACTGATTCAGAGATTGGGGTGGCATGTAACAGTAATACACATGTAAGAACTTTGAACTTAAGTAAAGCTATGGAATCAACAGCCATGTACACCTTGTATAAATCAGATATTTGGTACAAGATTCAACTTCTAAGGCATCTTCATTTTAATTTTTGTTGTTGTTAAAGCAACTAAGCTGCTTCCAAAACTAAGCTGCTCTCAGCTTTGTTTCACAGATGGTCCAGTGTGGGGTAAACTTAAAGGTTTCACTGTTCACTCTGTTCAGGTAACATCTATGAAGGCATGAAAAGAAAGCAGCAATGGATAATAGATAAATGCACAACAATAGTCAATGGTACTTTTATTAGAATTGCTAGAGTGTGAGGGGAGGTAAAATTAACAGTGCTGTAATTAACACATTAAAAACTGCTAAGGTTTTTAAAAAATTCCCACTTTTCACAGCAACGCCATAAAATCCTTGGAGGGTAAGAAGCAGCCCAGTCAGCACTAAAGCTTGACCAAAGGTTTGCAACTTGAGGATAATTAACACCTTTAGTTCAAGCATCTGGAGAACCAGTCACATGGTGCCTGAAAAGTCTCCTCAATGCTGTCCCAAACCTACACCATTGCCTGAACTTGGTAACCTATTATGTGTATGTGCTTTTGGGAGCCTTTTATTTTATTTTTAGAGCTGATCCTTCGGTGCGAAGGGTTCAGAAATTTTCCTTTAAAATGCCACTATTCCAAGGTTCTCCCTTTCCTACCACAATCTATCAGCCGCATTTTGCAGTAGCTGCAGCCTTCAAAATGTTTTCAAGGGCAGCCCCTCATACAGCACATTATAGTAGTCTAAGGTGGAGTTACTAGAGCATGGACAACTGAGGCAAGGCTATCCCAGTCCAGGAATGCTCGTATCTGGCAAATCAGCCTAAGACAGGCGATGTAACTTGCAGCCATAGATGCCACATGAAAGTGACAAATTAGAATCCAAGAATACTGTCAAACTATGATTGTGATTTCAGGGGAAGTGCAATCTCTCCCCATCCCAACTGAGATGAAATGGATAGAGCTGCATTTCATCACCATACTGGTGGCACCATGCTCCAAATGCCCAATGACAGCTCCCAATGGTTTCATATATATATCTTGAATAGCATAAGACATAGAATGGACTCTTTTTCAGGACCTTACAACTCAAAAGACACAGGGCTAAACAACTATCTCCTAGTACTACTTTTCAGTGACATCCCTGCAGCTAGGAGAACCACTGTAATATAATGCCTTCAACTTCCATCCTTCTAAGTCACTCTGAGAAAACCTTGGTCAATGGTGCCAACAGCCACTGAGAGGTCAAGGAGAACCATACCCTCCATGTCTCTCACCAAATACATGTCATTAGTCAGGGCAACCAAAGCTGTGTCAGTGCTAAGATTCCAGAATGAATTGGGTCTAGAAAAATTGCTTCCTCCAGCCATACCTGCACCCAGCCAGCCTCCACCCTTGCCCAAAAAGGGAATATTAGATACCAGGAAGTATTTTCCGAAAACCTCATAATACAGGGATGCACCACTTCCACTTTCAATGCACTGGGAATAACTACCTCCCATAACAAGGCAGTGACCACTCATCCTGTTAATCTCTTCCTACTATATTTTATCAACCATAATGGGCAGGAATCAAAAGGACACCTAGCCAACCTCACTGCCACAAGCCACCTACATGGTCTAACATGCCGGCCGTAGTTTTCCAAAACCTATGGCAGTAGCCAAAAAACCCAGCAGTTGCAATGGTGTTCTGCATATGCTTGGTGAGCAGTTACATAGCTGTCCAAGGCAATGCAGCCAAAAGTCAGCATAGGCTTACTAAAAATCATAGATGCCACAATGTAAGACTTCTGAATTGGTCTTTATATGCTGCATGGTAAATCATCAAAATATCTATATACATTCCATCCCAATGGATTAATAATAATAATAATAATAATAATAATAATTTATTTGTACCCTGCCCTCCCCAGCCAGAGTCGGGCTCAGAGCGGCTAACATCATATAAATAATACAATATGCATAAAACAAGCAATCAATTAATTAAAATGCATCCCAAAATTAATTCAAATAAATTAAAATTAAAGTTAAAGTTAAAACTGGACAAATGACAATCCTCAGGTTAAAATTGAAAGCGGTTAATACTCGCCAGTAACAAATACCACAAAAAAATTCAAGAGCAAGTTTCTGCCACCCCCAGCCCTTTTATAGGAAGTTTTTAGATGCTTCTTTTTCCAGAACAGAAAAACAAAGAAGTGGGACTCAAAAAGGTGAAGGATCATTTATTTCCTCTGCCCAACATGACAACAATATGTCTTCCTCAAGAGTAATAGTTACATGCTCTTCCGCTCACAAATTCACTTTCCCAGAGTTCTAGTTTTTTCTGCATATTTGTTGGAGAATGTAAGAGAAACTGCATTCTGATAAATATCCTGTGTGAATGAGAACACCAAAAGGACCTTTTTGAATCAGAAGAATATGTGACTGTTGCCCCTGAAGAAGACATTTTGCTGACAAAAATGTATTTGAATACATTGAATACAAGTTTAAAGTTCACCTGTTTGTTTGTTTGTTTGTTTGTTTGTTTCCTGGCAATTTTGATGCTATCCCTCTTCTCTTTCCACTGATATTTTACCATGCTCCTTCAGGACAACTTGGGTGTGGGAGTGAAGTGCATTGTCACTATAATAATATCCTTTCTTTGTGTAACCTGAGAGAAAGTGTTGGTGTGTGTTAACAAAATACAATAGGTGTCTTTTTAAATCTGCTATCCGTAAAATACTGCTCAATAGAGGCTTCATGAACTATGCTGCTAATCAGTGCACTTTTTCTTTAAAAATGTTTAGGGGTACTCTCATTTTGACTCAATAAAATCACCATTTTTATAGTTCAAATCGGGGGAAATAAACACAGTAAATGGACAAAAGTACAAAGATTCACAAAGTGTTTAGGGGTATGTGTCCCCCTGCACACACACACACACACCCAGAAAAAAGCACTGCTGCTTATACAGAAGAAGTTAACACTACTGTAGAGAGAAGGCAAACTGGAAATGGTTGTAGCTCACTAGAGAGCTCATACATTGCATGCAAAAGGTCCCATATTCAATCAGTGGCATCTCCAGGTACAGCAAAAAAAAAACTCTCATGTATGAAACCCTGGAGAGCTGCTTCTAATCAGTGCCAACAAAAGTGAACTAGATAGGCCATTGTGTGACTCAGTATAAGGCAGTTCCTATGTTCATATTACATACCTATATACTCGAGTATAAGCCGACCCGAATATAAGCCGAAGCACCAAATTTCCTTACAAAAACCCAGGAAAGCTTATTGACTCGAGTATAACCCGGTTCACCTTTGCCGCTGTGGAGGAGGAGGAGGAGGAGGAACGAGCAGCCCGAAAGCAGCCCTTTGGGCTGCTCCTTCCTCTTCCTCCTTTGCCGCTGTGGACCTCACCCCATCGCGGGGATTCGAACCGCCATTCTTCTGATCAGCAAGCCCTAGGGCTCTGTGGTTTAACGCACACCGCAGTGTTCCCTTGTGTTATACAGAGAAGGCTGGGGTCCTGTCCTGTTTAAGCAGGAGCCAGGGAAAGTGAGCACCTGTGGGGTTTTAATACTTCCTTAACTGATAGGCTTTCTGCCTTCTGGGGTCTAAAGTTTGCATTTATGTGAGCAGTTCAGGAATGGAACAAGCTGCCTGGGGAGAGTAAAGAACCGCCGTTCTTGTACACTTCTTAAGGAATGGTTGACTGGGGTGAGCAGGCGGGGCCGGCGGCACGAGCGGAGAGAAAGGGCTTCTTTCTTGCCGCCCCAACCGTCCGCCTCACTTGAGTATAAGCCGAGGGCAGCTTTTTCAGCACAAAAAATGTGCTGAAAAACTAGGCTTATACTCAAGTATATAAGTATTCTAATGCACACATTTTACACGATGAAGAAAGTGATATGGTACTACACTGATTCCTCAATGGGAAGATACTCTCCACCAAGTGTCACTGAATGAACAGCAAACAGCAGCTTTTCAGTTTTTACCCCTCATGGGAGAGAGGAAAGAAACAAAGGCAAATGCAGAGAGCCTGGCCTTGTAAGTGAAAGCTCTTTTTAGTCACTCTTCAAAAAGGGTACAGTAACAGCTCACCCACGCATGCCAAAATAAGGGGGAAGTCTCCTATGACTTCCATCACCCACATACGGTACCTCTTAGGACAGAGGTGGCAAACCTGTGATCCTCCAGATGTTGTTGGACTCCCACTCCTATCAGCCCCAGCCAGCATAGTCAGTGGTCGGTGAAGGGAGCTGTAGTCTAGCAACACACAGAGGGCCGAAGGTTCCCCACACCTGCCTTAAATACTTTACACATTCCAAAATCAGTACTTACAAAGCAACTGCAATTCCACACCACAGCTGCTGGGCTTTCCTCATAAAGCACTAAAGAGCATCTTTACAAAATGTGCTATATTATCATTATTTATTAAATTTTGATACCATGCTTCATCCAATTACCCTGCAGCTCCTACCTTCACCAGATATAGTATTAATGTAAGCACTTATTAGCCATGCTGCAGGCATAAGTTTAATAGGAATCTGCCCTCTCCCATGTTAATATTTGCCCGTGTGCACATTATTATGTGCTTTTGGGTGCTCTGTGAGCACAGAGATGATCAACACCTCCAGCCAGTAAAATGCCAAGTTACAGATTTAAATTACGTTTTCTAGGATTCACGTCCCACCCACAATTTAGTTCAATGCGTGTACAGGGTTTCATCTATCCTCAAAACTACTTGATTTGAGCTTAAAGTACATGTTCACATTCTTTCTACTTACATCTGCCAATAATGATGTATCTGCTCTATAATGACTTGCATATTGTTGTGACATGAAGTAAGTCTATCCCATGCTGATTTCAATTTGACTGATAGCTATCCTGTGTGTTTAAAAGAAAACAAAATTTTACATCTATTTTATATCTGTTGGCTTAGGGATTTAATTTATCTTTAATTTGTTATTTTTATGTTTTCTTCAGCAACAGCAACAGCAAGTTCTTCCCTTACATTTATCAATGCCCTTACATGCTGTTATCTTCTCCACTTACAAAAGAACAGTTTTCTTTTTTTCTCACAAACAAATATTAATGAATGCAGCATTAATATGGAAAATAGAAGCTCACGAAACAGGGCGAGGAATGAGGTTTACTGGGTGATTTTCATTCAGTCACTTATCTCTCTGCCTAATCTACTTCAGAGAATTG
The DNA here is from genome assembly GCF_009819535.1 of Lacerta agilis. Taxonomy (NCBI): domain Eukaryota; kingdom Metazoa; phylum Chordata; class Lepidosauria; order Squamata; family Lacertidae; genus Lacerta; species Lacerta agilis. The sequence continues at coordinate 67,214,701 of NC_046320.1, forward strand.
TTATGAGAATAAAGAAGGATGGGAAAGAATCAGAAAAACTGCCTTGAACTCCTTGAAGGAAAGGTGAGATATAAAAGCAATGCGTTTTTGCTATTAACAGTAATAAATTCTCACACAGAATAGAACTGAGTTGAAAGTGAGGAACTGTCTGCACAGAACAAAATCTACTTCCACAATCTGTGATACATGTTTTCCCCAGAAAGAAAACAGTTAGCAACTCCACAAAGATGTTACAAAAGGCACTCCCCACTGTTGAATAAGAAGCAGAAAGAACTAAGATAGCCGCTTCAATCACCATCACAATCCAAAAGAACCATAACCAGGAATGAAAGCAATAATTCCAGTACGTTTAGCTGGCATCACAATTCAGGCTTCACTTCCAAAGTGTGCTATTGACAAAAACTGCCACATTAGGGTAAGTTTTAACTATTTACACTAGTAGTTTTAATTTGGCTTACATTCTCAAGCTTCATAAAATCGAAATGTCAGAGCTCTGATATGGAAAATATTATTTCCATCTCTATGTATGCTGCATTTGGGAAGAAAAAGAAATAGTGATTATTTTCTACTACACTTGCCTTTTAAGCACTCACCTGGCCATCACTGGCAACCAGGAATTCCATGCAAGTTAAGGGTTATTATCCACACTTGACCTTTAGCCCTGCTCTTTCCATGCACAGGTCTGCACTTTAATGCTTGTTATCCAAGCAGTTTTCTCCCTCCCCACCAAGCTTCCCCCACAAAAAATCCGCTCTTTAGTGCTCAATTGGAGCAAATGTAAATTCAGGTTTTCCGCAGTTTGATATATGCCCCAATTAAGAAGAAGAAGAAGAAGAGTTTGGATTTGATATCCCGCTTTATCACTACCCGAAGGAGTCTCAAAGCGGCTCACATTCTCCTTTCCCTTCCTCCCCCACAACAAACACTCTGTGAGGTGAGTGGGGCTGAGAGACTTCAGAGAAGTGTGACTAGCCCAAGGTCACCCAGCAGCTGCATGTGGAGGAGCGGAGACACGAACCCAGGTCACCAGATTACGAGTCCACCGCTCTTAACCACTACACCATGCTGGCTTTAAAGAGAGGGTTTTCGTGGAGAACGCTCTGGAGGGAGCGAAAGGGGGTGCTCAGACATGGACTTGGGCAAAGCATGGAATAGAACGCTCTTGCCTCATTATCCCAAATGGTTTCCTCAGTTGTTACAAAAGTGGCTTCACTTTCTCCACAATCAGTACAGAAGCTGCCAGGGCTGGTGAACCAGAGTGCTCGATCCCCACTTCACCAGCCTGGTCTGTGCAACTGCCACCTGGCCTGGCTCCAGCCATGCGCACTATATTTGTCAAGAATAGCTTTAGGTGGGCCCAGAGCCACTTTGGTCAAATGGTGGCAGAAATGGCTACAATCAACTGGAAACCACTTCCCTGAAATGCAAAATATGGGACGGGGGAAGAACCCCTTTCTGTTCTACCACCTGGTAAGGAAAGGACAAGAGGACAGCAGCAATAAAGGCAATGCAGTGGGTTGGAGGATACCTCTAAGCTGGGGGGGGGGTGAACCCACCTGCCTCTCTAATGTGTAGAAAGGAGGCAAACAACATTCAGTAAAACAAGTGTTGAAGAAACTTATTGTGAAAAGATTTACAGCATATTCAAAAGATAAATTTAACTGCTGTTTTACTTAAATATCTCACACTTTGTACTGTACAAGAAATATAGCACTGGAATATTCTGGCAGCAGTGCTGACATTTTGTTCCTATAACCAACGGGTTATTTTTGCTTCACGGTTAAATAAAAAATGTCAGTGGGAAAAAAAGAATATATTACTTATATTTCAGTTTTGTTTTTAAAATGCTATCATATCTTCATAACAGCAGATGTTTTAATCACTGCATACAAAATATATTAAGTTTCAAAACACTATACAGATCTGAAAAGCAGTTCTTCCAATACAGTATCTTTCTCTGCAGCAGAGTATTGATTAGTATAAAATAATAAAAGTATTTCTGGATATACCACATTTGTGTCAGAGTCCTCCTAGTCATACAGAACCTATCAAAAACAGCAGACATAAATCAGATTATATAGGTATAAGAAATAGACATAGAAATGGTAAGATGATTCATAACAATCAATAGAAGCTGGTGGAAATACCCTTCCACACACACAAATGTGAATGCTGGAGCAATTTGGGGGGCATGTCATAATGCCAGGCTTCAAAGCATCTTCTTTATACTTGTCCATACTTATTAATATTTTAATGCTAGGCAACTAAGTTTGGAATCCTATGAAACTGAAATTTTTGAAATGTTTCAAAGTTAGAATAACATGCACAAGACTTGGAAGCAACGTGCAACATGGTATCAATTCACAGACACACTGGATAATCCAGAAAACATTCCTTCTCTGCCCCATGGACTGAAAACGTATGGCAAATCATCCCAACCTGTCAGGGCACACCACGGTGTTGCTCATGAGTAACGACAGAGTCCTCTTACACTAAAGATTGCTTTATTGTGCATAACTATTTACAGTGCAGAGCTAGCTAAAAACATGACTGCTCAGTCACTTGCAGAATCTGGAAGTGCCCCTCTCCTGTTTCCTGCCCAGCACCAAAGCCTCGGCACCCTGAAGCGACATCTTCTGTGTCTTCTGACCCCCCCCCCGATGCTGCGCTGGTGCCGGAAGCTGCAACTCCCCCTCTGATCGCCTCTGGCCAGCATCCCTGACCCACGACTCCTCCTCCTCTTCCGTGGGAGAGAGTTCTGGCGATGGGCTTTGAGAGGAATCAGATGACAGACAGCATTGGCTGGGGCTCCCTGTACCTGAGCAAGACCTGCTCTCAAGGAGGTTTCCTACCCTGATTCTCCCCACTAGCAGGATCACCTTCCCCTCTCTCCCCGCGAGGAGTACTCCCGCCAGGGCTCTCCTCACGAGTAGGACCTCCCCCCGGGCTGTCCTCACGAGGAGAAGGCAAATCCCTGACACAACCCAAAGGCATGCCTTTTTTCCTGCAGAAACCAGAGTAACACAGTTGTGGAAACAGTTAGTTTCATCCATTTTTAAGAGTCACATTAATTTGTTGTGCACATCAGCAAGTATTGATGTATTTAGTTATACACTCAAACCATCTTTATATACATAATATTTCAGACTAACCAGTTTTTCAGACTACTCTTTTGTTAAGCTGTACAATTATTGTGGGAAAGTCTATAAGCTCATGTCAAAGAACTAAAAAAAAACTCAGGAGGCAAAAAAAGCACATTCAAACGGATTTTGAGCAGAGCACCTCAAATGTACATGATTACCAGACTTGCAATTTTTAGCATACAAGAGCTCTGCTAAATCAGGCCAAAGGTCCCCTAGTACAACATTGTACCAGATGCCTATGGAAAGCCCACAAGCAGGACATGAACGCAACAGCACTATCCCCACTTGTGATTCTTAGCAATTGGTACTCAGTGCCTCCAACACTGGCTATGTACTAATTTGACAGGTTCTGAAAAAGGAGACTAAGACCAAAAGCAGGAGGTTGGGAAATGTTGGCCCCATGGACTAATGCAGTCTGCTGTATACACCACAGCCCACAGTCTCTCCTCCATGGGAGCACCACTAAAAAAGCCAATGCAATTCTGGGCTGCATCAATAGGAGTATAGCGTCTAGATCAAGGGAGGTAATAGTACCACTATATTCTGCTCTGGTCAGACCTCACCTGGAATACTGTGTCCAGTTCTGGGCACCACAGTTCAAGAAGGATACTGACACCACAGTTCAAGAAGGATACTGCAGCAGCTAAAAAAGCCAATGCAATTCTGGGCTGCATCAATAGGAGTATAGCGTCTAGATCAAGGGATGTAATAGTACCACTATATTCTGCTCTGGTCAGACCTCACCTGGAATACTGTGTCCAGTTCTGGGCACCACAGTTCAAGAAGGATACTGACGAGCTGGAACGTGTCCAGAAGAGGCCAGCAAAATGGTCAAAGGCCTGGAAACGATGCCTTATGAGAAACGGCTTAGGGAGCTGGGTATGTTTAGCCTGGAGAAGAGAAGGTTAAGGGGTGATATGATAGCCATGTTCAAATATATAAAAGGATGTCATATAGAGGAGGGTGAAAGGTTGTTTTCTGCTGCTCCAGAGAAGCGGACACGGGGCAATGGATTCAAACTACAAGAAAGAAGATTCCACTTAAACATTAGGAAGAACTTCCTGACAGTGAGAGCTGTTCGGCAGTGGAATTTGCTGCCAAGGAGTGTGTGGAGTCTCCTTCTTTGGAGGTCTTTAAGCAGAGGCCTGACAGCCATCTGTCAGGAATGCTTTGATGGTGTTTCCTGCTTGGCACGGGGTTGGACTGGATGGCCCTTGTGGTCTCTTCCAACTCTATGATTCTATGATTCTACCACACTTTCCTTTCAAGAGCCATTGCTTTCCCATCCCTTGTCATTCCTGACAAAGTGTGCTTTGTCAGGAGCTACTTCTTCAAGGCTCCTCCTGCACCTTAAATCAGCAGCTCCTAAAGCTTCCCTTGCCCCCTCATTCTTCTGTCAAGAAAGGAAATGGCAGCAAAATATGGAAATAGTGGAGCCAAAAGCTGAACAAAATGACACAACAGAGATAGACAGGGAAAACTGATGGACAGTTAGCATAGAACAGGGTGACAGGGAGAGAGACAACAAACAGGATGGCCAGGGAAATGGGATATGAGAGAGCACGTGATGATCCCTCCCTCTGGTTGTCTTTCTCAAGAAAGGAGTAGTATGGTCACAATGATGTAAAACAGAGAGCTGGGAGATAGTGGCTCTGGCCTCACCCACTGCTGTTTTCAATCCCAGCCCAAAGAAAGGCAGAAAGCAGATGTGTTACAAAGCATATCCTTCAAAATATTGGAAAATTTGGCACCAACATATCTCAAGTCTCTTTTAGAAATTAGAGATTTAGTACAGGGCAAGGTCCTTCCAACTTCCGTACACTGAAGGAAGAAGTAAGATGAATCTTCTTTCACAATAGTGTTTTTCTGGCCCACATAGAACCTGGCAACCTTTTCCTCTTTCAATGTGGCTTTAGCAACAGTAAAGCTTATAATAAAAACTGCAAACACTATTCTTAATTACTCACAGTTTAAAATTAGAAAAACTGGAATTAAAAAAAATCGCTGCCCAATTGATTTCTTCCACCTCAACTACAGATTAAGTACTTAGAAGATCTCAGTGAGGAAAATTTCTTTGGGACATGTAATCCTTTAACAATTTCTTGCCTAGCTGACTGATTGTCAGCCAACCAAAGAACAAGCTTTGTGCATTTAAGCTGTCAGGAGAATACCTGGGCATGCTTCCACCATCATTACACTTCAATGTCATTTCGTGATTTGGTGGACTGAGGAGAGTTATTAGGCTGGAGGTAGCCTGTATTCATGCATGAATACTTGGGGTCTGGAAAAATTCAGGCTGGAATTGCCTGAACATAGTAGACAATGCAAATGAGCCCAAACTGTTTCTAGAGCACCAAAACACGGGAATGCAACACACATGACACACACTATGGCAACACACAAACTATTAAACATAGGTTTTAATGTTAAAAAATAGGGAAACATATGGGCATAAAGCATAAATGTTCTTTAGTTGACAGCAGAGAACCTTTATTTCACCTATGTATTATTCTTATTTATTTGTTTTATATACAACCCTTTATCCAATGATCCCAGGGCAGTGCACAACATTAAGAACATAATTAACACAGTATAATAATAAAAACATAATACAGAGCCTAATAATACACAACATAATAAAATAATAATAATAGCTGCTCCCCCAAAAAAACACATTTAACAGGCCATAGATTATTTAATGGCTGAAGACCTGAGTAAAGAGAAATGTTTTTGCTTGGTGCCTAAAGACATGTAATGATGGTACCAGATGAGACTCTCCGAGGAGAGCATTCCACAGACAGGGAGCCATGACAAAAAGGCCTGTTCTCATGCTGTCACCCTCCAAAACTCTCAGGGAGGGGACACAGAGAAGGGCCTCGGATGGCAAGCGCAGAGTCTGGGTCGGTTCATATGGGGAGAGGCAGTCTTTAATGCACTGAGGTCCTGAGCAGTGTAATGAATCTAAGGCTGTGTAGCTATAAACACATTCAAAGCACAATTTCCCCTCTCAAAGAATTCTGGGCAATGTAGTTTAACCTTTACAGAGTTACAATTCCCAGCAACCTTTAACAAACTACAGCATCCAGAATTCTTTGAGGGGACAAAATGTGCTTCAAATGTGCTTTAAATGTATAGTGTGTACACAGCCTAAATAAACTACTAACTCAAACCATTCTCAAATTTGTGGTACTTTAATATGAAACATCACTGGGAAAAATGATTCCCTCCAGCTACAAGCAGTAACTAATTATCACAAGCTCAATTGTTCTCTACAAGTTGAGAAGCCCTTAGGGACAGGTAAGGTCAGAAGGAGGAGCCTGTTCAGAAAACTTTAAGAATCAAGTTGGCCTAGTGTGGTCAATGTGGAGCTCAGTCAGCAAATCCTCCTTCCATCTTCAAGGAGTCCTTAATAAGTGCAATCCTATGCATGTCTAAACCCCACTGAGTTCAATGGAACTCACTCTCAGGTAAGTGTATACAAGATTGTAGCCTAAATAATAAATAAGTGCTTAATGAGCTGAACCCTCTAATGTCTATACAGTACCCACATTCTAATACCAATACCACACTGTTTTGACACAGTATATAAGTCATCCAAAACTTTTTACTTTTTACTTACAGAATAACTGTAAATATAATATAAAATACATATTATATTATACAGCTGTAAATATAATACACACAAACACTTTCTCAGTAGTGATGTATGGAAGTGAGAGCTGGACCATAAAGAAGGCTGATCGTCGAAGAATTGATGCTTTTGAATTATGGTGCTGGAGGAGACTCTTGAGAGTCTCATGGACTGCAAGAAGATCAAACCTATCCATTCTTAAGGAAATCAGCCCTGAGTGCTCACTGGAAGGACAGATCCTGAAGCTGTAGCTCAAATACTTTGGCCACCTCATGAGAAGAGAAGACTCCCTAGAAAAGACCCTGATGCTGGAAAAGATTGAGGGCACAAGGAGAAGGGGATGACAGAGGATGAGATGGTTGGACAGTGTTCTCAAAGCTACTAACATGAGTTTGACCAAACTGCAGGAGGCAGCGGAAGACAGGAGTGCCTGGCGTGCTCTGGTCCATGGGGTGACGAAGAGTCGGATACGACTAAACAACAACAACAAATACATATATACATACACACACTATAGATCAGAGGTAGCCAATGTGGTACACTTCAGATGTTGTGGGTAATAATAATAATATTAATAATAATAATTACTTGTACCCCACCTGACTGGGTTGCCACAGCCACTCTGGGCAGCTTCCAAAAGAATATAAAGAACACGCAATACATCAGAAATTAAAAGCTTCCCAATACAGGACTGCCTTTAGATGTCTACAGAAAGTCCTATAATTGTCTTTCTATTTGAAATCTGACAGGAGGGCATTCCACAGGGTGGGCACCACCACCAAGAAGGCCCGCTGCCTGGTTCCCTGTAACTTCGCTTCCCGCAATGAGGGAACCACCAAGAAGGCCCTCAGAGCATAAAACCAGGGTTCATAAGAGCTTTACGAATCATAAGAAATGCCCTATATGAGGTGTGGGACAAATATAAAAAATATCTAGAGCCAAAAAACCCAAAATGGGTTTCGCCACTGGAGGCAATCGCAATTAGGAAGAAAAATATGACAATAAAGTGGATAACGTATAATGAATTATTAATAGAAGAAAACGGTCAAATAAAACTCAAAAGATACAAGGATATAAAAGAGCATTTTTCTAGCTGGTTAGATTATCACCAACTGTACGAAATATTCAAACAAGATAAACAGATTGGATTTGATTGGGAGGCCTCTAAATTGGAAAGAGAGCTATTAAATAATAAAAGTAAGATAATATCAAGAATGTATAGACTTCTCTTAGATTATGAGGATATGGATGAAGAAGTAAAGGCCACTATGACAAAATGGGCTCAAGATATAGGACATCCCATCATGATGACAGAATGGGAAAATTTATGGAATATAACTTTGAAATTTACTGCGAGTTACAATATTAGAGAGAATATACCGTATTAAAGATGGTACATAGATGGTATCTAACCCCCTCCAGATTATCGAAAATGTATAAGCATTTGGCAAATGTATGCTGGAGATGTGGAGGGAATAATGACGATATGCTCCACATGTGGTGGACGTGTGGGAAAATTAAGATATTTGGGGGCAAGATCTATGACGAATTAAAAAAGATGCTGGGAATAACTTTTAAAAAAAAAAAGACCAGAGGTATTGCTATTGAGTATACTTGATAAGGATATTCCTAAGCAATCAAGAGAAGTGTTTTTATACACAACAGCTGTGGCTACAATCCTTGTGGCTAAAGGTTGGAAAGAGCAGGAGGTTCCAAAAATTATAGACTGGCAAGGTAAATTACAGGAATATGCAGAGATGGCTCAATTGACAAATAGTCTTAGAGGTAAATCAAAGCAACAATTTAATGAAAAATGGAGTGGATATAAGAAATACATTCAAAAATATAGCAATAACTCATTAACTATGCCAGCTTTCGACTGATTAAAGAAAGAGTTGAAAAACACAGTTAAGGATGCAAAGTGTTGTTAGAGTGTAACAGACAAGTATCTCAAAGAATGACTATTGATTTAAGTACATTCCTGTTTTCAGAATATGTATAAACATAAGGAATTAACAGGAAGTCCAAATTTTAATTTAAAAAAAAATGGTGGGGGGGGGGTAATTTTTTCACTTTTTCTTTCTATTTAAAGGTGATATAAAATAAGCAAAGAAAACTGGTAGTGTGATACCAAATTGGTTTATTAGAAAAACATTACCAAATAAGACATAACAATGAGAAATTAACAAGTTAAATTATATATATATATATATATATATATATATATATATATATATATATGTTTATGTTTATATGTTTATATTTTGTTAATTGATCAAATGGATCTATGTATTATAAAATAAAATCTGAATAAAAAGTAAAAAGAAGAAGAAGGCCCTCAGAGCAGGAGCTCAGTGTCTGGGCTGAACGATGGGTGGAGAAGAACCTTCTGATAGACAGAGCCAAAGCCATTTAGGACTATAGCTCTAGAGCATGGTTTGCACCTGCTCCTAGATTCATTCATTCATTTTATTTGTACAGTGGTACCTCGGTTTAAGAACTTAATTTGTTCTGGAGGTCCGTTCTTAACCTGAAACTGTTCTTAACCTGAAGCACCACTTTAGCTAATGGGACCTCCCGCTGCCTCTGTACCATCAGAGCAAGATTTCTGTTCTTATCCTGAAGCAAAGTTCTTAACCTGAAGCATTATTTCTGGGTTAGCAGAGTCTGTAATCTAAAGTGTCTGTAACCTTAAACGTCTGTAATCATGCTTACAACAAAGAAAACAGGAATAGGTTTCAAAAAAACACTATGGAAACAATTTCATAATAACATAGCAAAACAAAAGCAAATAATATACAAAAAGCAACATTTCAATACTATAAATTTAACAAGATTACTTAAACAACATGCAGCATCCAACAACAAAAGTAACAAGAGAGCTTCACTGTTTCACCTTAGTCCTAAAAATACACCTCCCATAATGTTGCTCACAGTCTCTCTCCTGCAAACACTTGCAAGGCTTCCAAGGGCAAGGGATGGGTAGCTGGAAACACCACTGGAAACACATCTATGATGTTGTTCTCTCTCAACCCATCAACCATTAGTAAGGGTCAGTGAATGTTTGAACCCATCTGGGTGCCAATAGGGCATCCCTTTATTAGTTATGTCCTCTTTGAACTTATTTTCTGGGCTCTGAGGAACTAAACGGAAGGATCAGATCCACATATTGTATGAACCAACGTTTAGTTTCAGTAAGCAGTAATGATCATTATGCCTAAACTGAAGCCTGGAGAAACAGAAAAGATACTGCTGAAGCATTCCTGAATGCATGTATCATTTTTCCTACCATACAAACTTTGAGACAAGCACAGCAATGGGCCCTATATTGTCCTTTGAAGATGGATGTCCGGATGGTTGACAGTTCTCTGACAGCAGCACTCACGGGAACCCTAGATGAGGACATTCTGGTTAGTCCCTGTTCTAATTAACAACAAGAAAAGGGAGAAAAATTATCTCTGTGACCAATTAGATCTTATGCTGGAACAACACAGATTTTTTGTTTAATTGGGAATGAAATATTACTTTCATTCAATTATATATTTGGCTACCTTTTGATTTTACCTGTTTCCTCATCAGGGTTTAGGAATTATCTGTGTCTCTTTGGTTAAACTAGGAAGCTATTCAAGGGGGAGGGGATCTCCTATTATAAACTCTGGGGTAAAGAAAGGGTTCAAGATAAGAACTGGGCACTCAGTATTGTGGTGAGTGACATCTTCTCCTGTCATCTGGGAATTGCCCAGGTGTTTGCCTTTATAGTATATTGTTTTTATTTTAACTGATATTTTCATTCCAGTTTAGAGATAAAAACCTTTGTTTGGAGCAATTAGTTTGAGGCAGTTAGAAACCAGGTGGTTTGAAGGTTGTTTGTCCAGGCCTGGACAGACTTTGCAACTTACTTTTGATAAGGAAAGCTGAAAGATTAAAGGATGAAAGGAAAGGAAAGGAAAAGAAACAAAGAAGGCACAGGATCTTGGTGAAAGTCATAAATTAATGGAGCAGTTTTTAATGAGAAGAAAGTTATTCGGGAGTATAACAAGAGAGAGAAGTAATCAGAGTTTGGGGAAAGATTTTAAATGAGAGAGGTCTTTATACTGAGAACACACAAAGAAGGGTTGCCTACCCCTTACCTTACTTAGCTTTCTATCCTTATTTCTCTTCCTTTACTCTGTGCACTGACCCTCAGTCCTTGCCTAACAGAATCTCTCCTAAATGCTCAAGGTATACTGGCATGGGGTTTTGAGGAGATGGAGTGTAAGCTTTTTGCATTTTGCATTTAGCCCATTTTCTTGGCCAAGTTTGTCTTCTTGCTAAGAGGAGACTTTCAAGTCAAGGTTCACAGGGAGTAGATTTTTCTTTAGCTCTTTCTCCTCTATTTTTACTTTTAATTTCTTTCTTTCTTTCTTTGGCCAGCTGGAGCCAGTGGACCTCATTCCAACAATTTGCCTAGATGTGAACCTCTTGAACATTTCATACAACCAATGGGAGGAATAAGGATTTAATTTGCGGTTGCAGTGATTAACCTAATTTCATACTCACATTATTTACAAGGCACTTTCATTGGGAGATATACACAGTTAACTTTAAGATTCAAATATATCCATTTGAAACTGTGAAAACTTCCTAGTAATAGTTGAAAAAGCATGCTAATGGTAGCAGACAGCAAGTTCAAATGGGTGATGCACAATGAGCTAGCAAACCCTTCTGAATCAGTGGAGAAAATAACCGCTTGTTTGCAGTTGAGTAGGACACACATGCAATTCTTCTACAAAGCGAGAAACAAAAACAGGACAAAATTCATCCCCAGCTTGTTTCTGTTTGGGCACAAAGGAAGCTGTGTCTGTGCTTATGATTCTGGCTAATCAACTCCAGCAGAATTCCAAGTGTCTGAAATGTATATTTAATGTGATTATCAAGGCACCATCAAGATTAGAAAATTAAATCCTATAGTCCTCAACACATCTTGGTGAGATGAACATACGAGTAAAGATGTGTATGATTACACTATTAACACAGCCATTCTAACCAAAACAGGGGACTTCTGGAAATTTCAACATCATCGGGGGCAGGCTTGGGCTACAGATCAGGCCTGGTGCCAATTCACCACCACTGTAGAGTGGTCAACAGCCCAAATCCGCAAGAAGGACAACTGCATACCTAGTCATCACCCAGAACACCAGCTGTAGTCATCCAGGTTCAACACTCCTTGAACGCTATCACCTGCCATATTAATCTCCCCACAATGCAGCTGGGTCCCTGACAGTGTCGCTTTGGAGGGACACACTACCAGGTATACAAAAACCTTTTGGGGAATTTAATTGGCAGGAACTGAAGCAGTGCTGGTCAGCTAGATGAGTATAAAAAAATAAAACATAAAATCTTGCTGCTATACCCACCTGACACTACCAAGATAAGGGGAGGGTTCTGCTACCACTGAGGATCCCATCAAATCTAGCCCTGCCCCAGATGCAACTCATTCTACCCCATTAATCACATATTTTCTAAACTGACCTACCGCATAGCAGTGTTATAGATAGTATTTTATAGAGTATTCACACCAACATAAGAGACACAGAGACGTATCTTTAAGTGAATGGATTGAAAACCAATGTATTGGTTGTACACTGCCACAGTGAGTTTCACATTACAAGTTCCACATTATGTTTGAATATACTACGCATCAATATTGTCTTACTAGTTTAAGGACATGCATGTGTATTTAATACAGCTAATAGTCTTCCTATTTCAACCTTGTAAGATCATAGAATCATAAACTTGTAGAGTTGGAAGGGACCATGAGGGTCATCTAGTCCAACCCCCTGCAGTGCAGGACTCTTTTGCCCAACATGGGGACTGAACCCACAACCCTGAGATTAAGAGTCTCATCATGCTCTATCAACTTAGCTATCCAGAGTATATTGACATCAATCCACTTTGTCCTACAGTTTCTCACAAAATTGCATATATATTTCAGGGATTTGTAACAAACTTGACTCAACCACATCAGTGATACTACTGATGTCATATTTCACATTTACCAATATTCCCCCTCTGCAAGGACACTCAAAATAAGAGTCATAACTCTGCCTTAAGAGTTCTGGCCCTGAAAGAACATTGAAATTTCATTCACATGGCCACCAACAGATCCCATAAATGCAGATGAAAAAGTCTCAATTGTAAAACCACTCACATGTGTAGTAGGTTTTTACCGAACTGAACATGCCAATTAAGTTTTAATTTAGGATTTTAATTTGTACATCTTGAGATGCCTTTACTAACAGTTGCTCACTGTGTTTCACAAAGATAAAACTTGCTCTGTTTAAATATAGTTTAAATATAGTTGCAACATTAGAAAAACCATTTTAAATTAAACACTTGGACAAGTAGCCATGATTATATGCTTATTTAGTTTTAAATTATGATATTGTTTATAGAATTTTGTTTTTATCAATGATTAAATGTCAGTCTTATGCTCTTCCAACTAAGGAAATAAACATGATTTTTTAAAAAGCAGTTTTAAAAAATAGTGTAACGAATACGACCCATTCAGAATACACAATTAAGAACCCTGCCAATAATTTTGACAAGTTAACAGAATATAACATCTCTAAGGAAATATGTGGCGGGAGTAACACACAAACCCGCACAATGCTGATTGTAGTATTTTTAAAATGTCAAAGTTCCAGACTACAGGCTCAGGTTGACAAAGTACATAATAAACTTCTTCATTCAATAGGCAAACTCAAAACGGAAATTTATGTGTAATATATTATCTAACAACACAGTTGAAAATGTCACAGTACTGCTGACAATATATTTGCTACGGGAAGGGCGAAATGGCAACACTCCCATGATATATATTAGAAGACACATAACCCAGCAGCTAAAATGTGAACTGCAAGTGTAATGTCATCACCCTTTTCCAGCTGTGATAAGTCAAAGGTACACCAAACCATCAGAGAAGCAGCTGCCTACTAATTGTATAAGTTTTAAAATCAAGCATCTTTTTTCTGCCCACTTATCAACACTGTCATTTTGCACAGAAGTCAACACAAACTCAACACACAGTTCAGATAATACTCTGCCAACGTAATGCTCACACATAAACACAATTACTTCCCATCCTAAAACCTCTGCTTATTAGGTTGCTTGGTGAGGAAGATACTCAAACCAATTGGGTATAAATAACTCTATACCATAATAACTATAATAACTATACTAAGCTATAAATTCATGTCATTTCATCATTTTCAACAAATGCCTTGGCGGGACCAGAGACCTCTCAAGCTGGATCCTGACTCAGATATAAAGCAGGTTGCCTGAAGTTGCTCAGAAGCTTAAAGAGGCCTAAATTAGGGAATGGGCAGCAAAAGGCTGGCTTATCTTCTTCAACTATACTCTCTCTATTCCCTTTTCCTGGTGGTATCTTACTGAGACAATTAAAAGCAGGAGGAGACTTTGTAATTTAGAGGCCGCCCAGCGAGGAGTTTAAACGCATACACTGAACCATAAAACCAATGCCCAGAGAAAAGAAAATGTTGTATTGAATAAAGGACCCGCTAACATGAAAGGGGCGCAAGCAAGCATCCCTTCCCTATGAATAGGAGGAAAGGAGAGATTTCTCTCTCTCTCTTTCTCAGACACACACACACATACACACACCCCAAAAAGCTCCTCTGGTCCTTCCCCCCTCCTTTTACTGTATACCCACACATATACAGTACACACACTGCAGAAAAATGACCACTTATTCAGAACAGGGGGAGGGGGGCAGGAGGGATGGATTCTCCGCCTGATTCTCTCCCAAGCCAGCGCACAGAGAGAGGCATGTGAGGAGGAAGAAGAAAGGGAAAGGAGGGAAAGAGGGGGGGGGGAGGATTAAACACACACACGAACACACACACACACACTGTGCATGTATGTGGTTCCCTCTCACAGAGGCAGGAAATTTAAATCCTGCACATAGACATGCATTTTGATGGAGGTTGGGGGTGGGGGGTGTTAAATGAGCGCTGTGACAGCCTGGCTGGTAAGAGAGAAAGAGCGTGAACACAAAGGAGGGAGGATGGATGGAGGGATGGAGGAAGGGATGCCAAGGTAAGGATGGGGAGGGGGTGAAAGGTGGCAGATGGGAAGCGAGGGATGGAGAGGGGGGAAGGAAGGAGGGCGTCGCGGGGTTGGGGGGGAGAGGGAGACAGAGAGAGAGAGGAGAAGGAGGGATGGGTGGAAGGTGCCAGGGAGCAGGCGAGACAGACGGGAGGATGAAAGGCAGCAGCAGCAGCAGGAGAGGAGGAGGGAGGGATGCAGGGGAGGCTGCTGACTAGCCCCGGCCTCACCTCCGCTCGGTGCGTGGTGGGAGAGCCGCCGCCGCCGCCTCGTTCGCCTCCTCACGCCGGGCTTGTGGCGCCCAACGAGCGAGCGGGCTGCGCTGCCTCGCGAGGGCTCCCCTGGCTCTCCTCACGCGACTGGCGGCGGCCAAGGCGGTCCCCGCCTACCTCCTCGTCCTCCTCCCTCCTCGTCCTCCGCCCGGCCTTTCTCTCCCGCTCGGGCCCGCCTCCGACTCCCTCCTCCTGACAAGCGGCGGCGGCGGCGGCGGCGGCGGCGGCGGTTGTGAGGGAAGGGCCGACGACGCGCAGCAGCCGAAGGCTCCGCGAGCGCGCCTGCGCCGCCGGGGGAATAACGGCAGGTGGCGCCCGCTGAGGAGACGTTGAGGGGTTGGGCGGGGGTGGCGTGGAGGGGGGGGTCACACGCACTGGCGGCTCGCGAGCGGCGGATGGTTGGGGGGGGTGCTTGTTACCTGAGAGAACGGGCGAGCGGGGCCCGGCCAGAGGCCAGTGCGCAGGTGCCGCCGCCTGTGGGGATGGCAACGGCGTTGCTAAGCGCCCGTGGCGGCCACGCGCCGCCCGTTACAAAGCACGGGGGAGGGATGGGGGCCGTTAGGACCTCAGGAAGAGCGAGAGGGATAAGGGCGTGAGGGAGGGCAAGTGGGTTGGGGAGAGTTAGGGGTCTAAAGGGGGAGGGTTTGAGGGAGGGCAAGTGGTTTGGGGAGGGTTGGGGTGTAAAGAGAGGGGGAGGGTGTGAGGGAGAGCAAATGGGTGGTGGGGGGGTTAGGGGTGTAAGGGGGGAGGGGAAATGTTAGAGATGCGAAGGGGAGGGGTGTGAGGTTGAGCAGGTGGGTGGGGGAGGGTTAAGGGTGTGAGGGAGGGCAAGTATGGTCGGGGTGGGGGGACTGGGCAGCGTTAAGACCCCAAGCACTGAAAAGACTGTGTTGGGGCCCCCCACCCTCCCAATGTACATTTCAGAATAAAAACCATACTAAGTAATACTATTGTTTTAAATATCAAACCGAAAGTGTTAAATTCTTTTCTTTTTAAAACCATATTTTGGGGAGGGGGTGCTGTCCCTTTGCTGGTGCCCTAAGCAGGTGTATACTCTGTCTTCCGGCAGGGGAGCACCTACTAGACGCGGGCAGGTGTGTGTGTGTGTGCGCGCAAAAGCTAGGAGCCTACACACCTGTGCCAAGGGCCTAGAAATCTATATCCAAACACATTCTCCTTCCATATGTCCCCTTGGTCCCCTTCTTCCGATACCTGCTGGTTTTAGAAAAATATTTATTTTTATGGGCAGGCAAACCTCTGAACATAGCAGAACTGTTACAGTATGCTTAAAGTATGTCGTTGAGGGGGTGGAAACAATACATGAGAATAAGTTAACTTTCAGTGGTACTGTATGTCATCAATACTGGTGCACAGTCTTTCACATTTTTATCCAAAGCGGATACTCCAAAGATTTACATGCGTTTGAAGTGGCATAAAATTATTGCCTTTGTTAGATGTGTAATCAATAGAACAATACCAAGTTTCCACAAATTTGTCTGCATCCGATCCTTTCCCCTACTTAAGGTTATGTATATTTACTTCACAGGATTTATATCCTGCTTTGCTCTACCACCATTTGTATAGAAAAATTTAAAATGCCCATTTTAAAAAGTAAGAATCAAACTGTAAAAGCAAGTTATGGGTTTTATATATATATGCAAAACAATATGCTAAAAATAAAATGACATGTTAAAACTGTAAAGACAAAAAAGGTATTTAGTGGGTGTCAAAAGCTACAACAAAGGCATAATTTATGACTATTTGGATGTTGTTTGTGTTATATATGCTTATCTAATATAACAGTCTCCTGACAATACACACACACACATGCCTTCCTTTTAATCCTTCATTCCTTCTTTTGCTTCATTTCCTATCTTGTGTCCTTTGCCTTTATTTCTGACCATCTCTGTTCCTTTCTTTGTATCCATCATCTCTTGCAGTCTGTAATCTCCTACTCTATGGGGGGGGGGGAAATCTCTACAATTTGTTGTCATTTAAAAAATAAAAATAAAAAATGGTCAAAGGTAAATCAGCACAGAAAAAGTAGCACACTCACCAACGTTTACCAATGCTTAATAAAAGTCATTCATATACACCAATGCTTAACACCATACCTTGCTCATCAATAAATACACATTAATTTCAACCAATCATTCGCATCATTACAAAAATGTAACATCACTAAATACTGTGGTACCTTGGTAGTCGAACGCCTTTGTTTTCGGAACAAACCTGGAAGTGAGTGTTCCGGTTTGCGAATGTTTTTCGGAAGCCGAACATCTGACGTGGCTTCCTGCTCCTGCAGCCAATCGGAAGCCACACCTTGATTTTCAAACCATTCCAGCAGTCAAACAGACTCCCGAAACGGATTATGTTCAACAACCAAGGCACCAGCGTATACATATTGTATTACTATAATGATTTGAAATAATCCAATTCTTGCTAATTTCACAATCAACTATATAAGTAACAACATAAGTAACATACATGAAATTGACTTTTTTCTTAACTTTCTTTTTGCATTCTAATGTCATAGTCCAACTATTAACTTTCATCAAGTAAGGAAAACTATAAATGTATAGCAAGCCTACTCAGGCTGATTTTATAAAGATTTTTGTAATTTTGTTGCATCTACATGTTTTTAAAGTCTGTTGATTTTTGTTATTATTTTATATATAAACAGCTTGGTTTTGTGTATAAATCTTCTTAAATAAATAAAAATGCAAAGCCAGTCCCCGATCATGAGTTGCATCATTGGAGGCCAAATAATAAAATAAAAATTAAACTCTACAGCAGGAAGGGATGGTGACCAATGAAATTCACAGGAAGTCTGTGGATGATTTGGTGAAGAAGGGAGTTGTGTGGAGATACATCTTACTTGCTCATCACTGATGGGTGACTCCAAAGGCTCACCCTATTTCCTTGACTCTAATTTAAAAAAGCAAAACTGATTTTAATATTGTAATTTTAAATTACTGTAACCTGCTTTGGGACCTTATGGTGAAAAGTGGGCAAGAAAATGAAATGAGGATGAGTCGACCACGGTACTATAAAATAGGGTTAGAAATCGCCATAATGAAAATCTCAGTTTTAGTAGTAGTAGTAGTAATAATAATGGTGATGATGATGTCTCAAGAACTTTGTGTTGTTGGCATCCATCTTTCTCGAGAGACAATGGGGTGCAGGGTGAGGACCAAAGGTGGACAAAGTACCCCAGAAGGAGCACAGTGTGTCCCCCCCAGAGGTACTACCCCTCCCCTAACACCCCATTCACCCCACAGTGTTAATAAAGGAATCACAATCAGCAGATGAAGCTGTGAAGAGGAAGATTACGGTACAGTATTTTTCTTTCCTGGAAACATTTACTGTAATTTCAGCCGCAGGTGACTTTTATGGGCCATGCTTATACACCTTTACACTGTCATTCTCTCTAGGTTTTTTATGGCTGATTACTCCCCCCTCCCCTTTCTGAAGGCATGATGTCAGGATTTCAGAAGCTTCAGTCTAATGATCTGTACAGCTGAATACCAGAAGCAGTTTTTAAAATGTTGTTTTTTTCCCTTCATTCCCAGGCAGTCATGAGCTCTGGAAGATGAAGCGAGGAGAGGAATATGCAGTACAAAACTGTGTTTATCTATGTTATGGTAACAGCTAGTTAGAAACAAGCCTTGATGTTCTTTGATTACTGTTAACTGCCTCAAGTGAAACTGAAGCAAAATGCTTGTTCCTCTTAGCTTGAGAAGGCAACATTTATCAGGTTGGAGGAACCAAAGGACAGTCTTTTCCAATTCTCACAAAACATGATGAGGCAATTACATTACCATTTTCTGTAGAAAGTATTCTGCCTGTGATGTTAATTTTGTCTGGTTATTTAGGGAGGGAAAAACACCCTTCCAATACAGGGAAGTATTTCTAGATTTTGAAACCCGGTCTCATCAATAACTTTCATCAATAAAGCTGAAACAAAGCTTGTGGGAAATTTCCAGAAATGCTGACTTTGGGATGCAGTGTAAAGCTTTGCAGCCACCAGAAAGACATCCCAGAAAAGGGTATTTTAGCAAGAGCCACAAAAGGATTGCAATACAATTTCCACAAACTCTCACAAAAGCCTTTTGATTTCGTCATCACACATGGGTTAGATATGCATCCATAATTGTTTTAGTCCAAAAGGTGGGACTCAACATTTCATGACAAAGCTGCTGGTGGTCTAGATGCCATATAGAATGCAAAAGAGAGTTTTTTTATCTATTCATTAATGGGTTGCCGCAGGACTGCAAATGCTATGTTATGCTGAACAGAATAAAAATATTGAAAATCTTTTTCAAGGTATCCTGAATTTTGTTCTTAAAACCACAATTGTCTACATCCTGATTATGCAGAGAAGTTGAATGTGCACATATTTGCATGAACAATCCTGCTTCTGTCTGTGATAAAGAGATTCTGTGCAGACTAGTAATGCACTTACATGCCCTGACAAATAGCAATTCATCTTGCAGCACGGTCTTCAGCATGTTTACTTGAAAGCAAATTTCACTGATCTCAGTGGGGGACTTGCTCTCCAATAAGAATGCATTTATCAATCATTTAGAGATTAGAACTATAATGCTGTACTTTATTTCAGTGTTTCATGATTATTATTTGCTGTATAATTTTACCCATTGAACCTCACTTTGATATTTTCAGATTATCAACAGCACGTGTCATAACTAAACGGCCCTACATGCTTTCAAACTGCAGTCACGTGGGCTAGAAACTTCTTGTTTTTTAGATTAAAAGTCTGAGAAAGCTGAGATGCTCAGTATGCTGAATTGTGCATTTGATGTCAAATTCCATGCTTGCATGATGCAGTGATTTAAAAAAAATAGCCATAGTTATATTATGTGCTTTTATGTGGTGTGAATTAGTTACACATGGCTAAAATCACTAAATTTCTGGCACCTTTAAAGACTAACACATTTATTGTGGCTTAAGGATGTTTGTTGTATGGGATGTTAGAGGAGGGGTAGTACCTCTGGTGGAAGACACATCATGCTCCTTCTGGGGTAGTTTGTCCACCTTTGGTCCTGACGCTGCACTCAGCTCTCACCTGCGGCTCCTAGAAACTTGTCAGCATGCAAAAGTGACCACATCTCAGGAATAGTTCCAACTGGCCATCTAAACTGGGTGAGGGTAGCCGATGGGCCTCAAACCCTCACTGAGATAGAACTTCCCCTGCATGCAAAGACAGGCTCAGGCGGATTGGGCAGACGAGACTAATAGTGGGTCCAACAGTCAAGAAGGCGGTTTCTGCATGTGCTGTAGAGAGAAGTGAGGGGCAGATGGGGCTTGTTAACCTGGGAAGGTAGCTTATCTAGGATCCTGCACCTCCACTGCCTTATGGGGTATCTTCATAAGAAGGAAAGGCACAGGAGTAAACCCTACACAAATCCAGAGAGGAATCCCTAAGGCAGTTGGATGGCAACTTGTATGCCTCTTTCCGGCAACTCCTGTAGCCAAGCAGGTGCAAAATGTATTGCTCTGCTTTCCTTTGAACATCAGTGTGGCCGAGAGGGGGGTCTTGTCACATGGGCAACCCAGGACCTTCATACACACTGCCCAGGCTTGTGCCCCAGGAAGGTCACTTCGGTGATGTTAACGCAGTGGTTTGATTTCACCCAGAGATGCAATCCATTGTCTCTCAAGATAGATGGATGCCAGCAACAAGCATGTTTGTGTGTAGAAATGGCCATAAAGATCCAAATATATACAAGTTAAGAACAAACTGACCTTTCACAACTGCAGTCTTTGGTGGAAATAAGCTCCTGCTTTCTATACTAAAGGAACACCATAAACAGAATAATTAGTTTGTCTAGTGGGGCAGAAACCCCCAACCTCACCTGAGCCTGAATTCTATTCTACAGAACTGCATTTGCTAATAAATTCTACTTCAGCAGTTTCATACTGAAGAGTCCTTTTGAAGTTTATTTTTCTTGAAGGCTGGTGACTGAGGTCAGCAGCAGTGTGTCCTGGGAAAGTGAAATGTTCTCCCACTAATTTCTGATCACTGCAATTTTTAATGTCACATTTGTGTCCATTCTCTTGCGTACAGGCTGACCTGTTCTGCTTTCGCTTTGTTCTTTCTCGTTTCATCTTTATACCACTGGATACTGAAGAGGAGGCAAAAGAGAAAGCAGCACGCTGCTCCTTTTCATTTTGGGCCAAGTCACATCACAGTACTGGGGCGGTGTCAGTGTTTCCTGCAAAGTATACACCACAGATGCAGAACCTCTGCCCCATAGGCCAGAAAGCGTGCTGGGATTGGCTTCACTCAAGAAATACTGGATGGAGACAATCCCTGCCACCTTGGTTTTAGCGGGGATCTTTGCAGCTGTGACTTGAATTCAAGCAAGACTGCAAAGGAAGAATTGTATGCCATCAGGGGACCAATAGATGGTTGTCCCTACCACCAGCCGGCTCTGCCAGTGCATCCTATCTTTGAAAGTCCCTGCCCTTTCTGAGGTGGAAAACTAAAGTCTCGGTTGCATGCTGCTGGCTTTCATAGCTGAACGCTGCTCTGCAAATAATAATAATCCTTGCCAACATAAAGCTAACTTCTCTCTGTGCCATCTGTTTTTATGAACTTGGTAGGAAGTGTGCATGCACATGAAAGCTCATACCAAGAACAAACTTAGTTGGTCTCTAAGGTGCTACTGGAAGGAATTTTTTATTTTATTTTGTTTTGACTATGGCAGACCAACACGGCTACCTACCTGTAATTGGTAGGAATATATTTGTATGGAGGAGTGTTCAATCCCATGATCCTGTCTGCGTTCCGAAATAGTAGCGCACAGATGCAAGTTTACCTTCTTGGAGTACTAGGCCCTTGATGCCAGATACCTAATCAAGTCCTTTCTTGTTCCATTTGCCACTCCTGGTGTCTAAAGGCCTCAGACTGACAGGTATTAGTATTAGCAGCCCAGTGTGTGGCAGTAAAGCTATCAAATCTCACAAGTCATTTAAAGTAGGCATTGTAGGCAAAGTCATCAGCAAGCTGAGGTCTGGCACTCTTGGTCACTCGCCATGCCCTCAGTCATTCTGTTCCTCCTCATCTGGCTCGGAACAACCTGTCACTCAAAGCAGCCAAGGACTTATCCTAGTTTGTGTATGCAATAGCTAGAAGGGGAAGCAGCAGATGTAGTTTATTTTGGAAAAACCCCAGGGGAGCCCTCTACCCTCGTTTACATTTCAAAGACGATGGGGTAACATCTCCCTGCATCTCTCTTTTTATTAAAGCTGGATTTAGAACCGCTGGGACTAGAGTCCTCTTCATGCTCACCTGGGCGTAAGACTCATTGAACATCGTGGGTCTTGCTTCCAAGTAAACATGCATAGGACAGAGCCTCACATGTACATATCATCAATTCTCTACAAAGGACCCTGCAAAATAAAAACTCTTCTGTTGTTAAATATATTAAAAACCATCCTTTTATTAATGCTTTTCCTTCAGAGTCCTAGGAATAATTTCTTTCTTTCTTTCTTTCTTTCTTTCTTTCTTTCCTAGCTCCCCCATTTGCTGTGTGGTCCTTCCTGTAGTTTTCAGACGTGAGCAGCACACGAAAGATCCACCCTTTGTTTGCTATTAGGAATGCGGTTTGGAAACCTGGAATATATTCAAAAGTCTTGCTCTATAGCAGATCCAGCTTTTAGAAACACTTGGTGGCAACTGTGAACGCTTTTGAAATCCTGGTCTTAGGCCTACTGTAACATATACCGCATTGATTTCAAGGGGTCGTGTTTAAGATCACAACTGCGCAGCCCAATTCTGTGGGTAGCATTTTGAGGATAAAATCACTTGCATCCACAAAGACCTTGACTCTGCTGTTATAGCAGATGAATCTCCTGGGGTGAACAAGGCACAGTCTAGTCCTGTTGTGTTGGATGAGTTTCAGTTGGTAAGTCTCAAGGATGTGGACAAGGTGCTCGGATCCTTGCCCCCTTGGCTGATAAAAACCAGCAGGGAGGGGACAGTTGACTGGGCCAGGGAGGTAATTAATGCCTCTTTACGAGAGGGGATGGTGCCTGCCTGTTTTAAGGGGGCAATGGTAAAACCACTCCTTAAGAAACCTTCCCCGGATTCAGAAAACCTAACTAACTACCGGCCAGTTGCTAATCTCCCTTTCCTGAGTGAGGTTCTGGAGTGAGTGGTCGCAGACCAGATCCTGGTGCTTTTGGAATAAACTCCGGGTAAGCCTATAGTGTAGTATATGAATTCAATAAATAATAATATTTATTTGAAAGTATATCCCCACTGAGTTCAATTGGTCTTCTCACCATAACCCTTTTCCATAGCCAATATGGATAAGTTGTGCTTCCACTACAACTGACAATCTGCCTCTGAATACCAGTTATTGGGAATCACAACTTAGGAGAACATTGTTGAACTCTGGTCCTGCCCATGGGCCTCCCATAGCTATCTGTTTGGCCACTGTAAGAACAGGATGCTGGACTGCATGGTCCTTTGATCTAGCAGGCCTTGTCTAATGTTCAACACAATATTTTCACATTAAGCATAGTTAAAATGTAGAATCATATAATTGTAGAGTTGGAAGGGAACCTAAGGATCATCCAGTCGAACCCCCTGCAATGCAGGAATACTCCCTGTAATGCAGCAATAAAAATGTGCTAGTGTTGCCCATTCTTTGCAAGAAATAATTGCAGATGCATCTAGGATGTTAACATATGCCCAAATGAAACAGGAAGTAATCAGCTCATGTGGCAATGGGAGGAGATTGCCACCATCCTCTGTGTCTTGCATTTCAGGGAACAAGCGAGGCATGTTTTGTTTCATATGAAACAGTTTAATTTCGTTTGCAGGAATCCTGCCCACAGCCGTCCCTGGGTGGGCTCGAACCACCAACCATGTTTGGCTTCTGAGTAAGCATTTATAGCAGCAGCTGCATGGGTAAGCACAAGTCCCATGGCATTTACTGAGACTTCTAAATAAACATGCTTAGGATCCTGTGGCACAAATTTTGAGTGCATCCAGACTGCCATTATTTTGCAATAGGGATTCAAGTGCATACTGAAATTTTGTTTTTGTTTTTTATAAGATTTTTATTCTTTTGCCATAAAACAAAACAGAAACAACATTAAACATACATAAACACTATAAAAACATAGTACACAATCAACAATATAAAACACAACAATAACATACAAAAAAGAAAACTTATACAAACCTTACCAAATACCTATCTTTGTTTCTCAACTTATTTTTTACTTCTTGGGGGGACTTCCCCTGGTCCCTCCTCTGTCTTCAAAAACATATATACTCTTTAGGTAGCTTCATTTCTTTTCCCATTAACTTATACTCAATGTCTTAATACTCTTTAAATTTATTTAAACCAATATACTTCTTGGCTTGTATTCTATATCTTAAAACCTTCTTATACAAATAGATCTATCACATCAAAAATTTCTTCTAAACCATTATAACTAACCTTGAACTTCTAAAGCCGATTCTTCTATATATTTCTGCTCAAATATTCAAACATTCAATTTAACATACTTAAATAAATAGTCCTTAAATTTCTTCCAATCTTGCGACACCTTCTCCTCCCTCTGGTCTCGGATTCTGGCGGTCAGGTCTGCGAGCTCCATATACTCCATCAGCTTCGTCTGCCATTCTTCAATTGTCGGTATCTCTTCACCCTTCCAAGTTCTTGCCAATAAAATTCTAGCCGCTGTCGTGGCATACATAAAAAATACTCTATCCTGACTGGGTATCTCTTCATTGGTCATGCTCAAAAGAAATGCCTCTGGTTTCTTACAAAAGGTAATTTTCATTACCTTCTTGAGCTCATTATAAATCTTATCCCAGAAGGCCTTTACCCCTGAACACGACCACCACATATGATAAAAGGTACCTTTCGACGATTTACATTTCCAACACACATCCGACATTTTGGAGTTCATTCTAGCTAACTTAACTGGTGTCAGATACCATCTATATATCATTTTCATTACATTTTCTCTTAAACTATTACATGCAGTGAAATTGATACCTTTCTGCCACAATCTCTCCCAGTCATCCATCATAATATTATGACCCACATCTTTTGCCCAATCTATCATTGTTGATTTAACCAATTCATCCTTCGTATGCCACTCTAGCAACAAATTATACATCTTGGAAAGGTTTTTAGAGTTCGATTCGATCAGTTCTGTTTCCAGTTTTGATTTTTCCACTTGAAAACCAATTTTTTTGTCTAGTTTAAATGTTTCATGTACCTGGTGATACTGCAGCCAGTCAGGGACTTGACTTTTAACTTGATCGTAACTTTTCAACTTAAATAAGTCCCCTTCCTGCTGCAATATGTCCATATATCGTAACCAACTTGCAGACATATTTGGTCTCTTATAGGCCTTGGCCTCCACTGGTGATATCCATCTAGGAGTCTTTCTCTCCAGTAAGTCTTTATACCTAATCCAGACCTGATACAGAGATTTCCTAACTATGTGACTCTTAAAAGTTCTGTGGATTTTAACTTTGTCATACCAAAGGTATGCATGCCAACCAAACATGTTATCGTGTCCTTCCAAGTCCAACACATCTACATTCTCTAATTTAAACCAATCTTTCAACCAGCAAAAGGCCGCTGCTTCAAAATAAAGTCTTAAATCCGGCAGGGCAAAGCCTCCTCTCTCTTTAGAGTCTGTCAGAATCTTAAACTTAATTCTAGGCTTTTTGCCCTGCCATATAAACTTTGATAAGTCCCTTTGCCATATCTTAAAACAGTCCATTTTATCCAAAATTGGTATGGCTTGGAATAAAAACAGCATCCTTGGTAGGACATTCATTTTAATCGCTGCTATTCTTCCCATTAACGACAGTTTCAATCTTGTCCATATCTCCAGATCTTTCTTTATCTCTGTCCACAGTTTTTCATAATTATCTTTGTACAGGTTCACGTTTTTTTGCTGTGAGATTGATACCTAGATATTTTACAGATTTAACAAAATTGAGGCCTGTGCCATCTTGTAATCTTTGTATCTGTTCTGCACTCATATTTTTACTTAAAACTTTGGTTTTCTGTTTGTTTAATTTGAAGCCAGCTACACGTCCAAATTGTTCGATTAATTCCAAGGCTTTGGGGACACTGCTTTCCGGTTCTTGTAGGGATAACATCAAATCATCTGCGAAGGCGCGTAATTTGTATTCTTTCTCTCCCACCCTGATTCCTTTTATCTGTTTCTCTTTTCGTAGCATATTTAAAAGGACCTCCAGGACCGTAATAAATAATAAAGGGGAGATAGGGCACCCTTGTCTTGTTCCTTTTTCAACTTCAATTTCCTCCGATATCACACCATTTACTATTATTTTTGCTCTTTGTTCTGTATAAATGGCTTTGATACCATTTAAAAATCTTTCTCCAACTCCCATCTTTTCCAAATTCTTTTTCATAAACATCCAAGATACCTTGTCAAAGGCTTTCTCCGCATCAATAAACAATAGTGCTGCCTCTGTATTTATGTTTCTTTCCAGTTTTTCTAAAATATCCACAATAATTCTTGTATTATTACTTATTTGTCTTCCTGGAAGGAAACCCGCTTGATCTTTATGTATATAGTCTTTCAGCACTCTTTTTAATCTTGTAGCCATAACATTTGCAAAAAATTTATAATCCACGTTCAAAAGGGAAATTGGACGATAATTTTTCATTAGCGTTCTGTCTGTATCTGGTTTTGGGATCAGTGTGATAAAGGCTTCTTTCCACGTCTCTGGTGCCCTATCTCCTTCTAATATTTTGTTGCAAATTTCTTTCAAAGGCTGCGAAAGCCAATCTTTAAGAGTCTTATAAAACTTTGCTGTTAGTCCATCTGGTCCTGGTGCCTTTCCTAGTTGCATGTTCTTAATTGCATCCTCAATCTCTTGGGTCGAAATTGGGTGGTTGAGGGTTACTAGTTTATCCTCTGGGAATTTTTGCAGGCTATTTTGTTGCAAAAATCGGTCTATCTCTTCTTCTTTTATCCTCTCCTCCTTGTACAGTTGCTTATAGAATTTTTGAAAACACTTTCTGATTTCCTCCGGGTTCTCCACTATTTTCCCATTTACTGCTAAATTGCCGATGACATTTGCCTTTTGTCTTTTCTTCAATTGCCAAGCTAGTAATTTTCCACATTTATTCGCAGATTCAAATGATCTTTGTTTCATCATTTTCAGTTTCCATTCTATATCTTGGTTCATAATTTTAGCATACTGGGATTGTAAGTATTTAATTTCCTTTTGAATTCTTAGAGATTTGGGATGTCCTCTTAACTCTTTTTCTTTAACTTTGATTAGTTTCAACAGTCTTTCCATTTCCGCATTTTGTAGCTTTTTCTTTTTTGCTTTTTCACTTATGAGGAATCCTCTCATTACCGCTTTACTTGCATCCCAGGCAGTTCTTTTTTCTACTTCCGAATTCCAGTTGATTTGAAAATACTCCTTCATCTTTTTCGCAGCTCTTTCTACCAGCTTGGTGTCTCTCATCAACGCGTCATCCATTCTCCATCTGAAAGAACCCTTGGAAACCATTTTGAGAGTTACCTGTACAGGATTGTGGTCCGAATAAGTCTTTGGGCCGATTTCCGCTTTTTGTATTTTCGATGCCAATTCATTCGATGTCCAGATGTAGTCTATCCTCGACCATGACTGCTGAGATTCACTGAAGTAAGTTGCCTCAGTATCGGTGGGGTTTTTTAGCCTCCAAGCGTCCTCCAAGTTCAAATTATCCACCATTTCAAAAAAAGTCTTTGGTAGTTTCCCATCATTTGTTAGTTTAGTTCTTTGGGATCTATCCATTAATGTGGAAACTGCACCATTAAAGTCTCCAAGGCAAACTAATTTATAGTCCAAATAATCCAGCAGCAGATCATGTATTTTCTTATAAAAAATTGACTTTCCATCATTTGGTGCATAAAGTCCCAGAATCAAGAATTTTTCGCCTTGTATTTTGATTTCGATTGCGATGTATCTCCCTTCTTCATCTTTAAATAGCTGTCTTGGGCTGTATTTCTCCTTTGCATATATTACTACTCCTCTCTTTTTGACCTTGTCTGATGATATGAACTCTTGGCCTAGTTTTTTATTTTGTAGTAATCTTCTATGTCGCCGAACTATGTGGGTCTCCTGTAAACATATAATGTCCAAATTTTTCTTTTCCAATCCATGAAATACTCTGCGTCTCTTTGGTCTCTGGTTCAATCCCCGAACATTCCATGTCATTAATTTAAACGCCATTTTCCTTTGTTTTAAGCTTCTCCTCCAGTTGCTTCCGCTTTCTTGCCTTCTTCTAGGTCCTTATCGCTTGGTCCTGGTACCCCCGGCGGTGGGGGTAATCCTGGAAGTCTGTACAAAAATGATGGGTCAAGTGATGTACCTTTAAACTCTTCCAGATGTTTATCCAAAAATTTTTGCTTTTCAGCCGGGGATCTAATTCCTATCTTTTTTCCCTCAAACGTAAATGCAAGGCCTTCTGGGAATTCCCAACTGAAGGAGATGTTTCTTCTTCTTAGCTCGGCAACCAAGTCGTTATAAGTAATTCTTTTGTCCAGGAAAAATCTGGGGATATCCTTATAAAAAATGACTTTGTTCTGCTGTACCACCAGGTTGTTTTTGTAGTGCAGATCCAGAAAGAAGTCCCTGTCGTTTCTATCATGCAACACGACCAAACAGTCCAAGTGCATACTGAAATTTTGGGTTTGCTCAGCTGAAGTTGATTAAAGCACCCTAGCACAAGAATTCTTCTTCTTCTTCTTTGGTCCTTTTGCAGTTAGGAAAGTGATGGGGAAACACACTGAAAAGATTAATGAATGATTAAAGGAAAGACATGTAAACATCCTGCTAGCTAATGAAGATGAATGCACATTGTCATATAACAGCCCCATATACAAATGAGATTGAATGCTCAGTAAAGACAGGACATAGGCTAACCACCACATACATGCAAATCAGGATAAATGGTGAATAAACAAACAGGTCATCTGGAGCAGCTTTTTGATAATGTGCAACTGAAATACCCCTTTTCCACCCAGAGGAAATCTGGTTGCAATCTATCCAAAGGAGAAAACAAAATATCAGCTTGCAAAGTTATGCAGTAAAGTGTTTACGAGTTGATTTCTTTTGCACCACCTTTTAAAATTGTTGTTATTATTTCTGAGAGAGCTCAGTCTTTTATTATTATTATTTTCCATTTCAGTTAACTGGCTAAGCATTCACATATTCATTGAATAGGTTTTAGTCTCACAGCTGTGATCATTTCCAGGTGGATTCATACCTTTGGCTGAGGTGACTCACTGAGTCTTTCCAGGCAATGATGTTGTGCAGCGATTACTGAATGTTTAGAGGGGAACTCAGATTCCTTTCTCCAAGGTAGCACCTTCATTGCAGAAAAATAAAAAAAAATTCACCACTGGGAAAATACAATTTTCTTACCACAACTGTGTCTAATGCACTGCATTGCGTGCAATATGGAATGTGTCACACTTGCACCTATTGGCTAGTGCCCAAAATAATAAGCACAGAACATTTTCATCCATGAACTTTGTAAGCTGTATGTTTGCTGTATGTAATTTACAAACAAACAGAACCTGTGTCTTCCTCTCATTCACGCAGCCACCCCCGAAAGAGTGTTTGCAAGGCTTGCTGCTCCCCTAAAGGTGTGTTCTATCATCTCTGGACCAGTTTAATGTAGTTGTCTTGCACTCTCCCTCTTCAGTGTTAAAACGCAAGTGTTTGTTTTCCTGTTTAATTTTTACAGGCTTGTCCGCAGCTCAAGTGATTTGATTTCTTGCATTTCCATGCTGCTTTTCGTTCAAATGCACCTCAAAGCGGCTTACAAACAATAACTTTTTGTACACGTTAAGGATCCAGCGATCTACCAGGATCAGCCGGGGATGTATCAGTAGATCACAATTTACTGGTTGGACATCCCTGTAATAGAACATCACATGTTGTTGTTGCTGGCATCCGTCTGTCCTGGGAGACAGTGGAGGAGTTCAGAGGCGCCTAGCACAATGCATTATACAAGTCCAAAGAACAAACAGCCTGACAAATGAAAGGAGGAAAATATTAATTTGCTCCTTAGTTCCTGCTTATTCAAGGGCAGTATGTGGCCCAATAACTGCCACTTAAAGGGCACAGGTGTTCTCTGTCAGTCCTTTTCCCACAGACATCTTGACAGAAAGGCTGCCTCAATTGCTTGGATCCAGCATCCCCTTCAGCCCTATGAATATATCGTTGAAGATCATGCTGGTGATAAACAAGACATGGAACAGTAAATACCAGACTGAAAGTTAAGTCACATACAAGGTGCTTTTATGAGATACTTTGGGAGGCAACCGCCATATAACTGTATGACACTTTATTGCAAGATGTGCATGATTGCTAGCCCTTGATTTATAAAACGTGCTGCGGGTCCGTCCCACCCGAGAATCATGTTTTTGACCCGTAAACTCTTTCTGCTAATGTGTAAGAGCTGACATACAGTGATAAGAGGAAAGCACTTGGCCTATTGCCAGAAATACATTTGGTTGCCATCGAAGGTTGCCAGGTCAGGAGCACCCCAGTCCCTGAGATTTCAGAGCCCAAATTGGAGAACTATGGGCAGCATACAGTCTGGTGCACAGCCCTCATCAGAGCAAACAAAACTGGATAAAACACCTGTAAGGCAAAAATGGATATATTCCAGTTTCCTATATTCCTATGATTTGTGCATATGCTTATGTAGGAACAGCCAGATATAGATCTCCAACTTACCTTCAAAGCCCAGTAACATGTTATATGAACATAGGTCTGTACTACAGAAACACCCTGATGTATTCCTTTTTCATGCGTGGGGAGCTTTCAATAGGGTGTATTCAAGCAAGAGTTCCGCTGCCTGAATGGTGAGGTGCTACCCAGTGCCATGTGAAAATCATCTACAGAGCCGTCTTAAGGGGATCTGCCGCCCTGGCGCGGCTATCCCTCTGGCGCCCCCGCCATGCCGCCTCTCCGCCGCCTCCCTCCCGCGCTTGCCGCCCCTAGGGAGGGGGGTGGGCGAGCGGGGGGTGAGGGGCGTGGCGCTGGAGCGGCGCGGGGCTCTGCGCGCCCTTCCAGCGCTTCCGGGATGGGAGGCGAGGGCGGCCGGCTCGCGCTCCCGCGCGCAGCTGGACGGCGCGGCGCTGCTGGGCAGCTCGCGCTGCATTGGGCGGGTGGCCGGCTGCGCTCGGGAGCGCGAGCCGGCCGCCCTCGCCTCCCAGAGCCCCAGCTGGAGTGCTGGAAGGTCGCGCAAAGCGCCGCGCCGCTCCAGCGCTCCAGCTGGGGCTCTGGGAGGCGAGGGCGGGCGGCTTACAGCCCGCCCGCTGGCGCGCGAGTGCCCGCCTGCCCGTGGGGGCGGGGGCGGGTTGGGGAGGAGGAGCCCGGTATGCCGGCGGGCTCGCGGGGGCGCCCCTGGGGCGCCCAGCGCCCTGGCGCACCGCGCCACCGGCTTCTATGGATGAGACGGCTCTGATCATCTACATTTGAACTAGCTCCCAGAGAGGAATGAGGAGGCCCCAGAGCTAACCATTCTGTCTGGCATTCGAAATGTCTCATTGTGCCATTCAAGCAGCTCGGATGCTTCGCGGGTCTCATAGATGTATTTGCAGCCACTGGTACAAGAAAAAGCAAATAAGGCTAACTCGAAATGTCACGAAGGCAAGTGACAAGACACAGTCTGCATAATGGCAAGCCTGTGCAGTTAGTTGTTCAGCCGCAACATGCGGAAAGCTAAACAGTGCGGCCCCCAAATGACTTGCAAGCATTTCCTTTTCTAT
This sequence comes from Lacerta agilis, assembly GCF_009819535.1. Classification (NCBI taxonomy): domain Eukaryota; kingdom Metazoa; phylum Chordata; class Lepidosauria; order Squamata; family Lacertidae; genus Lacerta; species Lacerta agilis. Next base: position 67,246,668 of record NC_046320.1, read on the forward strand.
ATATGCATCTGGAACCTCAAGTCTGGGTGGGGAGGGGGGGAGAGGGAGGAAGCCACTTGGGTGGGCTTTTAAGTGGGAAAACAGCCAGTATGGAAGCATTTTAGAAATAGTCAGTCTTCTGAGGCAGCTTTCATTTTAGTTTATTTTTAAAACATAGCCCCTGGAACTTCATTACACACATTTGCCTGTAACATTTCATTTGCCCCCACATTTTCTTTTTTAAAGGTATACACAAGGAACAGGGAGTACCTGTCGATCTCCAACACCTATCAGCCACAGCCAGCACAGCCAATAGCCAAGGACGATTGGAATCACGAGTTTCATGACCTTTAGGCTGTGTACACACCAAACATTTAAAGCACACCCCCAAATCCTGGGAACTTTAGTTTGTTAATGGTGCTGGAAATCAGAGGTCTGAAAGGTGTAAGCAACAGTTCCCAGCATTCCGGTGAGGTGCTTTAAAGGCATGGGGTGGTATTTAATCAGAGTAGGCCTCTTGAAATTAATGGTCCTACCTTAGTCACGTTCGTTAATTTCAATAGGTCTCCATTGAGTAAAACGTAGTTGAATGTCACCCATAGTGTGAATTCAGCCTTGGAGGGCCACAGATTCTCCATCCCTTATATATGCATATCTTCCTATATACTGTACATAAAAATGTAAGATTGTCGTCACTCTGCAGTTTGTATGGCTCCCGATAGGTGGCCACGCCAACTCCAGCATAACAAGCAGCAGGCAAGCAAATGAGCAATGACGCAGGTAGCAGGTAGCCCAGGTGAGCTAATGGGGGAGGAGCAGCTTGTTCCACCGCTGTGTGAAGTGCCTCCCCCTCCTTTAAAAGGGGTTTGGGTGAGCTGTGAGAGGAGTGGGGTGAAGTGAGATGTGGTGGAAAGGGGGTTGGTCAGATGTGGGGAAGGGCAGTTGGCAAAGTGGTTCGTGGGGTTGGCGAGCAGAGTGAACAGCCCCTAGTAATGTCTATATTGAGCAAGCCAATATAATGTGTGAACTAACGATTGCATTTGAAAAGTTGGGCTGTGACAAGGTTTATTCTTACTTACTTGGTTTAATCCAGGAGTCAGAAACAGCACTGAGTCCTGTAAGGAACACGTGCGTTGAGAACATAAGAGCTCTGCTGGATCAGGCAAAGGCCCATCTACCAACTGGTATTCAGAGGCATTTAGTGCCCTCTGCCTATGGAGGGAGAACATAATCATCATGGGTAGGAGCCATTGGTAGCCATTCTCTGCACGTACTTTTCCTTTCCATTGAATAACCGGAACCGTCCCTCAGTATTAGGGCTAAGGGACTTCTAGGGCAGTCGGGCCTTCCTCCCCTGCAACCTCTCGTTTTACAAATTCTGTGTTGGCTTAGCCCTACTGAAGCCACCTGGCCCATACCCAGCAGCAAGCAACGTGCCAGCTCCGACAGATTGTGAATTGCGCTGTTATCAAGGTCGTTCTTGTCAACATGCTGATCTGGAGATTAAATGGCGAAATATGCTGCAGGACAGCCGTTTGACTGAAGTGCATCATATGCCCTCCTTCCATCCCATGTACATCTGCTATAATCGTGGCAGCCCGTTCGGCCCCATTTAGCCTGCCAAGTCCTTCCCAGCCTTTCCCCAGAGATCTCCATCTTCCAGGCTCCAGATGGGAGAGAGGTGCATGTGTGTGTGGTGAAATAAAATATTATCCCCCCATTGGATGGACAGAGTGTTCGCCTTCACTCTGAGAGGATCTGAACCCTGCAAAAACATCATTATCTTGCATTGTGAGGAATCCGATTCAGGCAAAATAACCAGTGACCATGGTCTTTGGGGATAGGGCAAGCTGCTTCCCTGTCCACTCATGTGGCCATAGGTGGATTTTCTTGAGCTGCTGGGTCTGAGGATTAGCAGCAACCCCAATCTCTCATCGTTGTCCATGCTTAGGAGAGGGATAAAAAAGGTACAAAGAAAAATCAGCCTGGTATCTGATTTATGCAGCCTCTCCTGCAGTCAAAGCCACCCAAGATATTTTGCTGCCTGAGGCAGAACAGCAAATGGCTAATACCATACCCTACAACTGTCAGAACATCCCTGAACAACAGGCAAAACACCTACAACCCCCCCCAAGTGGATTCCCAACAACCAGGGGACACCTCCCCACACCTTTCATTCTCAGCAACCCACTGCATCTTGCCTCCTCCATGACTTTTGATTGGCAGTTGCTAAATTCACCAATTTTGACTACTAATGGTGCAGGTAATGTAATGTAATGACTACCAGGCACATGGGTGGCGCTGTGGTCTAAACCACAGAGCCCAGGGCTTGCCGATCAGAAGGTTGGCAGTTCGAATCCCTGCGACGGGGTGAGCTCCCATTGTTTGGTCCCTGCTCCTGCCAACCTAGCAGTTCAAAAGCACATCAAAGTGCAAGTAGATAAATAGGTACCGCTCCGGCGGGAAGGTAAACGGCGTTTCCGTGTGCTGCTCTGGTTCGCCAGGAGCAGCTTAGTCATGCTGGCCACATGACCCAGAAGCTGTATGCCGGCTCCCTCAGCCAGTAGAGCGAGATGACCGCCACAACCCCAGAGTCGTCTGCAACTGGACCTAATGGTCAGGGGTCTCTTTACCTTTACGTTTAATGAAATAGTAAAGCGTGTCTACCAGTTAGAAAACCGAGAATCTTGAGTGGAATACTCATTTCCCTTTTTACACAGGAAAACCATTGCCAATACTTAGCTGGAGCTAAGTATTCTATCCTAGCCTGGAGAAGAGAAGGTTAAGGGGTGATATGATAGCCATGTTCAAATATATAAAAGGATGTCATATAGAGGAGGGAGAAAGATTGTTTTCTGCTGCTCCAGAGAAGCGGACACGGGGCAATGGATTCAAACTACAAGAAAGAAGATTCCACCTAAACATTAGGAAGAACTTCCTGACAGTAAGAGCTGTTTGACAGTGGAATTTGCTGCCAAGGAGTGTGGTGGAGTCTCCTTCTTTGGAGGTCTTTAAGCGGAGGCTTGACAGCCATCTGTCAGGAATGCTTTGATGGTGTTTCCTGCTTGGCAGGGGGTTGGACTGGATGGCCCTTGTGGTCTCTTCCAACTCTATGATTTTATGATTCTATTCCTCGTTGTGTTGGAGGGTATATTAATACAAGTACTGGACAAATCACACTCATTGCTATTGCATCTAAGTTTGCAGAGGCACTGAACACTCTGGGCATTATTAGGCCTGTCCCTGCAAGGCTTCACAAAGGTTTTGGGAAGACATATTCATAAATCAGAGGGGCCCATTCTGTTGCCAGTGTGATGCGGTACAGGTGTTGTGGACTACAGTTTCCACCATCACTGACTGTTGGTTACACTGACTGGGACTGATGGGAGTTGTGGTCCTCAGCATCTCCATGGCACCATGTTGGCTACTCCTACCGTAGAAAATCTAAGAGCATGCAGGCTTCAGAGGACAGCTAGGCAGTCTGGGCCCCCCCTCCCAGTGGGTTCACTTCTTCCCTCTGTGGAATCCCTCTCTGCCTTGATGACCTTGAGAGAATCCCCTCTAATTCAGTCTTCCACACACAATCCCCCAGCAGAGTTTAACCTCACAGGTTTCCTGTTAAGATGACTGAAAGCAGGGTCGAAAGCATTTTGCATGTTAATTGCTAACACATCCACACTTCTGTGTGTTTTCATTCGTTTTGTTTGCAAGTAGCAATTCACCGGGAAGCCGGATTGAGAACCCCTTAAACATCCCAGGATATTAGAAATTTATTCCTGCATTATATATATATATGTATATTATTTTTAAAAAGGAAGAAAAAAGAGACTTCAGCCGCCGCCGATAGCCTTTGAAAAACAACAAAATGAAGGAAAAAAGTCTAATTTCTCCACTCTTTTATCTCCAGACTCCCTCTGAAATCTGTATCATTACAAATTATAATGAGATTCCAGGAGTGACCAGAATGATAATTGAAAGAACAGTTGGTGTCCTAAAAGTGTGATATGCAGCCTGAATCTGTGCATGTTTGTTCAGAAGGAAGGGCCAAGCGAATACACAATGGTGAAAGCCCTTTGACCAGACTGACATTTTAAAAACAAGGCTTAAAAGTAGCTGCTCGGGGACCGGTGGGGAGCATACAAGTGAAGATTTTACTTCCCTGATCAAAAACATCCCACCTAAAGCCATTTTTGCTCCTGTTGGAGTAGAAAGGCGAAAAACCATTGTACCTGCTCTGCCTCTCCCCAGACCTAAGGTACAATTTTGATTGAAGAAGGCGTCATGGGAGTAGGAGTTAAACCATCTTTCCCTGGGATCTGTTTTGATCTAATTCTTCTAAGATATTCCTATCCAGCCCTCCCACAAGGGAGTTCAGGGCAAGGCCCATGGTTCAGTCCCCTTCTCTATTTTATCCTTGCATTTTATCCTACGATGAGGTAGGCCAGGCTGAGAAATGGTGACTGGCCCAGCGTCATCTAGTGAGCTTCATGGATGGATGGAAACTTGAAACTACAGCTCTCCAGTCCTGGTTTGGCGTTTTTTCCATTCCAAAAAGCTGACCACCCCCTGGACTGCTTGAAAATTGTTGAGGGTCTTGGCAGACCACTTGAATATTTTTTCCCCGACCATTGTAATAATTGTCACGTGCTATAGGACTTTTAATTGCATTTTGACAGGCACACCATGGGGCAACTGAATGAAGCTTGTGGAACACAATTTGGGAGCCCCTGCTCAAATTGTTACCTCACCTCCCACCTGCGGGTGATTTTAAGTTTTGTTTTTCAAACATGCTGGGAGAGTCAATCACAGATATTGCTGCTGCTGTGAGTGATGGAAGGAAGACTTGCTCCCTTTTGTGAGGCCCATTTCCACCTGACTTAGGGGGTGGGGCTTTTAGCAGAACAGCTAAAAGAGGCTCCTGGGAGGCCAGAGGGACATTGCTGGAACAATGGGTTGGACTGGGGCAACTGGCTAAAATATTTTGAAATGTTTTAAACCATTTTTATTTTGGTTCCTCTGTTGTTTTTGTAGGGTTGGGGTTGATTAAATGTTTAGTTGGGGTTGGCGGTTATTTTAATGTGGGTGTAACTGCAAAATACTTCTTCTTCTTCTTCTTCTTCTTCTTCTTCTTCTTCTTCTTCTTCTTCTTCTTCTTCTTCTTCTTCCAGTGGTACCTCAGATTAAGAACTTAGTTTGTTCTGGAGGTCTGTTCTTAACCTGAAACTGTTCTTAACCTGAGGTACCACTTTAGCTAATGGGGCCTCCCGCTACCGCCATGTCACCACTGCACGATTTCTGTTCTCATCCTGAAGCAAAGTTCTTAACTCGAGGTAAGAACTGTAACCCGAGGTACCACTGTATTATTATTATTATTATTATTATTATTATTATTATTATTATTATTATTATTATTTTATTAATTATTTTCTATTATTTATTGGTTTATTTATAGTCTGTATAAGATACAGTATTCTGTTTTTAATATTTTATTGTTTTTATATATGCTGTAAGCTGCCCAGAGTGGCTGGGGAAACCCAACCAGTTGGGCGGAATATAAATAAAATTATTGTTATTATTATATTCCACAACATGTCTCATTGTGTTTGTTGTGTTTTACTCACAGGTGTATGCATAGATTTGGCTGTGAGTGAGCTCCAATGCGGGTGGCACTGTGGGTTAAACCACAGAGCCTAGGGCTTGCTGATCAGAAGGTCAGCTGTTCGAATCCCCGCGATGGGGTGAGCTCCCGTTGCTCGGTCCCAGCTCCTGCCCACCTAGAAGTTCGAAAGCACGTCAAAGTGCAAGTATATAAATAGGTACCGCTCCGGCAGGAAGGTAAATGGTGTTTCCGTGTGCTGCTCTGGTTCGCCAGAAGCGGCTTTGTCATACTGGCCACATGACCCAGAAGCTGTACGCCAGCTCCCTCGGCCTGTAACGCGAGATGAGCGCCACAACCCCAGAGTTGGACACAACTGGACCTAATGGCCAGGGGTCCCTTTACCTTTACCTTTAAGCTCCAATGAACACAATGCTTTAGAGCAGTGGTTTTCAACCAGAGTCCCATGGTACATTGGGGTGCCTTGAATGATGGTCAGGGGTGCCGCGGGCAACACTAGCCTCTGTCCCTGATTCCTTCTCTCCCTCCACTGTTGCCCGCTTCCATCTCTGGCTCCCAAAGGCTTGCACAGCTGTTTGTTGCAGCAGCCCTGGCTTCAAGCTCCCCAGGCAAATGTTGCCTCTGGGGCTGGCCATGGGGTACTTCCCAGGCCCCTGTGGGGCAATGTGAGGAGGCACCTGTCTTTGGGGCAGGGGGGCAGCTCAGAGACTCCTAATGAGAGGGGAGAGGAGAGGAGGCTGAGGAAACACTCCACAAGGGAGGGTGTTTGAAAAATGGTGAGAGGCTGCCAGCTCTGCAGGCAAGGAGGTAGCATAACTGGACTTCTGAGCCCCACAGGCGTGCTGCAGAAGGAATGTGGTTGGTCAAGGGAGTCGTGGACTCAAAAAGGTTGAAAACCTCTGCCTTAGAGTGTACATGTTTCCTGAAAAGTAAGTGCCGCAACATTCCTCCTTTGTGATCACAGAATCCTAAAAAATATTTACAAGGGAGGAAACTCCACTGAAAATAATGGGAATTGCTTCTGAGTAGATATATTTAAGATTGTACTTAAGGATACAGTTAAAGCTCATCCCATGCATATTTAAAGCAGATGACTTCTCCCAAAGAATTCTGGGAATTGTAGTTTTTCCCTCCCAGAGCTACAAATCACAGTGCCCATAACAAACTGCAGCTCCCATGATTCCTTGGGGGGAAGTCTTGTGCACTGGATGTGTTTTAAGTGAGTGGTGTAGATCAGACACATCTAATAAATGTCAACTGGACTGTCTTTGAAGAGCACGATCTAAGACCTTCCTTCCTGGCTGTGCATTACATAACATGACCATTAAAAATGGCTTATCTCTAAAGAACAAAGAACATCAGTTTAATGAGATAAACTTGATCCCTAGCATCAGCAATGATAATGACACAGACTAGGAGAACCGGCTCACGAATAAGACAGTAGTAGCACTTAAAGCCCTGAAATTAGCCCCAAGGTATGCTATGCATCCAAAGTTTATCTTTAGATGTGTCAAAGGATAATGGTGACAAATGCAATATGAAAACTCATGTATTCTGCTTTAGTTAATCCAGAAGATCTTTTAGCACTGGATGCAGAAAATGTCCCATCAAAATGGAAATGATATAATGATACTAAAATGTAAGGTTGTGTAGGATCTCTCTTAGTTCATCACTGTCCTTTGAGGGGTTTTTTTTTAAAAAGGTTTGATCACACTTTGTAATCAATTTGTTGACTCTTTCTCAACCTGGTACTGTACAGATAACTCGGACTACAACTCCCAGCAGCTCGAGCATCATGGGAATGCTGGGAACTGTGGTCCGAAACATCCGGAGGACAAAGACTGGTGAAGATATAAGGTGGCTTCAAAGCTGAAAGTCCAGGAGAAGAAGCACTGCTTCCAAGCAGATCTTGTTTTATAGATCTTGGAAGCAGTGTTTCCCCCACACCACAAAAGTGAGAGAGAGTACATAGTGAGAAAATGTAAAAACACACACACCAAAAAAACCACATTTAAACTAAAAATATGTGTTCTGCAATTACCTGGTGGGTGGTGGTGATGGGGAAAACAATGTTTAAAAAACAAAAAGTTAACTGCTTTAAAGTTGGTGCCTACAAAATTATGCAACAAAATCAAACAATGGTCTGAAAAGGCCCTAAAGCAAAATGATGATTCCCCTCCCCCCAGTTTTTTGCATAAGCACCAAAGAACATAGCAACAGTAGCCTACTTAAAATTGAAAAAGAAAAGAAAAAAAGAAATATCAGTGTGGGCTGAGATCCAAAAGCATTGTTATATGGCATGTAACTCTTAATCTCAGGGTTGTGGGTTCGAGCCCCACATTGGGCAAAAAGATTCCTGCATTTCAGGAACAGGTGACTTTCATGGTCCCTTCTAACTCCACGATTCTATGAGTCTATGGATATGCTCATCCTCCCCACCCCAAATTTGTTTATGCCAGGCCTCCTCAAACTCGGCCCTCCATATGTTTTTGGCCTACAACTCCCATGATCCCTAGCTAGCAGGACCCCAGTGGTCAGGGATGATGGGAATTGTAGTATCAAAACATCTGGAGGGCTGAGTTTGAGGAAACCTGGTTTATGCTATAGCATCCACGACAGAGGGCTATCCTACCTCTGGTTAAAAACCTCCAAAGAAGGAGAGTCCACAACCTCCAAAGGGAATCCGCTCCACTATTTAACAACTCTTACTGTCAGAAAGTTTTTCCTGATGTTTAGTTGGAATCTCCTTTATTTTAAATTAAATCCATTGGTTTGAGTCCTACCCAAGCTTGCTCCAACTTCCATGTGACAGTCCTTCAGATATTTTAAGGTATCTATCGTAATCGTATCTCCTCTTAGCCTCGTCTTTTCCAGACTGAACATACCCAGCTCCTTCAACCATTCCTCATAAGGCTTAGTTTCCAGACCAGCATTGTGCTAGGAGCCTTTATGAACAGAACTGGCTCCCCACTGCAGAAGTTCAAACCCCAATGTTTGGAGGAGGATGAGGCCGGTGATAATCATGTGACACAGGAGGTGCGACCAGGAGGCCCACCCCATTCAGGACTGGCCCGTCCATGAGGCAAGGTAAGGCAATTAGTGCGAGGGAGGAACAACTGAACTTAAGAAAAGTCTTCTGGATCAGATCAATAGCCCATCTAGTTCAGCATCCTGTTCTCACCGTGGCTGATCAGGTGCCCTTAGGAAATCCGCAAGGAGGACCAACTATGGAAGCAGAGCAGAGCCATTGTGGCTAGTAGCTATCAATAGCCCTCTCCTCCATGAAGAGCTCCATATTTATCATCACAACTAGTTTGGATTATTGCGGAGCCACTCATGGGACCAACACTTGGGCTGCTCTGAAAATTCAGGGGCTGTTAAACTGCAGCCACTGGACAGCGTTCTTGCAGGAGCAGAAAGTGCCACCACCTCTCTTGGCCGTACTTCACGGCTGCGTATAAAGCTGAACATCCTTGATATTTTTATGTCTGCTCAGCATAGAACTGACTACGAGAGAACACTCATTTCTGAGTCCTGGAAGAGATGCTTATTTCTGCCTGCAGCTCATGCAGCCTATTTGAGTTTTGGACTGAAACCTTCAGCTCGTTTGCCGGGTGCATTCTTGCTAATGGCTTAAACTGTGGTTGGAACTGCCTAATAGAGACAGATGAATCCTTTAAAGAGGAAGTAATCTCTATCACTCTGCTATTCTTGGCCAATGTTTATGCTCAGTGCTCTTTCCCATTCTGGTAGGAGCGTGGATGGTGTTTGAGTTAAGCAATCAGCAAATGCTCTCAATATGGCATTTTAGCTTCACTGGCTTCAAATAAAATCACCGCCAGTGGGATGTTCTGCTTATTTGTTTACTATGGGAGATTGGGGGAAGGCTGTAGCTTAGCGGTACAGCATCTGCTTTGCATGCAGAAGGTCCCAAGTTCGATTCCTGCTGGGGCTGGGAAAGATTCCCGGTCTGAAATGATGGAGAGCTGCTACCAGCCAGTGTTGACAATATTCAGCTAGATGGACCTATAATCTGACGCAGTATAAGGCAGCTTCCTGCCTCCTTCCTAGTGCTGTATTCTGCTCTCTCCAATATCTAGTCAGATGGGTAGGGTATAAATAATAGATTATTATATTATTAATATTATTATTAAAGTTCGTCTTTGCCCCCTGCAAAAGTAGCTGAGTCCCCCCCCCCATCCCACCAATGTCATAGGATGCTTGAGAAATGATTTTATATTTTCATTCTAGCAAAGCTTGAACTTACTTACAAGGTGGCTGAGGTATGTGTGGGATTGAGTGTCCTCCTGTATAGCATAACCATCTCTTGGAGTTCTGCAGCATTCTCACCTGTCATGCTTTCTCAAAACTCCATGATATCCTTGACTGAGTTTCCTGTAAGCATGAACACCTGAGAAAGATGCATAGTGCGGCCCACCAGAGAGATTTGCAGAATCTCAATTCTTCAATTGATTAAATTCCTCAATTACCTCAAAATCAAAGTAAGCACAGCAGCAGCAGCAGCAGCAGCAGCAGCAAAACCACTCATGAAACTTTCACCTAAATCCCCAATTTGATAATTTTCAAATACAATTGTGTCGTGTCCCCCCCTTATTAATTGATGGAGAACAGTTGCAAGGTCATTTTTTGGGAACAGCACCAGGAAGATTCTACTACAGTCGTACCTCGGGTTATGTATGCTCTGGGTTGCGTACTTTTCAGGTTACGAACTCTGCTAACCTGGAAGCACAACCCAACGCACGCGCAATTTGCACATGCACAGAGTGTTTTTCACTGGTTTTGGGGTTTTTTTTGGCAGAACGAATTGTTCGGGTTACGTCCTTTTCGGGTTACGTACTGTAACCCGGAACAGATTAGGTATGTAACCCGGGGTACCACTGTACTAGTTTCTTTTATAGCTTTCCTTAGGATTCAGGAACCCCAAATACACAGGAAAGATGATATAGCACAGCCTCCCCCAACCTTGTGCCCTCCAGATTTTTTGTACCCCAACTCCCACTGCAGTTTTAATTGAATTTTTTAATTTGTATTTTAATTTGTGATTTTAAATTGATCGTTTTTATGTTGTTGTTTTTTGCTGTGATTTTAATTGATGTTAGCCGCCCTGAGCCCGGTTTTCTGGCTGGGAAGGGCGGGGTATAAATAAAATTATTATTATTATTATTATTATTATTATTATTATTATTATTATTATCATCATCATTATTATTATCATCATTATTATCCCCAGCTAGCATGATCAGCAGTCAGGAATCGTGGGGATTGTAGTTCAAAACATTTGGAGGGTGATGGGTTGGGAAAGGCTATGCTGTTATCAGAGACTGAGAGCTTGTACACAAGGCAGTTTAATGTGGATCTGATGAAAACCATGCATGCATGGGTAGTATCTTGTCTCATCCAAAGGCCAGCCTGCCCTGTTTTCCAGTTGAATATGATTTTCCTGTTCCATGGATAATCCAATAAGGGGAAAGTAATCAGTTTTTCATCCACAAACCCAAGTTGTGGGCAGATTTGTGGGAGCTGCTCTCCAAAGATTTAAAGGCATAGGAAAAGGTTTATGGATTTAAATCCAAGTTGAATCCATGGGTTATTAGGGTATGTTCACTCTTGATATTCAAAAATTCTCTCTTATTTATTTCCATTTATGAATCACTTCCCATAAAACATCTCAAAGAGATATCACAATGAAAACATCAGAAATATAAATCAATTACAAAGCTTCACACACAAAATATTGCCATTTGTAAACAATTAAAATATTTTCATATGTAAAAACACAATTTCAAACAATTTCAAATCCAATACAGATACAGACTCATTTCCTTTTAACATCCCAGGATTTAATCTATTTTCTATTGGAAATATTTCCACGTTTTGTGTTTGTCTAAATCAAAATGACTCGCAATTGGCTCAAGCTTTTTTCATTGTGATTGTAGACGTGCGATTTCTGAAATGATTACATTGGTCTGTTGTCATCTTCCCAACCTGCTCTATGTGGTGTTCAGGACATTTGTAGTCTATAAAATGTATTACATTCTCGGACTTTGTGGACGATCCTAATGTTTAATGTAATTGGTCTTCCCAATCTTTCCGCGTTTGAAGGTGACACTTTCCCTAAGATAAGTACAAGTGATACAATGATATGGCCCAGGATTGATGGTAAGTGCTTTGAGTTTGGCTCTCACAAGCAATTTGTGTCAGTTTGGAAAGATATGAGAGGAGGCCTGATGTTGAGCTATTCACAGTGCCGTGAATTTGAAATGGGTAGATATGGTGTCTCCCTAGTTGCAAAGTGCTATATGAAACTCAAACACAGAAAGGACAGTATCTTCCTATGTAGGGTTTCTATGGATGGAAAATACGGCTTCTTATAAAAAAGAACCCTAGCCTGCAAGGTACACCTGGAAAGTCCAGAAGCAGGAAATGAAGAAGGAATTGGAGGATCTTTTCCCAGCCAAGAAGCACATTCCTTTTTGAGGACCAAAGACAAGATGCCAGAAGCAGTGGCGTAGGAAGGGCAGGGGTAGGGGGCGGGGTGCCCTGGATTCCAGGGGAGGGGGGTGACACTCGGAGGCCCCTTCCGCCACTCCCCAAACTGAGCCCCACCGCCCGGCCCCCCGTCTGTGCTGCTTTACGGATGGCCGGGGCAGCCCCACAAACCGCTGCTCGCTTGGCGGCTCACCTGGTCGCAGTGCATCGGAGTCGGCGCTGCTGCTCCCACGGCGACTGAGCGAGCCACCGAGCAAGCAGCGGCTTGTGGGGCTGCCCCGGCCGTCCGTAAAGCAGCACTGACAGGGCAGCCCCACGACCCGCCGTTTGCTCGGCGGCTTGCTCGGTTGCCGTGGGAGCAGCAGCGCCAGCCCAGATGGACTGGGCATGCGTGGCATTTCTGCACATGCACAGTGCGTCACGACACATGGCCCCGCCCCCAGGGGGGTGCCTCCGCACTGCCGCCCCAGGAGGCCAAGAGGCTTCCTCTGCGCCTGGCCAGAGGTGGGCAGGGCCAGAGGCAAAAATGGGTGGACCACTGGATGAGACTTTCCCTGTTATAAAATGTTTTCCTCTGGTACCATCTCCTAGCCTAACCTACCTCACAGGGTTGTTGTGAGTATTAAATGAGGAGGAGGAGAACCATACGCACCACGTTGAGATCCTTGGAAGATGAAGGTGGTATATAAATGTAATAAATAAAAATGAAATGAAAAACACAATGATTTTCCCTGCTGGGGGCAGCAGAACATGCCTCAGTTCCCAGAGAAGATGGATTGATTGTTAAACCACTCTGGAAACTGGAGTTCTGTAAGCGGAATAGGAGTCTCCTAACAACTTTGAGGAGTCTTACCAAACTACAGTTCCCAGGGTTCTTTGGGGGAAGCCGTGTCTGTTTAAAGTGGTAAGATGCAGCTTTACATATAAGGTAAAGAAAGGTTAAAGGACCCCTGGACTGTTACCGGTATGTCCAGTCAAAGGCGACTATGGGGTTGCAGCGCTCATCTCGCTTTCAGGTCGAGGGAGCCGAGGTCCACAGACAGCTTTCTAGGTCATGTGGCCAGCATAACTAAACCGCTTCTGGTGCAAAGGAACACCGTGACGGAAACCAGATTGCACGGAAACGCCATTTACCTTCCCGCCACAACAGTACCTATTTATCTACTTGCACTGGTGTGCTTTTGAACTGCTAGGTTGGCAGGAGCTGGGGCAGAGCAATGGGAGTTCACCCTGCGCGGTAATTATATTTGTATACACACACACACACACACACACACACACACACACATATACACAGTGAAGATATATAGACCAGGCATAGGCAAACTCGGCCCTCCATATGTTTTGGGACTACAACTCCCATCATCCCTAGCTAACAGGATCAGTGGTCAGGGGTGATGGGAGTTGTAGTCCCAAAACATCTGGAGGGCCGAGTTTGCCTATGCCTGGTGTAGACAATGCTGAGTTAGATGGGGAAATGGTCTGACGGACAGATCTGAAAATTGCTGGGGAATGTAAACTGGTTCCCTCCAGACATTTTAAATTATTTCCCCCATCATGTCTGACCATTGACCATGCTAGCTGGGGATATTGGGAATTATAGTCCAAAGCATTTGGAGGGCACCAGGTTGGGGAAGGATGGTTCAGGTCTTACCTGTGGGACCAAAAGAAGAATGGAGAATGAAGGCTATTGTTAACCTTGCTGACAAAAAGCTTGGGGTTGCTACATGTTTCCATAAATAGGCCCATGGCTCAGAATGAATTATTACAAAACTGCTCTTGGTGCAACCTTTAGACAGTTTTGGCTATTTATGATGATGGTGTAATAATGGAGGACTGAAAAGATTTATTAAAGACGAGCCATTTGTAAATTCCTTGTAACATTCATTACAATTTTTTTAAAAAAAACTGCAGCAGAGGTTATAGAAGCACAGAGTTCTCCTGGAATGTCTTCAAGCAACGTGGTGCAGTGGTTAAAGTGTCAGTCGAGGACCTGTGAGACCAAGATTCAAATCCCCACTCAGCCATGAAGCTCACTGGGTGACCTTGGGCCACTGAAAGTCCATCAAAACAGCTGTCATGATAAAATGGAAAGTGGGTGGGAAACACCTGGAGCACATGACATGTCTTAAGAGGAATAGGTCAGTCAGTAGAGCATTAGACTCTTAATCCCAGGGTCATGGGTTCAAACCCCACATTGAGAGAAATATTGAGGGGTGTTGGATTAGATGATTCTTGTGGTCCCTTCCAACTCTACAATTCTATGTCTTTGAGTTCCTTGGAGGAAAGATGGGATATAAATGTAAGTAAGTGACCCTGTGCATGTCAGTGAAAAGGGCCCATTTGAATTAACCATATAAAGAAGAAGAAGAAGAAGAAGAAGAAGAAGAAGAGGAGGAGGAGGAGGAGTAGGAGTTTGGATTTGATATCCTGCTTTTCACTACCCGAAGGAGTCTCAAAGCGGCTAACATTCTCCTTTCCCTTCCTCCCCCACAACAAACACTCTGTGAGGTGAGTGGGGCTGAGAGACTTCAGAGAAGTGTGACTAGCCCAAGGTCACCCAGCAGCTGCATGTGGAGGAGCGGAGACGCGAACCCAGTTCCCCAGATTACGAGTCTACCGCTCTTAACCACTACACCACACTGGCTCTCCACCACACTGGCTCTCTTAACCACTACACCACACTGGCTAAACAGCTCTATTTTTGTCCCATGAATTTCCAAGCAAGTCTCCACCTCCGATATTACACACCGCTGAAGGATCCACTCCACTTGCAAAAGAGGGCACTTATTCTTTCAGTTACGGATCTATCGAGCAAAACGTAGTGGGGGATTCTGCAAACTTCCAGTTAACCACACCAGTCCCATAACTGCATTCACTTATAAACTCAATAGACAGAGGAACAAGAATTGTTGTTGCAATTACAGCTTTCCAGTATATGTCCTTGCCTTGCAATAGCAGAAACTCAACACACTCTGCTTGGATAACAGGATTATGACATCACGTTTCAGCTCCATCAGCTGCTGCTGATCAATGTGCAGCAATGCTATTAGGTTATCACTTTTGTTTCTGTTTCTTTCTTTTTTAAAAATAGCTTAGCTGCGATGTTCTTATCCCCCCAAGGCCTGCTATGTTGAAGCAAAACGTTTGTGGCCTAGAAAAAAAAGTGCCATCAGGAAAGAGAAAGACTCCCACTGTGAAACTTCAGCTCAGTAAGAGTAGCTGAAGGCTGAATCTTCCTCCCAGCTAAAGGACTTCAACTGGGTCATTTTATTTATTACATTTGTATACCGCCCTCTACCCGCAGGTCTCAGGGAAGGATAAAATCAGAATATAAAACCACAAAATACATAACCGAAACGAAAACAAAAAAACCCAATAAGCCCCACCCCCCATCATAGCAACCTGATACAATCTGGGGTCCTGATAGATGTCAGCAGAGATATAATAATAATAATAATAATAATAATAATAATAATAATAATAATAATATATTTGTATCCTGCCCATCTGGCTGAAAGGAACGAAATAATGGTGGCCATTTTTGACTGATATTAGGAAACAGACCCATAGCTGGCTCAAAGGATTAATGCAACACGCACACACACACACACACACACACACACACAGAGAGAGAGAGAGAGAGAGAGAGAGAGAGAGAGAGAGAGATTCATGATATATTGCCAGGTCAAAAATTATGAACCCGTTTCAGACGGCATATTACCCAGCCCTACTCAGCACTAGTTGAGCAAGTTAAACTGCAATGGCATAATCATTTCAGCAATAAAGGAGTCTTTTCTATCACCAGGAAGAACTTTTGAGTGGAAAAGTGTAACTGCTGGACTGATAATTCTTTTTTTTTCTCCTATGTACACATTGATTGTGTTCACATGTGTCTAGTTTGACTCTATGGGAAGATTGATTCAGGTGTTGAACTTTAAATAGTGCAAATAAAACTGTACCCTGCATTGCTGTTTCTGAATGTTTAAAGGAGACCCTGGAAGCCAACTGCATTCTTGTACAGTGGTACCTCGACTTACGAATTACTCGACATACAAATTTTTCGACTTACGAATGAGAAAAGTGCCCGCACGCCTACGAATTTTTTGACACCCGAAGGACATCCGTTGGCAGTTTTAGATGGGGTTTACTCGACCTATGAATTTTAGATGCGGTTTACTCGACTTATGAATTTTTCCAAATTTTTCGTTTCCAATGCATTCCTATGGGAAAATCACTTTTTTCGACTTACGAATTTTTCGACCTACGAATGTGCATTCGGAACGGATTAAATTCGTAAGTCGAGGTACCACTGTAATTGTTACTCACATTAATGCTCAAACAGAGTACAGTATTTTTTATTTTATTTTTAAACTGCCTTGGGGTAGACTCGGCCAGTTGGCTCTAACTTACCAAGGCTGCATACAAAAGAGAGATTACCTTTCTTCCATGGCAATGGCATGCCAACCTGCAAACATCTAACCTGCCCCATATATCTATGAATTTGATTTACTGAAGGGAATCGTGCAGTTGTTTACTTGATCACAACCTTGGGGTGGGGGTGGGGGGATGAGTCAGCTATCCCTGATCTTGACAAGTGGATATTGAGTCATGTTTGCCAGACTTAAACCTCTGATTCAGTCCTTGAGAATCTAGCACACCAATGAAAGGATTCTGATCCCAGAACAACCGACTGTGGCCTTTTTTTAGAACCTTAAAGATGCCTTTTGCAATAAATGACACGTGTAGCTTCTATGAAGCTTTCGTTACACATATCAGCATAATGTCCATGTAATTACAACCCCTTATGAATGATCACTGTTGAGAACTGGCTATACAAATTGGCAGTTTAAACAAGGAGAGAAATAACGAAGCAATTATTTTATATAATAGAATAACTTTCCACCTCGCTTCCGTTTAAACATGCAGTCAATTTTAATTAGCAAATCACACTCGTAAGTTAAATTGGGAAAGGGGGAAAAAAAAACCCTCCTGGTTGTAATGGTTTCTAAGACTGAAACCTTGCAACTTAGCCCAAAGTGAACTTTTGCAGCTAATTCAATGGAGGTGCTTAAATTGGAAGCACAGAAAGGTCTTTAATTATAGTGAGATGAACAAAGCTTTTTGTAATTTCACACTAATTGTTCTTATAATGAGATTGTCCTTGTCTTCTGTGTTTGCAGTAACTTCCTTATTGCCTTTGGGAATTTGAAGTCCAGCTTCTATGAATTCTGTTACGTCTCCATACAGCAGGGACAGGACGTTGGCTCTGAACAGTGTCGCCTGCAGAAGTGACAATTAATAAACCACTTCCTTGATTTCCCCCATTGCAAACTTTCCAATAAGGCATTCATTTTAATACTTGAAATATGCATGCAGTATGAAGTGGAAATAATTTTTCTGTCCTCTAGGCCATAACCTTTACCTTCTTAATTTGTGCAACATGTGTTATTGACCTCAGTGATTCTACAACTTGTCCTCTAATATATGCACAGAAACCCAGATAGAAAATATGCTCTCTTGTTTCAGCCGCATTTGCAAAGTGCTACCAACAGCAGTGAAATTTGCATAATATTTGCATCCTCATGCACCCCCCCCCCACACACACACTCTGGGCATCCCAGGAATTGGTGTCCAACAACATTTGGAGAGCCACACATTCTCCACCCCTGCTCTACCCAGTGAAGTATAAAAGCACAAAAATTGTGGATCTGCTTGGTTTCTGCAGAAAAGATTTGGGTCCCGGTTGTCATCAAAGAATGACCTACTCACATTACACCAGTGCGAAAAAGCCAACTTTCTATGAAATCGTAATAGCCAGCAAGTCAGAGCTGTCAAACCAGCGCTCGCTAACTTTACTCTGTCATTACATCAACCTACCATTACAGCTCCATTCACAGACCTCAGACTGGATCGGGGAAAGAATGGAACAGCTACGGATGGACAACCCTGATTCGAAGTTTCCTCCCTGCAATCACCATGTCAAAAGTTAAGCGTGTTCCTCAAGCCCTCACCCTTAAAAAAAAAAGGAAGGCAGTCCAATGAGATCCATGGCATGCCTCATGTTATCCAGATTGTGCCCAACTTCTTCAAAAGCAAAAAACTCATGTCACAGTTTGGCTTTCAATTAAGGCAATCGAAACGCCTCTATCTTCTGAAGGGTACAGAATATTGCGAGGGCCAGCCAAATGGCAGGCACCTGCTGTGCCTTTGAATATAGATGAGTTGCAGCATCTCTTCCAATTAG
The DNA here is from genome assembly GCF_009819535.1 of Lacerta agilis. NCBI lineage: Eukaryota > Metazoa > Chordata > Lepidosauria > Squamata > Lacertidae > Lacerta > Lacerta agilis. The sequence goes on from NC_046320.1 coordinate 67,265,021, forward strand.
CTTCAACAGACTGTGGAATGAGCTAAGGCATCTTGGCGCTGCAGTGTGTGCATCAGGGGTGGGGTGGGGGGTGGATTTAGGGAGCATTGGGGCTAACGCACATTATGTGCCATGATCCTGTGCAAGCAAAGCACAAAGGGAAAAATTGGGAGAGATGAAATTTGGCTGCTGTTTCAGGGAGTCCACATTAGGATGCAAAGTCTGCCTGCTCTTGAGTTGGTCCTGCTTCAGGGATCCAGCAGAACTTAAGAGGGGGGGGGAATCCTCCATTGGGCAGAGAGGACCTTCTCCTCTGCCATGGAGTCTAGACTTGCATGGCAAGGTCAGTTCAAGGTCACTGGGTTCTGTATCTTCCACCCTAGGTTCCCAAATAATGAATGCCAAATAGATGGTTGCAACAGAACATATGCATAACCCCACGTGGTTATGCTGGGAGTGCAACAGAGATATAAGTGCCGACTTACCTCCTTCGCCATTGGGAATAGGATAAGCACTCCGGGAAAATATCTGAACCAGATGGGGTCTCAAAATGATGCAAGAGGATGATGTGGGGAGAGGGAGAGATCACCAGAATACTGATAGAGTTGCAAATATGAAACCCAATAAGGGGGAAATTAACTTTTCACATGGCCATTGTGGCTACAGCATTGGGTTATGCACTGTCAGAAGTGGCATGTTTATCAATATCAGCTGCTGGAAACTTCAGGGAGGAAGAGGGCTGCTGTGCTCATGCCCTGTTTGTGGACTTCCCATAGGTATCTGAGTGGTCACTGTGAGAATACGATACTGGAATAAGGGTGCTCAAGGGTGCCATTATTTTGGCTGGGGTTCTGTCACATGCTGGCGAATTCAAGTTATGCAGTTGCAGAAGTAGCTTACTGTACTAAGTTAAAATTTGCATGAGGTCCACTGCCCACTTTTGCCTCTTTTTTGCCACCCACTATTGGAATGTGGCCCTTGGATGGTTGCCCAGAGAAGAGCATGGCCCTCAGGCTGAAAAGGGTTCATTCACCACCCTTGCCGTAACAGATTGAACGAAACAGTAGAGAACTTGAGCATCAGAGGAAACTAAGCCTTAGAGGACTTCGAGAAAGGTCTGAGAGAAGCTTAAAATACATTGGACAAAAATAAACCGTGCAAACACAGAGGGCAGAGATCTAGGGAATGGGTCAATCTGTAATGCACAGCATACAAAGTGCGGACAATTTTCTTTGAGAAAATAGCTATCCCTCTAAGTGGTCGCTCCTAACGTGTGATTACATGCTGGGTAAAGACCTCCGGATGGCTTCACCTGTGCCCCGTTAAGAGCAATAAATGATTTGCTGATGGTTAAAACATAATCACCAAATGCACTTCCTGAAATGTGGGTGTGTACTGCTGTTTTTCAGCAAACCCACTGGGCTTGTCATTGTATGGGGTAAAGAAAACAAAGCACCAGAACAGATTCCTAGCTTCAGGAGACAACGATTGCTTGCATTCCAATCCCATCTGAAAAGAAATGAGTCAAATGGCTATTGTTTATATTTATTAATTTATCTATTTAATTTCTTTACCGCGCTTCATCCAAGGAGAACAGGGTGTTTTACAATATAAAAACAATAGCCTCCACCACCACAAACACAGTTTTAAAGGCCATAGATTGCTTAAAAAGCCAAAGGCTATGGATAGCAGTATGTAAAATGACAACAAGGTTGCTCTTGAGTCTCCCCAATTTTAACAATTGTGAAACATCCTGTTAGATTATTACAATGATATCTGATGAGCAACAAAACCCTAAATGACTTAGGATTCAGCTACTTGATGGAGTGCCGCTCTCGGCCAGGCTGAACCCAGTGCCTAGTGGCTAACCTCGTGGCCCCTCTTTGTGAGGAGGGCTCACCATATGAGGATGTGAGACAATGCCTTCTCCGTGGTGGCCTCCATTGGTGCAACTCACTCCCTATGGAATGGTTTTACCATCTTTGATGGTTAAGACATCAGATGAAGACGTTTCCCTCCAAGAGAGACTCCATGAATGAATATTGTATTGGAGCTTCTGCTGCAGAATTGGAATGTTTAGTAGTATTCTTTTTCTGTAATCTGGATAGACAGTAGAAATTACATTGTATTTATTGAGTGGGTGGCTTTGCAATTTTTTTTAAAAAAATTAAGTAAGCTATTGTGGATTTTTTTCCTATAAAGGGTGGAATGGCTGAATGAAGCTGCATCTTTATATTTTGGGCATAAATTCCAAATTGCATAATAAACTGGCATTTAGCGTGCGTGCACACACACACACACAGAAACATACACTGGGGTTAGTATTATTTATGTGAAGAAACTTTTCAAAGAGGACTTTGCAGAGACAGCGGGTGAAAATAAGGGATGCGCTTCATACGCTTTGAATCTCACAGCCCAGCTGTTCTCATTGTATTTGCATTTTCTTTGAAATGATGCCAAATTAAAGTAAATTTGAATATTATCTGTAAAGAAGGTCTCTGTGGAATAATCAACAGAATACTTTTCATTATAACACAATTATATCATCAGCGCCTGATGATCAGAATGCAGAGCAGCTGATTTTCATGATGCGATTACACTTTTCTAACCAACATTTCAGAAGACTCAGCTGCATCTATCCAATTGGCACCAAATGCCTCGTTTGCCCAATTAATTATTGTGCCGCCATTCTTTTCTTTCTGAACATTCACCTGCACTTACAAAGCAATGATAGTTCTGTGCAGTGCAGAGCTACATGCCTCTTTTCAGAAATAAATCTTACTGAGCTCAGTCAGACTTACTCCCAGTCCAGTAACTGTATATGAAATTGCATCCTTATTCATAGTACAGATGTGGGGAACCTTGGGCTCATCGAAATTCACCATAGAGTTGGAAGGGACCATGTGGGTCATCTAGTTCAACAACCCCCTGCAATGCAGTAATCTTTTGCCCAACGTGGGGCTCGAACCCATGACCGTGAGATTAATAGTCTCCTGCTCTGCCAACTGAGCTAAACAAGATTCCAGATGTTGCTGGAGTACAACTCCCATCAGCATAGCCAATGGCCAGGGATGATGAGAGCAACACCTGGAGGTTGACACCTGCTTTGGACCCAACAAAGTCCAAGACTGTCTTTACGCCAGTTTAACTCTGCCATGGTTATAGCTCAGTGGCTGTCTTACATGCAGAAAGACCCAGATTTCTATTCATTCCATTTGTCAGTCACTTTATGTTGCTCAGGGCAACCCAAAGTGACTTACAACCAAACCAACAGACAAGAACAGTTCAACAATCAGACAAGCAGTTCAGTCCCCAGCATCTCCAGCCAAATAAGTCAGGTAGCAGGTGATGGGAAAGACCTCTTTTGCCTGAGATCCCCTGACAAAGGAGTTAATTCTGGGCTAGAGTGCATAAGGCAGTTGCGAAACCAGCATGGCTTTCGAAGAAGAAGAAGAAGAGTTTGGATTTGATATCCCGCTTTTCACTACCCGAAGGAGTCTCAAAGCGGCTAACATTCTCCTTTCCCTTTCTCCCCCACAACAAACACTCTGTGAGGTGAGTGGGGCTGAGAGACTTCAGAGAAGTGTGATTAGCGCAAGGTCACCCAGCAGCTGCATGTGGAGGAGCGGAGACGCAAACCCGGTTCTACAGATTACGAGTCTACCACTCTTAACCACTACACCACACAAAGTTGTTCCAGGAGGCTGCCAAGGATTGTTATTTTTCTAGTGTTTCCCCACGATGCCACAGAGGAACCACTTCAGATCTTACAAACATAAGGAGAGCCCTGCTGGATCAGACCAAGGTCCAAACCCTGTTTTCAAAGTAGACAACTACAGCAGATACCTACAGGAAGCAGAGATGGTTTTAGGGCCGTGTGACTGACTCCTCTACACTGGGCGCCAGGTGGAGTACACCCAGTAAGCACTTGTCCAGATACAAGTGGGAGCTCTGATAGGGTCCTAGAGTCCTCCCACCTCCTCCCCAAAGCCTAATTAGGGCTTGCCCTGCTTTGGGAAGGAAGTGGGAAGGCCCTAGGACCTGCTGGAGCCCTTGTGCCTTCTTCCCAAAGCCCGGCACAGTGCGAAGGCTGGAGGTGGTGTGTGCAAAATTTTGGTCTACCTCAGGGTGCCACAGTACCAAAGTCTGCCACTGCAGGAAGCCCAAAAGCAGGGCATGAACACAACAACATTCTTCAACTCACAGTTCTCAACAACTGGTATTCAGAGGCCCGGTGGCTCTGATCCTGGAGATAGCTATCCTAAGTAGAAGCAAGGCATGAAGACAATGGCCCTCTTCCAGTCTATGCCCCCCCAAAAGAAAACATGGTATATTGCCTCTAAACAAGGAAGCTGCATTTAGCCATCTTGACTCATAGCCATGGATGTTTATTTATTATACAACTATGTATCCAGCTAAACCAAAATAAAATATATCAGCGGTGAGCAGCATAAAATCTCATGAAACAACAGACCTCCTTTCTTTGTCTCAGAGTCTTTTTAAAGCCATCTTAGCCTTCACCACAACTGAATGATGGTTTTGCATGAAGAAAGACTTCCCTTTGTCTGTCTAAGGCCACTAATGCTGGTCAACAAGATAAAAAGGTGGGCGGCTATTAAGAGGCTTGCTTTAAATTAATTAAATCCCACTCCCACAAAAGAGCCAAATGTAAGTGTCCTTACTCACTCAGAACCCAGCTATGACCTGTTTTATGCTTCTCTTTTCTTTCAGGCTTCCCTTAATTAGTGCCCTCATTTGCTCTTCTTCAATCCAATGAGGACTCGCCAAAGGACAAGAGGGAGGAAAAAGACCAAGTGCCCTCGCCATTATTACAATTACACGGAGTTACATGGGGCGACAAAGTAGGGCTGCCTTCCCAATGTACTAGTGCTATTGGATTCCATCTCCCACAAACCCCTGACCATTGGCCATTCATGGGATGATGGGCTGTTGATGGGTGCTGGAGTCTCTGGAGGGCAACAGGTTGGGGAAGGCTGAGCTACAATATGGTGTGTGATTGTGTTTGTAGAACCACAGGTGGTACGATTTTAGGTGTATTCAATTGACACATGACTGCCAACATGTGGGTCCTTTTGGACCCAGAAGAGGGAGGAATGCGGTGAAGCAGGGTGGGGCAGGATTATGCACACTCTGCCAAGGAGCATGGGGACCAGGAACAGAACCCCTATCCAAAATGGCTGCCACCTGTAGTGGGGTCAGTTCCAGGGTTAAGGGCTCTCAACAAAGTGTCTTAAGAACATAGGAAGAGCCCGCAGGATCACACAAGTGACCTATCTAGTCCAGCATCCTGTTCTTACAGTGGCCAACCAGATGCCCATTATGAGAAACTTCCAAGTAGGACCTGAGCACAACAGCATTCTCCCTACTTGTGATTTCCAACATAGGGTATTCAAAGGTATGCTGTCTTTGTTGGAGATGAGAGGTTTGGAAGAGATTCCTTACTCTTGTCATAGCAGAGTTAGCACAATGGCGATTGCTTTAAGCACATTAAACTTGGTTAGAATTACATCTGCCCTCATCCACTTTTAAACAAATGTTCCCAATGAAAGTACCTAGGCTAGAATAAATCACAGACATTTAGCTTTGTAAGTAATTGAAGATTTTACTCAGAGTTTCAGGAGTTACAACAAGCAAGTCTCCATCTGTTGGCAGTAAAAAGAAGAAGAAAAGGGTTCCAAAAAACTTTTTAAAAAGAACTTGGTTTCCTTACAAAAGGAATCATGCAGTATTTGGATTAGCAAAGATGCAGGCTGTAAAAACCACTTTAGAGAGATTGCATTTATGTGGGAGCCATTCTGATTGACTTCTTTCTTCCTTGAGGAAGCAGGCAGAGACAGAAAGAGGGGAGAGCATAGGCTGCTGGGAGCCAGCTAAACTCCACCCACTGGCAAATTGAGCTCAGGGCTCAGGTTAACCCTTTCATGCACACAAGTGTGAGTCAGTAACTGTGCAGTATATAATAACAGGCTCTGTGTCAGTGGAGCTAGAATGCAGCCATCATCACCTCCCTGTGTAAACAGGCTTGGGAGTAGAAGGGCTGAATAAGACCCTTTGGCTACCCAAAACTGGAGAGAGAGAGCTATTGTCAATATGTTGGGATAGATGATCAGAATCACATATGAAGAAGTTTCATGTGTTCAAAAGCTTTCCTTGCCATGCAGCACTTGGTCTTTACAGCCCCATTGCAAGGAGCCAAGGCTTCAGCTGGCAACTTTTCAGCTATCCATTTAGCTGTGGCCATTTATTACCCCCAAATCCACTTTTCTATTTGTCCCCCCCCCTTATGCCAGTTCTTCTTGCCAACCCTCCATTCTTAAAAAATGCATTTCCAGAAAATTGAAAAATTGCACATAATTGTCATCAAACATCATGTAACCACAATAGCATATGGAAATAATGATAGACCTTTCAAAGTATTCCACTTTACTGGAAGCTGTAGTCAACTTTCTCAAAGCACTATGCTTTTCATAAGCCCCCTGGATCTACCTGTCTTTAAAACTGGAGAGGCTTCCTGTATATGTTCCTAAAATACAATTGTCATATGTTGGGAAGCAGATTCCTCAAGTCCTGTAGTGAAATTAATTGGGATAAAAACAGCAGGTAAAATCTGCTGCTTGTTTCCCTGTTAGGTCTCTAACAGAGAGTTACCATACCTGTTCTTGCCTTACAAGGGTATCTTCAAAAATATAGAGAAAGCAAGATGTGATGTAGAAACCTAAGACTAATAATTGTCATATTAGAACAGTCTTGATCCATGAACAACATCAGTCAATCTTTTGATGTTTCAGCCAGAGCCAAAATATGCCTCATAACCCATGGACATTTCTTGACTGCTTAGTCTTCAACCATGGTTTCCTTCACATTTTTGGTCTTGGTAGGACATCTGCTTTGCATGCAGGAGGTCCAAGGAGACTGCTGCCAGTCAGTGTAGAAATTACTGAGCTAAAAGGACGAATGGTCTGACTCACCAAAAGGTAGATTCCTATGTTCTTATGTCTTTGCAACAGAGCAGGCTCCTCTTCACACATATTCATTGCATTGATTCTGATTTGCTTGTACAAAGCTCATGTGGAGGTTTGTTCTGATTGGTTTGCCGGGAGGTTATATGACATTGAGCAGTCATCCTGCAGTCATCCTGATTTGCTTGTAAGGTGTTTAATACATCTTCCCATTAATCACCTGTTCATTCCATATTGGGCAATGCATTTCCCCATCACTTTCTCATCTGCAAATAGTCCATTTCTTTTAAAAAGCTGATTTATTGCAATAGGGTGACAGAGGACTGTAACCCACTTTAATGGTGCAAGCCCAAATCTCCCAGTGCTCCCACAAAATGCAGGCAGTCTGGAGGTCCCCAGTGTTTTTGTTATATGAGTGATGTGAGTTGTTATCCAAAACAGTTGTGGTGACTGTGATTGATGCGGGTTGCAGTCTAAAGCAGCCATACGGTTTGTGACTGATGGCTGTACTGGTTCCAGCTGATGGGAGTTGTAGTTCAAAGCATCTAGAGGGTGCTAGGTTGTCAAAAAACTGCCATGTATCAATTTAGACAAGCTGGTGCTCAGATTCTCATCTAACACTCTGATCAACGTGGTGGAACCCCAGCTGTGTTTGGCAACAGTGCTCTAAGCCTCCTTTTCAGCCCATCTTTGTTCAAATAACATGTAATTAGTTTACAAAGGCAATTAAATGCACCCAAGAAGCAAAGAAGAATTGATTTGCTGTAATGGATTGTTTAGATATATTCCTCCCCCTGCCATGCAGAAGGATATGGAGGAGATGGCTTTGGCCGGCTGAGCCCAAAGTAAACAAGGAAATGGATCGCTACTCACCATGCAGCTACTGTAAATTCAATAACCACGTGGGACACTGTGAAACTGGAGGCAAGAGGAAACCTACAGCTACTGCAAGATTGGAAAATATGACCCTGCTATGCTTGAATGAGTGGAGATGGCCTCATGAATACTGTTATCCCTTTGAAAGCAGAGCCCTGTGGCTCTACAGGAAGGATTGGAAAAGACTGATGACGGCACCTGGGATTTGCAAGGCTTTGCTACCAACTCGTTAGAAATAGGCCGTTGACAAATTCAGAGCAGGACTCAATGTGTCGGCAGTAAGCCCCCTCCTTTTTTCTGGCATGCAGTTCAGCTGGCAAATGGAGGAAGTGCTGTCGCTGAACCAAATACTCCCTTGTCCTCGGAATTCAGGTTGACTGAGGCACTGGTTGTTGTTGTTGTTTTAATTCCAATATGGGCAGACACGTTTCACACCTTGTGGGGCAACATATGGATTGGACATTAATAGCTGCCCACCAGATTTCAAATTTCCCCACGATGTAGTCGAAACGCGTATCAATGTGTGTTTAGAAAAGTGTACTTTGAGAGAACGCGTTTGGAGACACTGTTTAAATACATTTTTAAGATGCAGATTAATGAAGAAATGGGATGCACACACTGGCTGAAAAGACTCATTTGCCCATCTCTGATTAGAATACAAGCTTGACTAGCCCATAATAGTCAGCAGGGCCGGTGCTAGGGTTTTTTGCGCCCTAGGCGAGATCACCTTCTGGCGCTCCCCCGGCCAATCCCTAGCACCGGCCCTGTGGAGAAGCCCGATTTCGGGATGCTCCCCCAGGCTCCTCCGCCACTCTGCCGCTGGCGGAGCGGCACCGGGTGGCAGCGGGGGGGGGGGCAGGCTGGCTAGCGCCCCCTCCATTTTGGTGCCCTAGGCAACTGCCTAGTTCGCCTAAATGGACGCGCCGGCCCTGATAGTCAGATCCACTGCCAGCTGAATGTTACTTCTCCCAAATAATCATTTAATTGTACTCAACTCCCTCAACAGTTCCTCCTAAGGCTTGGTTTCCAGAACTTTGATCGTTTTGATCACCCTCCTCTGCACACCTTCCAGCTTGCCAATATCTTCCTTCAAGAGTGCCAGCTTGGCCCCATGACCATGGGTGCCATGCAATGGGCATGGCCCTGGCACCATAATTTGTGGGTTCCTGGGCCCTTCATGGGGAATTTTGTGGGTGCTTGGGTACCCAAGGCCCCAGGGAGCTGGCACCTATATATCCTCCTTAAACTGCGGTCCCAGAACTGGAAGATTCTTCTACTTCTCAGTGTGGGGAGTGGACCTGTGGAGGCAGCTTTAGTTATGAGCCCTGACGTACATGAGGTGCAGGGAAGTATTTGAATCAGACATCGGGTTTCAGACTCGGAAGCAGCATTCCAAATGCTGCTCAGAAATAGCGTTTCAGCAGCATGCCATTGTGGCAGAAGGCATGGAGGTAAGGAAGATCGTAGGCTGCCAGGACTGTTGGTAAGCATTGCAGGTTTTTCAATGTGGCAGAAGGCTCACTTGGGACGAGAGCTGGAACAGGGAACTCGAGACAGGAGAAATGAGAGAATAAATCTCTGCTCTTTTGGAACTCAGAGAAGCTCTTGCGGAGCCCAGCGACAACACCAGCGGAGGGATGAAAGGCAAGAAAGTGAAATAAACAACTTGAGGATCTTCAAGGAGCAAAGTCAGCAGGAACTCTGGAGGTTCTTTGGACAAAATCATGCCTCTTGGTTTGGCTTTGATTGTCACTGTGGGAGATGAAGGAGCCTTTGCAAAATTATTATTACTATTTTGGGTATTTCGTTCTATTTATTATTGTTGCATCAAATGTGAGTGAGCTTTCATGGGGAAATATGGAAATTTTCTATGCCCTTGGTGACAATAAAACTTTGTTCTGCTGAGGGCTAAAATCAGGGGACAGAGTTTAATGAAAAGAGAAACTAACCTTTTCTGTCTGTGCAACGATTTCTTCTTGTGCAATTGAACTTCCCTCCATCAGTGCAACCCCTAAATTTGTTCTGGGGTTCCCCTCAACTTTCTGGAGCGGGTTGGTGGCCAAGGGGCAAGCACAGAGAAAGGAGGGAGGAAGTTCCATTGTGCAATTATAAATACATGTGCTGACAGAACCTTTGCTGATAGCACACAATATTTAGTACCAGGCATTAATCAATTAATTAAATTAATTGATCATTAAATTTATATCCCTTCTTTCCTCCAGTAAACTCAAAGTGGCATGCATGCTTCTCCCTCTCCACTTCTTATCCTCACAATAATCCTGTGAGGTAGGTTAGCAATGATTGATCAGAAAGCTGGCTAATAATAATAATAATAATATTCTGCATTTTCCTCAGACAGGGACTCAAGGCAGGCTACACAACTTAAAACAATGTAGCTAAAATACAAAAAGCTAAAAACATACAAAAGATAATCATGAAAAAGTAAAAAAAACATCCTTCCAGTAGCACCTTAGAGACCAACTAAGTTTGTTATTGGTATGAGCTTTCGTGTGCATGCACACTTCTTCAGTTGCACTGAAACAGAAGTCACCAGACCCTTATATATAGTGAGAGGGTGGGGAGGGGTATTACTCAGAAGGGTGGTGGGAATGGGTGATTGGCTGATAGGTGTGGTAAACCTGTTGATGACCGTTAACGACTGCAATTGGTTTTACAGGAAAAGGCAAGGGGTGAGATGGCTAAAGATAGCTTTGTCATGTATAATGAGATAAGAATCCAATGTCTCCATGAAAAAGTAATTAATATAATTAAAACAATATATAAAACAAACCAATTAAAATACAGATAATAAAAACAGTACTAGTCAGTTCCCAAATTTCTGTTGGCATAAGGCAGTCCTCACCTATCAGCAGAAGGGAAACAAGGAGGGAGCCAGCCTAACTTCTCTAGGGAGGGAGTCCCAAAGTCTAGGAGAAGCTACTGAGAAGCCTATTTGAAGGTTGAAGAAGGTTGAAGTGATTCAGCTAGAAGTCACCTACACCACCTTCAGTTTATGCATGAAAATAAGTGTGTGTCCTCTTTTTTGCTTCATGCCTTTAAAACAGAATTTCTGGCACAAACACATTGAAAATGCTTGTGTGGAACTTGCACCTTTAAAGAAGCTCAGGGCTATTCTCTGCCTCAATTGCACATGCACTGTGTGTGGAATCAAGGGCCTTTGGCCCATTAAACCTCTAAAGTTTAATGATGGTCCCAGCTGTCAACTCTCCCTCTGTTTTCCAGAAGAGCTACTTCTCAGAATATAAGTGCACTTCAGCTCTGGAATCATTAAATGGTGGTTTAATTGGGTGCTGCGAATTTATTTGCCCTTTTAATTCCAACACTCTTGATCTTGGAGAGTGATAAATTGGCAAGGAACTAAGGATAGAACTCAACACAGGCAGTGGTGGAAAAGACTTCATGTAGAGGTGTCTTGAGGTTGTCTTCTAACGGGAAGCAGAAGTTGAAATATGAATGTTGCCTTGTATCCAGTTCTCCCTGGACAACCAGTGTGATGTAATGGTTAGAGCGTTGGACTATGACCTGGGTGACCAGGGTTTGAATCCCCACCCTTGCCTTTTCTCTCCTGGGAGGCAGCAGTGACTCTGCTGCCAAGAGGTTATGTGTGGGGTGGACCATTCTTTCCAATGGTCACTCTTGCCAGTTAGCATTCTTCATTGGGGGCATATTTCCCCACATTCTGGGTCCCCGCAGTTCCTGAATTTTGGTGGCAATAATGCTTCCATAAATGAGTTGCTAGAAGCCACAGGAGGCGACAGTGCTCTTGTGCTCTGGTCCTGCTTTTGGGTAGTTGACCACTGTAAGAACAGGACAGTGGAGTAGTTGAGCCATTAGCCTGGTCCTGTAGGCTCTCATCTAGAAACCCAGAATCCCTGTTCACCACCAGCCCAAGACATTTTGCTGCCTGAGGCAAAGACAGTGCCTTCTCCCCATTCCTAGCACAACCAGACTGGCACATAAATCTAATTTCAGCACTGGCAACGGGACAGCATCCTCACCTGCAACCGAGGGCAGTAGTCTAGTTTAGGGGGTGCAGGGTAAATTGCATAGTGCACACAGCTGTGTCCACTCCAATGCCCTCAGGTTCTGCAACCTGAAGTGCCTCTCGCACACTGCCTAATGGTAGAGCCGGCCTTGTTACTCACCTCTTCCAGTTAGACTGAGTTCTCACCTACCTATTTATCGCGTGGCAACTTGTATGTGTGAAATGGACAGCGTGGGGCAAACACCACAGGCAGAGTTTTCATGGCGCCTGACATTGTCTCAAACATTTTTCAGTGGGGGGCAAGCCATGCATTTAGCGGAGCAACAACGGGTGATCAATGAGATTCTGAGCAATGATTATGCACATGTGAAGCGTCTCTTAAGTTTCTTTGGTGCCACAGTTCCTTTTGCCTTTTTGTCGCTATAGACTAGCTGGGCTCATTTTCTTGAATCTGTCCTTTCGGATTAGATGACGGCTGCCCTCCCTGGAGTTGGCAGATGTTTCTGTTGTTTACTTTGAAGCCCAAAGAGCTTCCATGCGAATTTATTACAATGCTTCCTGGGCTGCTGCTAAATGTGCCTGTTTACTCCAGTGCTTTAAATAGAAGCCTTCTCGCTACATCCTTGGCTTTGCTGGTGGAATTAATAAGCCTAGACATGCCCACATTAAGCGGCTGTTTCCAGAGCTACCGCTGAAATTAGTCCAAAGCAAAATTCAAGCTGAATCCCGTGGCTCCAAAAGGTTTTGAAATATTGTTCTGAATATTATGGTGGCTGCAACTAACATCTGCCATGCTTTTGTTGAACTGGCAGCTCCTCCACCCAAGAATAAACTAGGAAGATTTAAGTGTTTTCACAGCTTGACACAGATGAGCGTTTATAGATTGAATTCATGCAATGTATGGGCAACCCATACATTATTAAGAGCAGGAGAGCACTTTGTAAAACCAGCAGAAGGCCTATCAATTGACGCATGCATTTTGGGGGCACCATGAGAGCATGTCCCTGAAAACAGTGCATCTTTTGGGCTCCATTATCTTGCATGGGTCACATGACTCGCACAGGAGCATGGACAGGAAGACAGCATCCCCGTTTAGGGACTCAACGTTTTGGAGAGTATATCTAAATGCAGAGACCTTTGTGGGAAATTATACTCTAAATAAAGTATCAAGTCTAGGAGATGACAAAATCCAGTAACGCTCTTTCATCATCTCCTGCCCTGATTCAACTATGGGCACAATACGACTTGTATCTTTTTAGTTTTTCGTTCACTTAAAAAAGAAGAAGCAATGTGTTTTCAACAGTGCTCGAGGAATCATTTTCAGTTGTGGAAAAAAAATCTGCATATTGTTTTCATCTTCTATCCCCACAATAGAGAATGCTTCCTAATATTTCGCATACTATTGATACCAAGCATTATCCTTTCATAATTACCATTGGCACATGCAATTAATTAGTCGCTAACGCTGGTAATTTTTCTGCTTTGCTGTTCTGTCTGCTTGGAAAACAGCAGTGTCTAACATATGTACGGAACCTTTGATTAATTCCAGCAGAAAGCCATTGTTTCCACACAAAACACACAGCATAATCTGAACTGCCTGCTCTCCTTGGCATGAGAATGCCTAATTTCCTCAAATGCAAATAATATGACCAGGGTGTACTCCTTTCAGTCAGAGCAGTTTTGATCTGTGGCACTGCGATGGGAGGTTCTAACCAGAAGTTCATCAAAGATTGGACTAAATTTGCAGATTATTTGAAGAACAATTGCATTCAATTGAATACGTTGGTAGGACTACAAGAAGCTTTGTAGATTAATGAAGAATTATCATGGTAATACAAAATTATAGTGATAAGTTTACGTGTGATAATTTAAAGCAATGATTGATTTATGAAGTATAGGTATTAGTGATAGATGTTAGAATACCATGAGGAGGGTTGGATGGAAGTTAGGGCCTTAAAAAGCCAAAATGTTAAGAGTTGAAAAGATAATGTGATGGATTTTATTAATGTATTACTATAAAACTAATAAAAAATGATATGGCAAAAAAGGAATGTTCTAGCTCAGGGGTTGTTGTTATTGTTCAGTCGTCCAGTCGTGTCCGACTCTTCGTGACCCCATGGACGAGAGCACGCCAGGCACGCCTATCCTCCACTGCCTCTCGCAGTTTGGCCAAACTCATGCTAGTTGCTTCGAGAACACTGTCCAACCATCTCATCCTCTGTCGTCCCCTTCTCCTTGTGCCCTCCATCTTTCCCAACATCAGGGTCTTTTCCAGGAAGTCTTCCCTTTTCATGAGGTGGCCAAAGTACTGGAGCCTCAACTTCAGGATCTGTCCTTCTAGTGAGCACTCAGGGCTGATTTCTTTAAGAATGGATAGGTTTGATCTTCTTGCAGTCCATGGGACTCTCAAGAGTCTCCTCCAGCACCATAATTCAAAAGCATCTATTCTTCGGTGATCAGCCTTCTTTATGGTCCAGCTCTCACTTCCGTACATTACTACTGGGAAAACCCTTCATGGATCACTGCCTTGTCGTGGCGAAGGGGCTTGAATTACTCAGGGAAACTATGGACAGGTCAAGATGGACAGGTCATAGTGGAGAGTTTGGACCAAACGTGATCCACCTGGAGAAGGAACTGGCAAGCCACTCCAGTATCCCTGCCAAGAAAACTCCATGGACAAAGACAACAGGCATATAAAAGTTATGACGCTGGAAGATGAGCCCCTCAGGTCGGAAGGCGTCCAACATGCTACTGGGGAAGAGCGGAGGACAAGTACAAGTTGATTCAGAGCTGATGAAGCGGTTGGGCCAAAGCCAAAAGGACGCTCAGTTGCGGATATGCCTGGAAGCGAAAGGAAAGTCCAATGCTGTAAAGAAAATCTCATAGGTAGGAAGCCTCAAGTCTACTTTCTGAATGTGGCCCTCCAGAATCCTCTGTCAGGCCCTTAAGAGTCTTCACAAGCCATACCCACTCTGCAAAGGTGTGTGTGGGTATGTGTGGGGGTGTTAAGCAGATTTACCAACTGTACATATTCCCCACTAGACACCCCACACTAAAAAAGAAAGTGCCAAAATGAACACAAAGCGTGTTTTGCACCTTGCTTTGACCCTGTATCGGTGGCAATCGCCTCATGGGAGTAATGATGGCTATGTTCGCATTCACACCATGCATTTAAAACACTTTGATGCCCTGCAGGATTCTGGGAGCTGTAGTTTGCAAAGGGTGCTAAGAGTTGTTAGGAGACTCCTGTATACCTCTTACCACAGAGCTACAATTCTTGGAGTGGTTTGACATTCAATCCTTCACATGGAACTCTGAGAATTGTAGCGCTGGGAAAGGAATGGGTGTGTGCCTCCTAACAACTCTCAGCACCCTTAACAAACTACAGCTCCCAGATGATACTGCTTATGTGTGGACAATACAGGTGCATGTGTTCGTAAACCAATAATGGTATGGTTTAGTGTTTACAATTTGTAGCTAGACCTAGAGAGACCCAGGCCCCATCCCCCCTGTACATTTAAAGTACTGTGACAACACTTTAAACAGTCAAAGCTTCACCCAAAGAATCCTGGGAACTGTAGGTTGTTAATGGTGCAGAGAATTGCCAGGAGCCCCCTATTATCCACAAAGAACAACTCCCAGAGTTCTCTGGGAAGAGGAGTTGATTGTTAAGCCACTCAAAGAATTGTAGTTCTGTGAGGTCAACAGTAGGGCAGTCATAGTTCAAAAAGTGAAAATCTGGACACAAAAGTTGTTGGGGGTTTTTTTTTTAGTTTTGCCCAAAGCTATTGAGCTCTTTTTTTTTTTTGCAAGATCTCTCTCTCTCTCTCTCTCTCTCTCTCTCTCTCTAAAACAAGTTGATGTATATTGCAGATGGAGACCCACATTCAAAACTCGACTCAGCTCTGTAGCTAATACAGCGATCTTGAGCCAGTCACATTCTGCCTTACCCTAAATCACCTCTCAGGGTTGTTACAGGGATTAAAAAAGAGGGAATGGATGCCTTCCTGTGCTCTTCAGAGGAAGAGTACATTAAAATATAATAAACAGATAAATATTCAGCAGATCTGGTCCTCATAGACCACACCAACTCTGATCTTACTAGTGGTGAAACTAATCCAATAAGTTATTTTTAAACTAAAGGTTTAAAATTCTGAACTGTTTTGGCTTTGCTAATTAACTTTGTACATTTCTGATGGATTCCATCTTGGTTTGGCAGGACAAGAAGATTTTAAATTCTGTTGCCTGGGAACTAATGTATTTTGCTGCACAGTCTGTTAAGTATACATTGACAAGTATGGAGCCTCTAAAGGTCAGAATAAGTGGAGGTGGAGGGGCACTGTAATCCCGGAAACCCCTTGGGACCTATGGCAAAAATAGTTTGTTTGTTTTTGCATTTTGCGTGCTAACGTTTCCCCTACGATCTAACAGACCTGTGTCTTTTGTCATGATAGTTTCCTCTCCGCCAGGGCAAAAAAATTAAAAGGGGTCAAAATGACAAATAGATGCACAATTCAAAATCGGAACTATCTCAAGTGTTTGGGCACAAGCAGCAAATGGGAGAAATAATTGCTAGGATTGGACTAGACAGCGCTCAGTATCCCTTGCAACTTTACAGTTCTATGATGCTGTGATTCCACTGAACAAACTGAATGGGCAAATAATGAGGATGACATAAAAGAAAAATTAGACACAAGATGCCCTCTAAGGCTTTTTGGTAACTACTCAGTAAGCATAAAGTGAGTTTGTTTGTTTGTTTTTCTGCGTGCCTTAGGAAAGAAACGCAGTCAACAAATTGACTATTAATGGGTCATGAAAATGTGCTGATGGGAGATGAGTGCCCAGTTCTCTGAGGGCATGTGTTTACACACCAGCCAATTCCTGAGTTATTTCTGTCCGGAAATAGAGCAAATGGCAGGTGCAGGCCTCTTCTCTTCCAGTGCCCGATCCTAATTGGTGTTCTTCTTCTGGATTTCTCAGAGCTATTTCAGATGTTTGGCTATTTGAGCACCAGTGTGGTGTAGTGGCCAGAGTGCCAGACTAGGACCTGGGAGATGAGGGTTCAAATCCCCACTCAGCCACTCGGTGATCTTGGGTCAGTCATTCTCAGCCTAGCCTACCTCGCAGGGTTGCTGTGGGGATTAAATTAGAAAGGGGTGAACCATGTACACCAGTGTTCCCCAACCTTGGGCCTCCAGCTGTTTTTGGCCTACAACTCCCACCATCCCTGACCACTGGCCTTGCTAGCTAGGGATGATGGGAGCTGTAGTCCAAAAACAGCTGGAGGCCCAGGGTTGGGGAACACTGATGTACACCACCTTGAGCTCCTTGGAGAATAAGGTGGGGTATAAATCCATACCCTCCAACATTTCTCTGGCTCAGATGGTACAGACTCAAAATGACCTGGTTCAACTGTGGATCAGGCATGGCCATGGTGCTGGCTCCTGAGTTGATCCCTAATGCTGATAGATGGAGTGGATCTTCTGAGCTAGAGTCAGGCTGGTGCACCAGGAAGGTGCACCTACATATTGTTACACACCACTCCAACCTTCTACTGAGGAGACACTTCATGGGTTCCGGCTCTTCATAGAATCATAAAATCGTAGAGTTGGAAAGGGACCCCAAGGGCCACGTAGTCCAACCTCCTGCAATGCAGGAATCTCAACTAAAACATCCATGACAGATGGCCATCCAACCTCTGCTTAAAAACCTCCAATGAAGGAGAGTCCATAATCTTCCAATGGAGTCCATTTCATTGTCAAGTCAGAAGGTTCTTCCTGATGTTTAGTTGGAATCTTGTAACTTGAATCCATTGGTTCGAGTCCTACCAAAGTTTGGGTTCCTGGGAATGAAGGTCAGATCAGACTGTGCTGTTTTAGGATACTGTATATGGTCTTATTTACACACATACACAAGCTGAGCAGAAGATGGAGGTGCTTACAGCATTAAGGCCCCCAAATACCTTGCTTCTCCATTAGTGACAGCTTTGGATCCAGCACACAGCAAGAATGTCTCCTTGTCTTCAGCTTCCAGCCTGTTTCCAGCTCAGCTCCTATACATCACTCTGGCTATTGTCCTCATACCTAGCAGCTAGGTGAGTGGGGTGGAGGAAAGGCCCACACATTGTCCTAAAGGGCAACATCCCATAGTTTTAGCTCTTGCAACCTAGCTCATTCTTTACGGATGCTGAAGAGTACACTTAAGTGGCCAGCTAAGGTCATTGTCTTACAAAGAAACTTGTCTGACTAGTTCAGCAATAGAATCCTCTATTAGATGCTAAGCCTCCAGGACCCTGGGAATTGGAAGGGACTCAGGGCATCATCTAGACTGACCCAGCCCAAACCACAGCAATAAGCTTCTTGTCTCATAAGGCTGATGAATCTGGCCTGTCCCTCCTTGCTTGAGTCAAAGCCCAAACTGCTGCTCCACCCAGGAATTTAGGGAATTAAAAAAACTGAGCTACATCCTCGCCCCCAGTACATCCATATCCACACACCATGCACTGCCAAAATGGTGAAGCTCACAGCGTTTTATTGATTATTTATGTAGGTCAAATTTTATCCATTATCTTTTTATATGTCTATGAGTTGAGTGTGTGGGCAGCCTTCCAGGTTTCGCTGGTTTAAGACGATCTGACATGAATAAATGATTTGTTGGATGCTACAGGAGGGTCAGTTTGGCTCTCTCTCCAGAATCTAACGATTGCTCGCTGCCAGGATCCATAGAGAGCCAGGCTTTTAAAGCAAGACAAGGGCTGTGACAATGTAAAAGGCATGCCCTTTGGATTATGGCGTGTTCCTGCCAATTCCGAGCATTCCTGGAGAGGACGTTTCATCTAAAGGATCTCTCAGCTTGCTGAGAACAACATCTGGATAGCACCAGTGTGCAGCACAGACCAGGGACATGGAGTACTGCAATAAAATTAAAATGAACATTTTGTTCGATAGCCATTAATGCCGCAATGTGGTGATCCGTTTCCCAAAGAATGTGAGGATTCTCTTGATAAATGGTCTGACCTGATCAAGATGGGAAATGGTGAAATTACCTGTGGTGGTAGGTTGAGTGGCATGTACAAGGCTGTGTGGGGTAGCTGGCTTTGGGGGTGGGGAGCTTATACATGCATATGGCTGATTGCTATCTGGGGGGTTTATGTAGGGGAGGACTTGGTGGCCAGATATGGAGTCTGTGTTGCAGTGGCGGAGCTTCATGCTCTGGCACCGGGGGCGGGAAGCAGGCAGGGGCGGGGCTGGAGCGTGTTCTGGGGTGGGGCGCGCCACCAGCAGGAGCGTGGCGCACGTTCTGGGGGCGGGGTGCGACGAGATGGAACCCTATCAGGAGCCTGCTGCCCGAGGCACCCCGCCCCCTATGCCCAGCCCTTCCTACACCAGTGCTGTGTTGTCTATGATTGATGGCTAATAGAGGAAGGTTTTCTGGTTGTGCTGGAAGAGTCTTGGCTGAACGAGAGGGGATTGTCTTATTCTGGAGTTGGTGGAAGCATAGGTTTTCCACCGCCATTAGATTCAATACCCTTTATCCCAAATGTATATTTGGGGTTTCACCTCCTCCTCCTCCTCCTCCTCCTCCTCCTCCTCCTCCTCCTCCTCCTCCTCCTCTTCCTTATTTTACTATATGTTTGTTTGGTGGTCCCATTGCTCTTGCTAGCTAATTTAGATCAGACTGTGACTGAGGTAGAAATTCTGCAATACCCATGTCACTACATAAGAGTGTGTGGACTGACCTCAAAACTGGCAAGAATCTGTTTAGGAAGTGCCCAACACTGGCTGTTAAGAGTGAAAAAAACTCTGGATAACGTGGAAGGAGGGCTCTGCACATACAGCAAAAAACTTGGCTCACAGAAGTATTTTCAAGCACTTTGGTTGGATGAAGAGATAGTGAGGTGCTGGAATGGCAGAAGGTGATTGGCTAGAGAATAAACAGCTAAGATGGCCTAAATTTCCTATATTTGTTGTTGTTGTTGTGTCCAACTCTTTGTGACCCCATGACCCCACGTGACCCTTCGTTTGTCTTTGTCCATGGAGTTTTCTTGGCAGGGATACTGGAGTGGCTTGCCAGTTCCTGCTCCAGGTGGATCACGTTTAGTCAAAACTCTCCACTATGACCTGTGCATCTTGGGTGGCCCTGCACAGCATAGCTCATAGCTTCCCTGAGTTATTCAAGCCCCTTCGCCACGACAAGGCAGTGATCCATAAAGGAGAAATTTCCTATATAGGGTGTGTATTAAAAAAAAAAAAAAGAAATGCTCTCACATGACACTTTTGGACTCTGCACTGTAATGCACTGCTGAATAAAGTCTGGCTAACTGAGAATTTGGTGTGAGCCTCTGTTGAATGCCCAAAGGGAATATTCTCCCAAAAGACCCTCTCCTTCCTTGGAGGTTTTTAAGCAGAGGTTAGATGGCCATTTGTCATGGATGCTTCAGCTGAGATTCCTGCATTGCAGGGAGTTGGACTAGATGACTAGATGACCCTTGAGGTCCCTTCCAGCTCTACAATTCTATGATTCTATGACCCATTTGTGGCTTGTGAACTATGACTTGAAGGCCAATGGGCTAACGAACAGGCTTCACAATTTTTAGATCAAGCACCCACCTTTATACCTATTAGCAAAATAGGACCTATCTTAATGCACGAGTGTGTGTCTTTACATTGTGTCTCTGTTTTCTCTTCTCCTTCCCACCTCTCTCTGCCTTTCTCATTGCAAACAAAAGGTCCTGATATTTGAAAAGCTATTCGGCAACTTTTGCTTGGTATGACATGCAAATTGCTCTGGTGGCAGGCAAAACACCTGGAGTAAAGCAGCAGGGAGTCCAGGTATCAGGCAGACGAGCAGGAGGCTGGAAACTGGGCAGAACCTCAGCAATGTTGCCTACATTAAATGTGTGCGGCTGTAGAATGTGCAGTGGCATGACACTGGCTCCCAGGGGCCACCTGAGTGTGCATATATGTAGGGAATATGGGTAGATTGGCGCTAGCAAACCACGTCGATTCTGCCAAGGTTAGAAATACAGCGCTGGCAAACCATGCTGACCCTGGAACATCAGGATGGGAGACACAGGTCAGCAGGACAGCAAAACAAAGGAGTGGTGGAAAAGTACTGGAAAGTCACAAGATGAGCACGGGAGGGGTGCATGAGAGAGAGGCATGGAGGATGAGCACGTACGCAATGGAGATGCCATGTGGGGAAGTTTTGGGGTGTTACCAGAGTACCCTGTGTAGGACCATTTCCTTATATGGTATGGATGTACCCAGGGCCGTCTTAAAGGGATTGGCCGCTGTGGTGCAATGATCCCTCGGCGCCCCCGCCGTGCCGCCTCTCCGCCCGCCTCCCTCCCGCACTGGCCGCCCCTCGGGAGGGGGGGGGGTGGGTGAGCGGGGAATTGGCGTGGCGCTGGAGCGACGCAGGGCTTTGCACGCCCTTCCCAGCGCTCCAGCTGGGGCTCTGGAGGGGGTGGGGGCGGGTTGGGGAGGGGGCGCCCGGTATGCCGGCGGGCTCGCGGGGCGCCCCCGGGGGGCCCGACGCCCTGGCGTGCCGTGCCACCCAGCCCCTATGACGAGACGGCTCTGGATGTACCACCATTGGGTTATATGTTTCCTTATTTGGTCCTTGAAGTTGTTCCTGTGGAACTAATCATTAACCAGTGTGTGAGATTGCTAATAAAAGGGAGCCCTTGGGTGTGGCTCGGGTTTGCCTTCCTGTTGATACCATCCTGTCGTCACGTCATTTCTTTGCTGGTGCAACACATATAGATAGTCCAATGGTCAAGAGGAAGTATTTGAAGCTTCCTGTAGTGGTGATGGGGAGGAACAAGCTAGTGTGAACTTGGAGATTTGCTGTCTACTATATAAAAATAAAGGGATGCGGGTAGCACTGTGGTCTAAACCACTGAGCCTCTTGGGCTTGCCTATCAGAAGGTCGGCGGTTCGAATCCCTGTGACAGGGTGAGCTCCCGTTGCTCTGTCCCAGCTCCTGCCAACCTAGCAGTTCGAAAACACTCCAAAAAGTGCAAGTAGATAAATAGGTACTGCTCCGGCAGGATGGTAAACTGCGTTTCTGTGCGCTGCTCTGGTTTCTGTGTTCCGTTGCGCCAGAAGCGGCTTAGTCATGCTGGCCACATGACCTGGAAAAACTGTCTGCAGACAAACACCGGCTCCCTTGGCCTGTAAAGTGAGATGAGCGCCGCAACCCCAGAGTCGTCTGTGACTGGATTTAACTGTCAGGGGTCCTTTAACTTTTTTTATATAAAAATAAAGCTGAGTTTACCTGAAGTCCCTGGAGTAGGCTTCTAAGAAAGCAATAAGTCTAAGCACCAAGAAGACTCAAGAGGATTGTGCAGCGAGTCTTTCTTTTCTCTTACTAAACATTTCGTTTATATTGGCCCATATGGTGACGTCCCCTGTTGCAAGGAAAGCATCTCAGTTTGGTTTCTCATTCACATCATGCTCCTGCCTTTTCGCCCCTGCCTCTCTTTTCTTAGCACGTGCTGTTTCAGATTTTGACGGGATGTTTTCAGAGACGAGCGCTCCATTGAGAGCAATGCCGAGCAATTCGGCATTAATTTTAGGCAGTTACCTCGAACTTTCAGGTACAGGAAATGTACAGGCACAATGCGTTCACGTAGGGAAAATGATTCCCAGCGCTACACAAATGATTGTGAAGGAAACGGCATGCTTCTAATGTCTCGGCGGAAATAAAGCAATTTAATCTGGAAGCGCACAATGTCAAATTATTTGAATTGTCATGAATATGGAAACAAGCACAACAAAGGGTCTTAGAAGAACAAGAAAATTCCCTACGCCGTGTCAGTGATCAGTGGGTTTCTGAAGTATGAAGCAGAGAATCTGGAGGCAGTTGTTCTGAAGTCAGTTTCCAGTGCTGATGAGTTTTTAGCAGCAATCAATGTACCGTAGTTCATTTTGGAAAAAAGTATTTGTTCTGGTTTCCTTCATTGGCTTTTGGTAATTTTGGTTTAAAAAATGTAGTACTAGCCAGCACGAAGCAAACATTTGAACTCCGATGTAACAAGTGACTTAATACTCTAAGAGTATTGGCTTGGATGTGCAATTAGGGGACACATGTATGAAATTATACAACTGGGTAGTGTATTACAATTGCACAATCTTTAGTGCAAACTTTGTTGTGATTGTTTACATGTATTTAAGCAGGAATTCACGACTGCTCTGTGGAAAAACCTTCAAGCATGGGTTATTACAAAGCCTTTCAATTTCACCCCTCCCCCACAAAATACATGACTGCTGAAATAACTCTCTCCACTCGATACTTAGTACATTTATGAGCATAATTCAAAGTGTTGGTGCTGACCTTTAAAGCCCTAAAAGCCTTCAGCCCTGTATACCTGAAGGAGCGTCTCCACCCTAAGGTCCAGCTCTGAGGGCCTTCTGGCAGTTCCCTAACTGCAAGAAGTAAAGTTACAGGGAACCAGGCAGAGGGCCTTCTCAGTAGTGGTGCCCGCCCTGTGGAATGACCTCCCATCAGATGTCAAGGAAATAAACAACTACGTATATGACTTCTAGAAGACATCTGAAGGCATCCTTGTATAGGGAAGTTTTTAATGTCTGATGTTTTGCTGTATTCTGTTATATTTTATTGGAAGCTGCCCAGAGTGGCTGGGGCGATCCAATCAGATAGGAGGGGTACAAGTAAATAGCAACTACTACTATTACTACTACTACTACTGCTACTGCTACTGCTACCATTGCCACCATCATTATTGATTATGTAAATTACATAAGTTACATAATGCCACCATGGCAGACAGTGAGATGGATAATCTAGTTTTTTTTGGTGGATGATGAATTGCAGCAGAATGGAAACAATGCGGCAACCGTCAAATACAAGGTGGGATTGAAAACTTTGCCTTCTTATTTCCCTACTTGGGTCTCAAACAGCAAAGTACCTTGGACCAGTCCTGATGATCCTGATTCCACACACAACACCCCAAATGCATCTGCTCAATGTGTGAAAGGGGATTGAATTTTGGAGTTCATTCTTTAATGAATTTTGGAGTTCATTCTTTAATGAATTTTGGAGTTCATTCTTTAATGAATTTTGGAGTTCATTCTTTAATGAATTTTGGAGTTCATTCTTTAATGAATTTTGGAGTTCATTCTTTAATTCTCCTGCTTGGCAGGGGGTTGGACTGGATGGCCCTTGTGGTCTCTTCCAACTCTATGATTCTATGTCTGTATGAGAGAGAAAATGTTCCACTTGCCATCTAAATGGTATCAAAGCAATGTTTTCTTTCTATTTCCCCCTCCAATTTCCCTTCTATTTCATACTGCCATGGCAATCTAAGGAAAAGATTGATGTAGCTCGGAGTTCTCAATTTCTCCCATCACCAAGTTGGCAATGATCGTTGCAATAGAGGAAACCCCGAATGGAGAATAAATCTATAAAGATTTAATTAACCTCTGCTGCGCTTATTGAATCTTAACAAGGTTTAATCACAGTTTTCTTAACTTATGAAATGCCTGGCGTAACCGAGAGCCTTGTCAAACAGAATGTGTGTGCTCTATACATAAATAACTTTTGTATATAAGTTTAATGAAACTATGAGTCACATTAATTGGAGATGCCAGTAAGGAATGCGAGGCCCTTGAAAATTGCAGTGTCTGATCATTTTAGTTAAATGCATGTGGGGGAGGGGCCAGATTGATACGACAGATTTATGTTGGTTTTGTGCTCATTTACACATACCCTGGTTTTCTCCAACGAACCTTGGGAAGTGTAGTTTTGGTGAAGGTGCATCTGTTAAACTATGGAATTCGCTTCCACATAAGGCAGTGATGGCCACCAACTTGGATGGATTTAAAAGAAGACTTGACAAAGTCATGGAGAGTAAAGCTGGGAATGATGGTTCGTGGGGTGTGTGTGTGTGTGTGTAACTGCCTATGTACCTCCGCAGTTGGAGGCCGTATGCCTCTAAATACCAGAGTGGGGAGAGGGCTGTTGCACTCTGATTCAGCTTTTGGGTTCCACACAGGCATCCAATCTGGTTGGCCACCAGGGGAACAGGATGATAGACTAGATGGGCCTGCCTTTGGCTTGATCCAGCAGGCCTCTTAAATTCTTCCCTATGCACCATGAAAAGCATCACCTGTTATATTCTGCAGGTGAAGGTGCTATTCAATGCTCAGGTGGAGCATTTCTGAGTGTTATGTGCCAGGGCTGGGAAAATTATTCCTCAACCAGATGAACAATATGTATTTAGAAAAAAACTGGGAATAGCTATATCTGATTAAAAAAAACCTAACAGTGATATTAATGAACAGAGAAGATTATAAAGAGAAATTAGTTGAGTGTGTTAACGGATTATGTAAAAAGCAGATGGGGAATATCAGGTGTTGGAGTGGGTTATCTATTTTTGTAAAAACAAATGTGTTTATCCTGCAGAAAAAACAGTGTGGGTGTAAATAATCAAGGGTCTTTCTTGTTTAATGTTAAATTAAAGCATGTATGGACACTAATGATCAAATAGTGTTATAATCAAATTTATTTATT
Organism: Lacerta agilis; assembly: GCF_009819535.1. Lineage (NCBI taxonomy): Eukaryota > Metazoa > Chordata > Lepidosauria > Squamata > Lacertidae > Lacerta > Lacerta agilis. The sequence continues at coordinate 67,290,401 of NC_046320.1, forward strand.
TATTTATTTGTGTGTGTGTGTGTGTGTGTGTGTACACACACACACACACACAAAACAAGCACAAACAAACAAACACATACACAACCTTGCCTCTGTTTACATCCAGACCTCATTCTCTTTCTCCCTGTTTCTGGTTTCTGCAGGCTCCTGTTCAGTTTTTCCTCCAAAAATTTGTTCATGTGTTTCTCCCTCTGTATGCTGATTGTGATTACCATATTGTAAAATGAGTCCTTTCCCTTTAATTGAGATGTCAAAGATGGCTGGAGCTGGTGAGAATTGTGGTAATCAGGTTGATGAAGATTGTGCTGCACAAATTTTTGGAGGAAAAACTGAACAGTGGCCAACCGTGTCTCAGCAAGAGGGCAAGAGCTCAATTGTTATTGAGATTTTGGGAGGGGGAGAAAGATGAGTCATTGAGCTTTCTTTCAGGAGGAGAGCTTTTTTTTTTCCTTTTAGGCTGCTGATAACCATTTAATTTTTTTTTTGCTTCGGGGGGGCAGCTGCCCCCCCGGGTACGCCCATGTCTGCAAGTGTAGTTTTCTCCCAATTGAAGTACAGAGTGTTTCAGGACCGGGACATTTGCAAGGAAAACAAAAATGCTTGTTTACAAAGCTATTGCACTCAGAACGAAAGGGAGAAACATGCTAAGAGGAAGACACGCTTGGCAAACCCTCACTGTGATCAACTCCCACCCAGAAACCTATGTCCCCACTGTGGAAGGACGTGTGGATCCAGAATTGGCCTCCACAGTCACTGGCGGAATCATTGTTATGACCGTGTTCATGGAAGACAATCTTACTTGGCTACAAGTGATTGCCAAAGAAGAAGAAGAAGCTCTGGCATCACAGTTGGAGGCAGCAACGCTTCTGAATTCCTGGTGCTGGAAATCATGGGAGGAGTGACAGGAGTGAGTTGGCAGTAAATCCCATGAAGTAAGATGAGTTAACACTTTGTTAGAAAAAAAAAAACAGGATCTGCATAGGTGTGTCAAGCCTAAGGAGTACAGCAACTCTTCTTTGGTAGGTCTTGCCCCTATGAAGCAGTGGCAGAGACTGCCTTCCCGCAGCTGTCTGTCCCCTCCTCCCCAGGGCTTTTCCCAATCTGAGACTGTGCCACTGTGCCTGTCTTTGCTCCTTCCTCTTCATGCCTCTTCCAGTTCTGGGAGAGCAGAGGGGAGGGGAGCTTGTTGCAGCAGGAGGGGGAGACACCCATGACTCTTCAGCAGCTGGACTCTGCTATGCCTTTTATCCTCCCTCCCAATTCCAGTGAGGAGCTATACGTTCATGAAGTGGAGATATTTTTCTGCTTTGGTTACTGATTTCTTGGGGCGACCTTTGTTGCAAAAATGTAAATTGAAATTAGTAAACAATTAAGAGTCCTAATTCTCTCTTTCTTTTTTTCCTAAATCAATCAGGCTGAATTATCTGACACAAGAGAAATGAATATAAATGGGAGCTTTTGTTTGTTTGCTTTTTTGTTTGCTTGCTTGCTTTCTTGCATTTGGAGAAAGGAAATGCATTGAAAACCGGAAGACTTTAATCCAACAGAAAGTGATGTAGAAAATAAATAACAACAGGATGCAATTATGAAGCCAATATTGATTTCTGCCAAGTAAGATTCCTAGTCTGAAACCAAATGAGAAGAAAGGTTCTCCTTTGAATCAGTAACTGGTTTAAGAGCAGGAAGCTCTTCCTTGCAAATGTCCCGGTCCTGAAACACTCTGTACTTCAATTGGGAGAAAACTACACTTGCAGACATGGGCGTACACGGGGGGGGGGGGGCAGCTGCCCCCCCGAAGCAAAAAAAAAATTAAATGGTTATCAGCAGCCTAAAAAAAAAAGCTCTCCTCCTGAAAGAAAGCTCAATGACTCATCTTTCTCCCCCTCCCAAAATCTCAATAACAATTGAGCTCTTGCCCTCTTGCTGAGACACGGTTGGCCACTGTGTGTGTGTGTGTCTGTCTGTGTCTGTGTGTGTGTTGCGCCGGCTGTTTCCCCCTCCCTCATGCCTACAAAGAGCTGGCATGCCTATCAGAGACCGGATCCTAGCCTGCACCCTGCTTGGTCAAATGGGGATGCAGGCTGAGACTTGGGCAGTGTCAGGGGGCGAATCCGAGGGCTGACCATGGTCTTAGCCTGGGTTCTCATCATTCCTCGTCTGCCTGCTTTTTGTATCCACGCTACATCGTGCTGGCAAAAGAGGAACAGTTTCTGAATTTGCCGGGATTCATCGTTGCAAGGGAGCTTGGGAAACTGAGTTCCCTTGCATGGTGAGTAGTTCCTTTGTGAGGACTGAGGATCCTGGGAAACTGAGTTTTTCAGCCATTTGGGGCTTTCTGTTTTGGGGGGAAAGTTTTTCTGTTTTTTGAAGCTGTTTTTGTTTTTGAACCTGAATGACCATGGCTTGCCCCCCACTAGTTTTGATCCTGGTTATGCCCCTGCTTGCAGAGCTCAGGCGATGCTGGATTTTGGCATCAATGTAGGTCCTTGTGGAAAGATAACTGCCCAGGTAGGAGAAGTGATCGATACTTTCCAATGTTACACCATTGACTTGGATTTGTGGCACTGCAGAGGGGTTGTTTTGTGTTTGCTGGAGCAACACTTTGGTTTTTTTGGATGTTGAGCGATAGGGCAAGCTTCTCGTAAGCTTTTGCGAAGATATTTTGGATGGTTTGGAGGTCATCCTCTGAGTGTGCACATGCTATGTTGTCATCAGCATACTGCAGCTCTATATCAGCAAACAATGAAAGGCAACACGTAGACCAATAAATAGTAAAGGCACTAATTCTTTAAATGCAACAAACATAACATAATATAAGAGCAAAATGTACACTCTTGCAAATATGATACATAACACAAAAGTCTCTGAAAGTAGAACTTCCGGCGGCTGACGCCATTACGGGTGGTCGTGGGATGCTTCGGCTGCGAAGCACCCAGTCCATCCCGGGGGTTAGGAGCCCTGCAGCCGCATAGCGGGGCTCCGGTTGGGGTGCGGGAAGAGTGTCCCGCACCCTGGGCTCCCCGGCTGTGCCCGTTGTGGCTCCGAACCCTTCCCCCGCTCCCCCTGTAAAGGGGGAGTGGGGGTGAAGGGACGACGGAGCCGGGCTATAGGGGACATGCCCCAACCGGGATGTAAATGCGGCGACAAAGCCTGTGATGAGCGTCTAAGTTCTACCTGTCTTTAAGGAGCTGATAAGAACCCAGAGGCTGTGAGTAATTGATTGACTCTTTGTAATTCCTGAAACGATCTGGGGGAAAGAAGAAAGGCAGCCCGCCTCCCTCCCTTCGGGTGGTGAAAGAAATTAACTCTTTAAGTGACTGCTGCTACAACAATCGATAGAAAGTATTTGGAATTTAAAAACTGAGACTGTTGAGATTCCCCCTCGGGGGTTAACTGGGGAAAAAATATCTCCATTTGAAGCTTTGGTCTTTATACTCCGGCTTCGGAGAAATGGCGACGACTTGGTTTGTCGTGGGAAAAAACTGAAACAAAGGAAGGAAGAGACAGGAACTGAAATCTGATACTCACCCTCTCTCCCAAAATGCTGGACTTTGTGCTCGCACTGGTATCGAACTCTGGTTTAAAGGATGAGGAAATGCTCACTGTCTTGCAGCTGGAACTGCTTAATCGAAAACTACAAGTTTTGAGTGGAATTATAAATAAAAAGGACTTATTTTCCACAGAGGAGGCTTTTCAAAAGTTTTACACAATGGAATCAAACCTTGGCAAAGAGCTGGGAGGGGCGCTGGAAGAATGGTTTGAAATGGCTGGGCAACTCCGAAAGGAGGAGGAGCCGATTTCTGGGGGTGGCAGCCCTGGAACGGGAAAATTTACAATATCCAGACTCCGAGGTGGCAGCTCGGGGGCAAGGGACATGGAATTGAGATTTCTACAAGAAGAAGAAGAAAAAGAAACGGAGGAGCCCATGGAAGTGATGAAGACCCTGAGGCTTGATGCGGGGTTTGTTGTGGATGTTGCCTGGACCTGTGGACACTCAGAGGAAGACAATTGGAGATTTGGTTCCGGTGAAAGACAGAAAAAGACAATGGACAGAGGGGGAGTGGGTTGAAGTACTAAATGTATAATCCAAATGGTCTGCCATGGTATCTGAAATTGGAGTGTGAAGTCTGTTAATTATAAGTTTATTTTAAATAAGTAAGGAGATATTGAATTTTAAGTTAAAAGCAGCATGATAAAGGATAGAAGAAATAAGTTTAGCTATAAGAATATTTGGTTATGATTTAGGTTATAATGCAAAGATTAAGATAAGTATGTTATCTTTTTTTTTAAAGTAAAGTTAAATTTTTTTATAGAGAAAAGTTGTTAAGGAAATAGTTTATTGATTTAAAACCGAAGGTGAATAGGCGGGGGAAGTCAAACGTCAAGATTTAGAACTAGAAATTTTTTTTTGTAAGGTATATAAATAAGAAGAAGAATCCTGACATTATGTGTATTTGTATTTGTTTTTGTATCTGTAGGTGTGGGGTTGGGTTTGTGTTATATTATGAAAATGCTAATAAATTCTGTTTAAAAAAAAAAAAGTCTCTGAAAGTAATGTAAGTCTTTAAGTAGCCAGCAAGACAATATTCGTCTGTCGATAAATAAATCAGTCTTGAGAGGCACGTAGATACACGTGGAGTGGTGCCAAGGTGGTAGTGTGCAGGACAGTGATCCGGATAATCACAGTATTTCGAGATAATCTTCCTCAGCACGACACAAAAATTAAAGGAGTGAATTTCTATGGAACAGTGGTCATAAGCATATTACATAGTCTAAGAGACAGTGCTTCCAATGACAGTGGCCATTAGACAATTACATAGTCTAAGAGGTGCCAGTGGTTCGACCAAAGAGCACAGTCATCCTGGCTAGTAGCCCTTCACAGCCCTCTCCTCCTCCATGAATTTGTCTAATCCTGTTTTGAAGCCATCTAGGTTGGTGGCCACCAGTTCCTCCTGGGGGAGCAAGTTCCCTAGTTTGACTTTGCACTGCACGAAGCCTTAGACAAGGCTCACGATATATCACCACGTTATTAGGGACCACAGTGAGGGCCCTCCCCCTATTTCTGCTGAAAGAGGATGGCTCACTTTGTCCCTGCTATTCTTCTTCCTTTCCCTGTGTTTGCTTTAATGTTTTGCAAATCGCTGTTGGAACAGCTGCCCAGTTGGATGCCAAGCAAGCTAGTGAGGGAGTGAGAAAACAGCTCAATAGCTAATCAGCCTGCTCATGAAGGATGAGAAGGAAGGTGAGAGCAAGGGGGGGGGAGAGAGAGACAGGAACTTAGCTAGGAACAACACACACAAATTGGAGAGTGGAGGGGTGGCTGGATCTGTGAGCTGAGTCTCATACAACAGGGAAGAGAGAAAGGGGTCTCTCTCTCTCTCTCTCTCTCTCTCTCTCTCTCTCTCTCTGTGTGTGTCTGGAGTGTGCACCAGTGTCAGAGGTGTGTGTGGCTGCATTAAGTGCAAGCATGTGTATATGCGCCTGTGAGAGAAGTTGTTCCTATGACAGGTCCTGTCTCCACCCCACCAGTTTAAATGGATACCACTGCCACATATTCAGAAAGCGGGTGTTGAGCAGAGGGTTCCGACCAATGCTATTTTTCTAGGGGGGAAAAAGGCCAGAACTCACCACGAACGCCTCCTTGTTCTCTTACAATGACAATGGCACCCACCTGAGAGGTGCCGGAACTCAGTTCCGGCGAGTTCCAGCTAAAAAGCCCTGGTTCCGGCACACTTCCTGGTCCATTGCCTATATGTTTCCCACTATGAAACCTGGCCATTTCTATGCGGTTCCATTCCCTACCCCTCCCTTCCCCCCTTTTTTAAAAGTATTTTTTATTAAAGATTTTCTTGATTTACAAAGGTGCAATGTCTCTCTCGTATTTTTTCCATGTAACATTTTTACACATCAGTTTCATTTGTTGAGACATCAGGAAGAAAAGGGGGAGAGAGGTGGGCGCGATGCAGAGATGGGTGGGGTGGGGTGACGATGTTTCTATTTTCCTTAATATATGTAGGGTTTGGTGTCAGCGTCGTCTGTGCAGGT